>NC_045639.1:80614312-80934312 GCF_009829145.1 Chiroxiphia lanceolata
TTAACAGCAGGTGGTGAAGAAAAGAAGAAGACCAGAGCCTTTCAGCCACTGGCTGATGGGCCATTATGGATGGCCCTCGGGCACCGTGGTGGGGGGGCCAGCCATCCTGAGCTCCCTAAGTGGTGGGAAAGGGGAGCGAGGCTGCCTTCGGCGGTGGGTGCTTGGGGGCTGGGCAAAACTCGTTATGGGATATCAGAAGGTGCTCCTGGGACTGTGCAAAATTTATTATGGGACATTTAGAGGAGTGGCCAAAGGTGGAGAAAGGTTGTGGTGGGGACCAGAATGGACTGGGGAGGAGCAAGCACGGGAAAACAAGGGAAAGGGGCTGGTCGTGCGTGCAAGATACCAATCAATAAGCTTGTCTGACTGAGCCTCTGACTGATCACTGCAGTCTGTACTATATTGGTATTAAAACCTTTGCTTAACCTTTTTTTCCCCTTCTTTTTCTGTGTAATCCTGCTTTGTATCCCACGTGTGAGTGCTGCAAGGCCTAAGTGCTAGCTAGCAACTTGGAGGAGGGACCCACAGATCTTGGTGACAGCAACGAAACAGACCAATATGCTGGAAAACAGTATGATAAGGTCAGGGGAGACATTACCAGTCTCTACAACTACCTGAAAGGAGGTTGTAGTGAGGTGGGGGTCTGTCTCTTTTCCCAAGTATCAAGTGATAGGACATGCCTCTAGTTGCACCAGGGGAGGTTTAGATTGGGTATTAGGGAACGTTTCTTCACAGAAGGGGTTGTCAAGCATTGGAACAGGCTGCCCAGGGATTGGTTGAGTCACCATCCCTGAAGGTATTTAAAAGATGTGTAGATGTGGCACTTAGGGACATGATTTACTAGTGACTTGGCAGTGCTAGATTAATGGTAGACTTAACGATCTTAAAGGTCTTTTCCATCCAAAATGATTCTATGATTCTGAAAGAGAACACTCATCATCTGGAATGAAATTAATTTCTTCTAGACACGTGGGTGGTCCCAAATGGAGAGACAGTGGGTAGGTCAAGTTGTCAGCAACTGGAGGGACCAGGGTGTGTGTTTATGTGGGAGAGGTCTAAATAATAGCACCTGTAAATACCAAAGTGTGTTTATTTTTCCCACAGTTGATTTAATCCTGTATGCACATGTATGCGTAATTGTATGGGAAATTTTAAGCTGGACAAGTTGGTGAGTAGGAGGAAGCCTGCATCTGGAAGGACTCAAGGTTTGAGGCCATGCTGGGTAGGGGGACACAGGGTCTGGGCATGGGTGGACTGAGAAGCTGTGCCAATATTCAAGGAATCCATGACTGTGGGGACTCCTGTGAGACAAGTGTGCAGCACACACATCTGCCTGTGAGCAAACTTCAAGGTGGACTGCCCAGAGAGTGGGAGGATACCCACTTACTGGTTACGGGAGTCCACACATCGATATTAGAGGGCTTTGCAGGCAGGGCTGATATTGAAGGATCTGTGAAGATAACAACACCTGTGAATCTAGAAAGTGAGAGCACATAGAGGACTTCAGTGCTTATCATTAGGAGAAGAGGAGCAGGACTGGGTTTGCTTACATTTAAGTGAGGGTTGTTGGTGTTTATGTGAGTGGGGCAGAAGGCAAGGCTCTGTAAGGTAATCTGTGCATGCAGTTGCCTTGGTGCTCTCTGTGTGTGTGCGTGCGTGCGTGTGTGTGTGTGTGTGTGTGTTTGTGTGTATGTGTGAGCCTCTCTGGGACAGATGCTCAGTTTTGCTGCTGGCCAAACATGCCCACAGGGACAGGAGCTGTGTCCATCAGATTGGGATGGAGAGTTCCTGCATGCCCACATCTGGGCTGCAGCAGTCAGTAAGGAGGAATTCCTGGGTCCTGGGGTCCATGGGATTCAGCAGCCAATCTTTACAACCTTAACATATCCAAATACATTTTTTGTCATTGTAGCTGTTAGAATCAGGCCAGAATGTAATTGCTATTGTGTGAAAGTAAGTGAAAAACCCAGACCATTGTTGAAAGAGTGGTGATGGTAGGTCAGTGAGCCCACTTACAGTCAGGACTCGGAAAAACAATGCAACATGTCATTATGAAGCTAATACAGTTGACCATAATAGATAATAAATGGAATATGAATGGGAATATATAATAGAAGACAGGCTAGATTTATATTTGTAGGGATTAAATAAGGTATTTGCAGTAGAAAAGGAAAGCAAAAAGAAATATGATACAGTTCCTTTGCATTAGAAAATGGCTGAAATAGAGGCTTGGTTGATCATCTATCTTCAAGAGGGCATAGAGAGAAAATGTAACAAAATCAGAAAAAAGCCTAATCTCTTGTTTACACAGATAGCCAATGTGCATCTTCTATATTTTAGGAACAGAGTATTTGTGCATGGAGATAAAATGAAGTCTTTGTCAGTGTGGTTTATAAGTAGCAATAAATCAGTCAGAGTGATACTGTGGATTAAAAATGCTGAAGATCAAGCAGGCTGAAGATAAAAATGATATGTTTTTACTGTCACAATGACCTATATAAACCTACATCACCACAGTCCTAATAAAAAATTCATTCTGTGAGCAGAGAGACTAGTGAAGCTTGGTTTCCTGACTGTCTGTGCCACATCTCACTGAAGATCCATTTTGCCATGTCCTCAGCAAATCCCTGCCCTTCCTCCCTGGTGGTCCCATCATGTGCCCTCCTGAGCTGCTGCAGAGCTATTAGCCAGAGCCAGCGTCACTGTTGGTCCATCCAGAATGTTTTCTTAGGGTTGCTGCCAACTTCTTTTCAGTCAGACCCCAATTTTTATATTTTGCTATTAACAGATGTTGATTTTCACAAAACTGGTAAGACTTTCCAAGGCTCAGGTCATTACCCATCATCAAATAATGTTCAAAACTGACAAAAAGGTTAAACGGTTGCTGAGGAGTGGCTGTCAGACAGCTGTATGGACAGACTGACAATGTGAGTGCCTCACTGCTTTGGGGTGCCAGGCTAAAAAACTTTTCAATGATTCTTAGGTATTGTGATTTTCAGTCCACAGCTGGTGAGTGCAGGAAGGGTGTCTTCTTGTCAGAAAGATAAATCTTTCAAGCTGTAGGGATTTTAGTGAACTGACATTTTAGACCAAACTTTTCATCCAAGCAAGCCTGAGAACTCTAAGTGAGCACTAGCCTTCCTTTCGTCTCCCTGTCACCCTGCCTAAATAGTGTTTTTTAATAGTGGTGAGAGGGAAAGAGGTTATCCAAGGGTTTGTGTTAGATAAGCACAGGCTATGTGTTTCCCCTTTACAGCTGGGTGAAAGCTCTTCACTAACTTGGAATTCACCAAAATATATTCATATATAGCAGGAATCTCTTGCAGCAGGGGGAAGGGCATTTGGCTGTGTCAAAGAAGATTGCAGTGAAAAATGATTGATTTGAAGATGATGTCAGGAAACATGTAAACACATTTGGCAATGGAATAAAACTAACAGTTAATCACTTCCTTGGGGTCTGGAGGATTTCCTCATTTAAGGGATTTCCCTGTTGCTCTGCAGCTTCCCATGTCTCTGGCATATGCTAACCCAGTACTTGGCCTGCAGTCAGGTTGGAATAAGATGCCATCTCATTATATGTGCATGTGTAAGCAGTAAATCTAACAGTTACTGCCCTGCCAAACCATTCTGGGTGCTGAGGTTTGAGAGAAACCAGTATTCTTTTGGCTGAGGAAGACAGAAAAGCCAGGAAATTTACTTTGGGAGAGGAATTCAGCTCAGTGTAATTTCTTAAGAATTTGGTTTTTTTCATTCGATAATTTGTTTTTAAAATCACCTGACTCTCTCCACTATCTGGATGGTCTAAAAGCATAAGAAATGTCTTTCAGGTCAAAGCAATCATCCTTCTAGCCCAAGCACTCGGTTTCTGACTCTGGAAGTGTCAGATGCTGTTTATTGGAGCACAAGAGTCTGGCCGGCTTCTTGCAGTCAGTTTCCCTTGTGCCACTCCCACAGTATCACGGTATCACTCCCACATGTGCCAGTATCCACACTGGTTTACTGGGCAGTGTTAGAGGTTACTTCTCTTTGTATCTACCCATGCACTTCTTTTGTATTAATTTATCTATTCTGGTTTGAATCTGCTGATATTATGTTCCTCCATAACTCCCTGTCACAATAAGCTAGAGAAGTATTAGGAATAAGTAGAATGTTCTTGCAAAGTTTGTAGTAGTCACAGTTAGCTTAGTAGTAGGGGCATAGAAAAGTTATTAGTTATTTAGTTGCCCAGCATAAGATAATACAGTGCCCAGAACACGGAGACCAATCAGCAGCAAGGGATAAATATGCAGTAACCTCCATCTGGAAAATGTTGGGGACCCTCAAAGCCCTTAATGAACATGTAATGGGGGACATGTAGTAGGCTTGTCGGGAAGCCTGTAAACCTGGAGTATCTCAGCCAATGGAGAAAGGGGGAGGGACCTGCATTTCGGGCAAAGGGAATAAAAGAGGCTGCAACCTCTATCAAATAGAGAGACCTCATTGGGGATTGTCCAATGAACTCTCCCTTTTATTCGACTAAAAGTTTTAGTTAGCTCCTCTGTCTCTTGGCTAGTTTTGAGGCTCTTAGTACCTGGATTTTTTTTTGGAATAGAAGTATAAGAAGTATAAGAAGTACTTATTTTAATACTTACGTATTCTGTTTTAAACTAATTTCCTGGATATTGTCTTCATTATTATGTAATATTCAACTGTTCCTCTTCTCAGTGCTTTCCTCTCTCTTGCAAAGACCCCAGCATTTTTAGGTTTTCCCTCATCAGGCAGCTGCTTGATCATTTTGTTTGGTTTTCTCCACACTTGCTGTAACTCTCCTGCATCCTTCCTGAGATGCAGAGAGCAGACCATGACCTGTACTCAAGTGCATATAACCACTCAAATGTGGTTGTACCAAAGGTGTAGGTAGCAGCAAAATGATGCCCTCTGTCTTGTTCTCAGTACCTTTTTTCATTATACAGTTTTGGCTTTTATTGATGACCAGAGGCTCGTCAAAGATGACTCTTGAAATATTTTTTCTGACATGCCGCTTTCAGTTCTGTATTCAGCATCATGTAGGTTTGGCCTATCTTTCCCCGTATGCATTAACTTACATTTATATACTCTGAAGCTTATCTGACACTTCTTTGCCCATTCCATTTTGTCAGGTCTTTCTGGAGTTCTTCACCATCAGCATAAGAGTTGGCTGTCTGAGAAAGAGTTTAGTACAATTTGGAAATTTCACCGTGGATTTCCTTCACTAGGTCTCTAATGAATATGTTGAGTAAAACTGATTCCAGCATTTTTCCTTGCAAGTAAAGGGCTTGATTTAGTTTTAATCTTTTGTTTCCTATTTTTTAGCTAGCTTTTACTTTGCAAAGTATCCTTTCCTCCAACCCTGTGGCAACTTAAGCTTCTTTAAAAACACTCTTTAGGCATTGTTTTGGCATGTTTCTGTTTTCTGTGTAAAACACCACAAATTTTAGCATTCAGTTCAAGCTGTCTCAAGCTGCTGCTTGATAGAGATTGAACAATCACCTGGTAACTTTTAGGACTGCCTTTACCCTGCTGCTGGGTTTGGAGTCAGGTTTCCTTATAACTGAGTCAGGTTTCCTTTTCATGAAAATTTTGTTAGGGTATTTTCTTTTGGAGCAGGTCTAGCTACAGCTAGGCTCAGAGACAACAAGATTTGAAATTCCTAGACCTCTGTGTGGAGAGAGCCTGGAGAAGAGTTGGTCCAGAAATAAAACCACCACTCAAACCATAGCTTCTATCTCTGTTTCTCCTACTTCCAGAAATTACTATGGTAAGTCACTGCTAGCCTGTATCAGCACAGTAACTTCTACCACGCAGTCACAGCTAAGTTGACCAGTGTTAAAAGAGGAAAAGCCAACATGCTCTATTTCTCTGTGGTTTTGGTTTCCCTTGTCTTCTCCCTCTCTGCCCATCTTCTACATAGTGGTATTCGAATGAGTGCAAAGGCCCATCAGCCCTCATCCTCAGCAGACAGTGAGAGAGGATGTTATTACTTGTTCTCACTTCTTAACATTAATGTATGCTCATTAATTTGCCAGGTGAGGTGAGAGCAGATAACAACATAAAGGGAGAATGATTTTTTTCCCCCTCCAGGTTTTTGAGTTAACTTGATTTGGAATAGCTATGTTTTCACACGTGTTTGTCATTTCACTTGTTTTATGTCTTTATACTAAGTGGTTCATAATGTTCCTTTCATGCAAATATACTCCCAGAGGAGGATACAACAGCAAAGCAATTCTGAAAAGTCACCAAATAAATTAAAGCACAAAACATTGAGCCATATATTCCTGAAAAACATGAGGGTGCACAGTTGCCTGAGAGCCCAGGGGAAAGAGCTCCAGCTGATGGGGCCTCCAAGCATGGGGCTAGACGTAGGAGTCTGAAACAGTTTGAAGTTAATATTTAAAAGAGATGAGTAATTGCATGGCCATTAGTAATATTTGCAGCCATGAATGCAAAGATAATGGGAAACATAAAAAAATCTGGTGCTTCAAGAAGTAAGTTGGCCCTGTAAACATTAAGGAGCAATTTTTTTTAATTGCTTTTTGGTCAGACCAAATACCTGTTTGTGATAGGGTTGTTTTTTTTTTTTTTTTTCTGTTTCCTTGGGCATGAGGCATTAACCTTGCTGGGGAGATGATACAGGGGTTCATAGTGCAACAGTGTTCCTAATAAGGATCTTTTCTAGTGTCTTAGTATTACTCAATATTTTCTGTCCCAAGCAGAAGAGAAAACATAGTCTTGCTTTGGATTTGTGGTCCAGCAGTAAGGAGACTTAAAAATGAGTGGAGTGTTCAGAATTATAAACATGGAAACAGAATGAAGCTATTTTGCTATAACAACTTGCCTTCCTGCACTCTTCAGTTTCTCCATCCTTGGGCAGCATCAGCCCATTGGCTTTTTCTTGGTGCCAAGGGTACAATAGATTTCTGAGAAGTGATTGGGAAGAGAAAGGGTGTTGACATGAATCAATCCAGTGGTTATGCTCTGGATCCACCCAGTGGTTGCACTGTGGACCAACAGAAGTAGTAACTGAGCTCCCGGCTGCTATCTGGATAGTAGAGCTAGGGCTGTCCGGGCACAGACTGCGGAACAACATATCTCATTGGCTGATGTGATTCTAGTGCCCATGTCGCTGTGAGTGTAACATAATGACAAAGAGGTTTTGCCTTTTGAGTTGTTTGATTGGAGAACGGCTAAGGGGCGAAGATAATGCTGTGAATCGGACATGAGGAATGTGTTAGAACATAATGCCTTTGTTGTGTACATAATCTCTGTTGAGAAATGATTATGTGTTTCAACTGTGCTTTGTAGTTTCTAAAACTCTATTCACGGTCACTGTTTTGATACTTATAGTTAAAACTCTGCCCTTGATATTTCCAATTTCTTCTGGTTTATATTACATTGTACTATTAAGTGTCAAAAAATTGTTAACTTTTTCTTCCAGAAAAAAAAATTTTTTGTGCTTTTGTTATTTTAAATCCTCAATTCAATAGGCGGGGCAGAAAATCTTGTGCGTAGTAGATAGTATTTTAAGATTGAAAATCACTACAGCCACTTCCACCTCTTCAGGTAACATAAAATAAGCCTTATGGGAAGAGGGTTTGGATAAGGTTTGTATCTGATAAGGAGTCCTCTGAGCAGACTGTGTAAAAGAAGACCAGAAGATTGCTCCCTGAGAGCCTCTCCCTGCCCTTAAGCCTTGATGTGAAGAACAATGCACAGGCTGGGAGAACAAGGTTGTATGTGCAGGACTGTTGTCACTCCACTATCTTCTTTCTAGGCCTCATAAGCTATACTAGAGAGATAATTACACATTATCATATATCAAAGACCCAGAGACCAACACAAGTCTCCCTAGAAAATCAGCAACCAAAAACCCTGAGAAGCGGTGTGAAGCTGGGTTTTAAGATACCACCAGCCTGTTGTTAGGAGTGCACCCCATGTGCACTGGGGATCTTCCCTTAATAATATATGATACACCAGGTATATTTATTATATATGTTTATTACATACATTTATTATATGTTATACTATATATTATATATTTTTTATGAGCTGCTTGAACACTACAGACACATTCACTGCAATGGAAGGATGAAGCCTCATCAACTGTACACTTCTCTGTTGCGAAGTACCCTATACAGTAAAAGAGAAGATCACATTTTAACTTATGTATTCTCAGATCCCCCCTTCTTTTACCTGCAGGCATCTATCCCCTGAGCTGTGGCAAAATCCTCACCAGAAGCAAACATACCCTGTTGCCATCATACCCCAATTGGAGCTAAACTGCAGCAGAGCAAAGAGTCCTGAGCACATCACCAGAAACACTGTGACAAGCACTCCAGGCAGTACAGCCTGAGAAACACAGCTCATCAAACACCTTTGGGTGAGCGAGACCAGACCACCACCACCACCAGTCACACTCTCAGCATGTGGCGGGAACACTGGCTTCCCAAGGCAGACTTAAAAAATTAAAGAGGGAACTAAAATTCATAGCTAGACTTCATAGCAGAAACTACAGACTTGGCAGGAACACTGGTTTCCCAGAATATCACAGCTTTCCCTGATGAGTCTTCTGCTGCTTGTACTCCATCTTTACACAGCAGAGGCTGTAGCTCTGTCAACTCTCATCTTCCAGACTTTCCTTTGTACCACAGAGATGCAAGCTATCTTTTTCTTTAAAGGCTTTAAGTGGTGAAACTCAGCAAATGTTGCCTTCCTGAAGCTTTCTCTGTTCTTTCAGACCTGAGGGGATATTCATCTGCTCCAAAACTCACCCCCCTTTCCTGGTTATACCAGCTGGTGTGTAAAAGCAGTTATCTCTCTGCAAACCTGACCCTACTCGCGCTCCTAGACCCTTATGGCTACACCCCCACAAATACTGTTACCGCTGTGGGGTGCTCTTCTTATCTGTAAAAACTGTCAATCTGTCTTTATTCTTAATGATGCAGTGGAAGTGCAGGGTGGCTCAGGTGGGAAGGGACGCCAGGGGGTCTCCAGCCCATCCTTCTTTCACAGCCGGCTCAGCTGTGAGATGGGTTGGATTTAATGATGCTGCCTGGCAGTAGGATGTGTCTGAGCTTTAAAGAGGGGATACAAAGGCAGAAATGCTTTAAAGAGCTTTTTGTGTGTGCAGGTGTTGCACAAACAGGGCATTGTGTCTGTCTAGACCCATGGTCAAGTTAATACATCTCACTTTTTCTCTTTCTGTTAGTTCCATATTGGGAAGAAAAAACACAAGTCCCATCTAATAGTTTCCTGCCAACTCATATTAATGAGATGCCTAGATATGACTGTTGGATTCTCCTAATTGGAATGCTGCTTTTAGATCTCCTGTCCTACATCCTACATGCATATTCAGTTGCATCTCAGAGGAAAACTCCTTTCTTCTCAGAAACTGTTTTTTTATCTTTCCAGATTTATTTCCTTGGAACTTTGAAAGCATGAATATATTACAGAAGAATCCAAAGGCTTTGGACGCTTTGTGTTTTAATTTTCTTTTGCTGCAGTTCCCAGTGTGAGTATTTATGGCCCTTGAATGCCATCCAGTGGTGGAAAAGCAGGGCATCTCCCAGCCTGCTGAGAAACTGCCTCCAGACACGGCAAGTTCACAGGGAAAATTATTTTTACATTAACAGCTTATCATTCTCATGCCCTATTTGTAGTGAAATCAGAAACCATAAAAATATATTTTATATGGTAGGGCATTGTGACAGAAAAGCCATCTGGTGTTTCACAGTTCTTTAAAATGTGAGACAGAAATAGACCCTATTTATAATTTGATTTTGTCTGGCTTTAAAGCTCAAGCTTTAAACAAATGCAAGGGCTGACTTTTTCATCTTCATCAAGATCTTTTAAGGCAGAATTTTCTCTTGGGATTTGTTGCTCAAGAGAGCTAAAACATGAGCTCCCATGGAGGGAAACAGCATTGTTAACACAGTTTCTGCTTTTCCCCATCCCTGCCATTTAATGATGGCAATATAGAATGAAAAAAGAGAAAATGGCCAGAAAACAGAAGGAAACAATTAAAAAGCCCACCTCAAAACAACAACAAAATCCCACCAAATCCTCATTTTCTTATTTCTTCTTATAAAGAAGAGCATCTTTTTTTGATATCTCTGCAAAAATTTGATTTTCAGTCTTTTAAAGCTCATGCCATTTGGGACAAATTCTCTTACTTAGAATATTTTCTGTCCAGTCAACTCTGCTTTTCGGTGACAATTATGTCAAGCCAGGATTTCTTGCCCTCTGGGAGCATTCCCCACTTGCACCCTGAGCTGCGACCACTTACTCTGCTTGGTGCTAAATCACCGTTTTGACAATGAGGGTCAGCCCTTGTTCTGAAGCCTCAGGCTCCCATGTGGACCTTCCTCACAGATTGCCTTGCAAGGAGTGCAGAGATGAATGTATATCTCTGGTTTTCCACCTAACAGTTCCCTTCTCCCTGGGAAGTACTGTCTGTACTACCAGACAGTGCCAGGGGATATCCCAGCTACCTGGACATTCATACTCATGACCTCTTAACACACCCAGGACATTGTGCTGGTTTATGCCATATAGCACAAATCCTAGATCTAGTTCAAGAGAGAACACTTGGTACTCTTCTGATATGGCTTCTGTTTTGGAGAGGGACATAGAGCTCCGAGCTGGCCTCAGGAGCAGGAAGCAGGGACTTGTGCAGTTAGTTTGCTGAGTGTCTGTACCTTTTGCACACAGGTCCCAGGCTTCTAGAATATAGTACTCAAATACTTCCTGAATCCCAGACACTGTTTATAGTTATGTTTGGCATTAATGGCTACTCAGTCATTAGCTATTGTAGCAAGGCACAAAATGGTACCTACTCCTATTTCATCCTGAGTTTTTAAACACCTTGCATGTTTGGGACTGCTATGGAATGGGGACTACGGGATCAGCAATGCCACTGACTTTCCTAGGTAAATTTTTCAGGGAACCTATTGCAACAACAGTGACATACATTTTAGGATTAACACTCCGAGTTTGCCTGTCACTGAATACTAATTCCAGGAAAGACGTATTGCTCAGCTCTGTTGGTGTTACTTTTCTTTACTCTTTGCTCTGACAGGCATATTTCCAATGCCTTTTCCATTAAGATCCTGTATACACTTCTCTTGATGAGGCAAATCACATCTCTCTTTTATCTGCCACATATCTCAAGGAACAGAGTGCTCTTAGAAATCAAAATTAGTAGCAGTTCTCCAAGTGCTGAAAAATAAGCACAGAACAAGCATCAAAAATGAAGAACCTAGTGTAAAAGTAATTAAATTTTTAGCAGTAATAGATTGTAAATTTATTTGCCTGCTAGTTTTACAGCCTTTAGTGGTACCATACTTTCAAACTCCCCTACCTTCCTTGTACCCCCATACCTTGGAGGAAGGCACCCAGTGGAGAAAGACAGGCAGAGGCAGGCAGGGCTGCTCATGGTCCAGGGTGCCTGGTCCTTCCAGCATCTGCCTCTGCTCCCCACTTCAGGGTGTCTAGGGAGTTCAGCGTTTCCCTCTATTTTTGGTGTTAGCCACTAATTCCTTTTGAAGGGCAAAGTGAGCTGATTCAACCAGCAGAGAGGGAATGTGACTTCTACACTGAGTTAATCCTGACACAGGTATCATTTGCATGAGTGGTGCCCTGCAGCCATTGCCATGTGTCCTGCTGGTTCTCAAGATGGTGGAAATACCACTAGGCAGCACGAATCTCCAGTCCCAGCAGAGCTGGCCCCAGTTGGTGCCATGCATGTGTTTTTTTGTCAGTCCCGCACAATCAGAGGCCATGGTTCTCATGTCTGAAGAAGCTGACAAGTACATTGTGCAGCCACGTCGAGATCATGCTATTCTAGTCCCACACAGCTGCTTTTTCTGCCTTGCAACAGGGCTTCTGCCTGGAGCCTCTCCTTGGATTTCTGAGTCTAGGTGGTTGTGCTATTTGATATGTTCCTCTCTATTTGCGTGTAGTGTAGTTAAAGTCTTGTTTCCAGCAGTATAGAAACAAGCTTAGATGCTGGGTGGAGATAATTTCCTGACAAAACATCACCATTTTTCACCAGAACCTATCCTTGCAGTTCTGTCTCACTTTGTTTTCTGTCATGGGGATGCAAATATTCCTGTTGACAGTCCATATCCGTCTGCTGGCTCCTCTCTACTTTGCAGTGGCATATCCTGTGTCTGCCAGCAGATGCCATCAAAACTAATCAAACATGAGAAACTACACAGAATCATAGAATACCCTGATTTGGAAAGGACCCACAAGGATCATCAAAGTCCAACTCCTGTCCCCGCACTGGACAGCTCCAAGGGTCACATCATGTGCCTGAGAACATTTTCCAAATACTTCTTTAGCTCTGCCAGGCTTGGTGCTGTGACCACTTCCCTGGGGAGCCTGTTCGAGTGCCCAGCCACCCTCTGGGTGAAGAACCTTACATCCAACTTAAATCTCTCCTGACACAAATTGTTGCCATTCCCTCTGGTCCTGGTCACAGAAAGAAGAGGTCAGTGCCTGCCCCTTTGTTCCCTTCACGAATACCTGTTCAAGGGCGGAGGACAGCTCTGCTTCCTTTGTGCTTTCTCTGCTCTTCTCCAAACCACAGCCAGAAAGGGGAAGGAGTGGTCAAGGATAAACTAAAAATATTTCAAGGAACAGGTTAATGAACATATAAGTTTGATATCAGGCTGAACACATCTGATAAAATAAATATGGAAAGAACTAGTCAAAACCACCTCTGTATAATTAACAACTATCACAGAAAATTAAAGGAGTGTGTGTGTGGGGTGGAGACTTAATGTGCCTGCATTTAGAAAAGTGCAAATAGGGCTTGAATAATGTCATTCCTAAGAAAGAAAAATCTTCTACAGGCCCAGCCAAACTAACTCTGATATCTGACAAGATGTAGGACAATCTTTTAAGTGATCAATCTGTATATGCCTCCTCAGGTAAAAGGAAATAGTCAGCATAGATTTGCTGAAAATAAATTGTATCAAAAAAAACTAGTTTCATTCTTTGACAGGATAATGGCCTAGGAAAGGAAGTGAGAAGTGTGATTTACCTTGCATTTAAATCAGACTTCTAGTACAGCTATTGGATACATTATTTTAATATTTTTAATTCCTAGTGTGCAACTAGCTGGAAAACAGTTTATAATTAATTTTCAAGGACTCACTGTCAAAGAAGGAGGACTTCATAAATGTGGCCTTATGGGACAAGACCTGAGGGCAGCTTTAATCATTATTTTATGGATGACTTGGATGATAAACTAGTTGGGATATTTGCTAATTTTGTGAATGACATTAAGTGGTCAGTGGTTTTATGTACCTTGGAGGAGAAGAATTCATACTTATTTTGATAAATTGGGCAAATATTTCAAAATCAAGGAAATAAAAAAAAAAGGCAAGTGAAAGGAGAGACAAGTCTGACTCTAGTCAGTGCAGAGCGGAGGCTCTATCCAGGTGGTTTGGGAATGCTTTTGGGAAACAGGAGCTTTGAATGTTAGTAGGCTAAAAAGCCATCATCAGAGGTCCCAAGGACCAGGTGGATCTGAACTTAAATAACTCCATAGGACAATAAACTTAATCAGATTTCACTCCAGAAGGGTCTTTAGATTGATGGCCACACCACAGAAGAAGATGAGCACACCATTTTTCACTTAATTTCTTTGCCAAGAGGAATCCAGGGCTGAAACATCTTCAGGGTAGAAAGTGTGTTTGGTGGAGTTCAGTCCATCAAGGATGGATGGGAAAACTTGCATGAGAAGCTACAGCTTTGTGGCTGCCTGTTAAATTTTTAACTAGGAACCTTTTCCTGTTGCCTTACTGGAAAGTGTGTTAATACTCTTGTCTAGAAATCACCTGTAGAGACTCTCCAACAAATGCTGCCTGTCAATGTTCTACTGCAATGTAAATTAAGGGAAAATTTAGGTGGCACTTCATGAAGCCATTTACTTTCCTGTTGCTTCTACAGCCACAAATGAAACTTGGACTTTGATTTTCTGGGGACTCTGCCAGTTTTGAAAACACATTTTCACGGTGTTTCTACCACTTGCTAATGGAAACTCTTTTCAAGGAATTGTTAAGATCTGACAAATAAACATTAGTTGTTTAATACTGAGGTTAATTGGGAAGACTGCTCTTTCAAGATTCTCTAAGCATGAGTAACTGATGGCCATACTGTTGTTTTGCGTTGCAAATCTCCTGAAATAGATTCATTTGTCTAATGTTATTCCAAGGGAGGAATTCAATATTTGAAAATGGACTTCAGGAAACATAGTTGTTCAAGTCTGTTGTTGCTGCCCTTTTAAATTTCCACCTGTTGCAGCTGCCACTGCACTGTAAAGCCATGTAGGATGAAGAGGAGAATGCATATAGTTGCATTAATGCTATGCTACATACATTATTAAATCACTGAACTGTAAACTGCTCAAGAGAATATATTTGTCTTCCTAAGCCATCCCTGCATCAGGAATGGTAACCTGGGGAAGAAGGGTGGGTAACATATGTAACACACCTAGGAGCCACAGCTGTGCCTGCTGAACTCACCACCCAAAAGCAGTCAATGAATTCTGGTAAGAAGATTAGAAGATTGGGGGGCTGGTTTTTACAGGTTGAGATTTTGATTATCACACTGGTATCTTACAACAGTTAAAAGATAGAGAGGACTTCAAATTCTAGGTCCAAATTGTCAGTTCAGCTGAGAAGGATTGGCATGCCCATATTCATGTATTTAAACTGAAATACTGTAGATGTTATGAGAGACATCAGCTAAAATACACACTGCACCTCCTACCAGTAACAACTAAAACCAGTGGGTGCTGTACTGCAGAACAAGAAAAGGCATTGCCTGCCCCGTGATCTGGAAAGGAAACTAGAGCTTTTCTCTTCACATGATTGATAGCCAGAAGGAAGAGGAATTGCTTTTGCAAAATGGTCAGAGGCCTTGAACATGGTTGATGTCTACATTCAGAAAGCTCAATACACTGGAAATTGAGACTGTTGGTCTCTGAGGTGGAGAGTGGGGCAGTGTGAGTGCAGAAGGAAGAAGTGGGACATTTGTATTTACAGAGAAACCTAGTCAGTCATGGTAGACAGAATATTTTGAAGCCTGTGCTAACTTAAGTGTTGATCACTGCAAGACATGTCAGGCATGTGGGGGGATAAATTCTTGCTCTTCTGCAAAGAGGAGGAACCTAAATATTGTGACTCTGCTGCCTTGTGTGCTGTGATTTCATTTAAACCTTTGCAGAAAAGCTCAGAAAAGTGACAAATCCGAAACTTTCCTCTGGGTTGCTAGTAAATGGACCTGAGTTTTCTCCCCATGTCAGTTCTGTGACTCAGGGATGGAGAGAGACAAACCTAGATCTTTTCCATTGTCACATATTGTGCTGGTTTAAAAGTAAACTCGTGGGAGAAATGAATCCAGCTCAAAAGAGATTACAAGTCACAGTCAAAATTTACTGAAAAGATTACAATAAATACAATGATACACCGAAAACTGGTTTTAACCCACAAAACCACATGTATAACCTAGCACCCTGGGACAGGAACAGAGCGGTGTTCCTTAGCCCCTGTGCTCAGCACCACTTGGCCCCCCTGGGTGCAAAGGTTATACCTACATAGTGATAAACTGGTCCCAGCCTCTGTAACTAGGACACATATATACATAACAGAATCTTACCTTCCTTTGGGGCAGAGGTAGGAGAGAGGGCCTAAGGGTGTGTCAACACAATGCAATGAAAGTCATAGTGCGCTGACATCATGCAGCAGTCCTTGTGTTATACCTGGGCTGGAAGGAAAAAGTGGCTGCCTAGTGTAATGGTTAAGGGAATGATGCTTTGGAAGAATGGATGTCTTCACGTGCTTGATTGCCAGCTTCTGGGAACTAATTTGGGAGAACTGTCCCAAACTTCTTGAAAGAAGAGGATGTGTTACACAGAGCTCAGTCTCCCAGCTTTCCCATCAGCATTAGTAGACATATGTTCTCTGCATCTGTGATAGCTCAAGTTGCATTTAAGCAAGCACTGCTGTACTTGGAGCCCATGGGAGAACTAGAAATTGAATAGAAGGCTGTCACATTTGTCCGTTCAGTAATATTTGGATAGAACAGAAACTCATAATGTAAAGGTAAGCCCAGAACCATAATGCCACCAATTGGTTGAAGAGAAATGGCCCCATCCCAATGCATGGGCTGAAGAGCACTGGGCTTCAAGCTCTCACCAGCTCACACTGTCAAATCATTGGGATTTTGGAAGAAACTCCTGTTCTGAGGTGGGTAAAGAAATAGAGAAACTAGACTAAGGTGGCATGTGGTGTTTGTAAAAGAGATGTTACAACATGGCATTTGGGGGACAACATCAAGGCAGAGACAAAGACATCCCGTCCTGTCCTAAGCATGCGGAGAAACTCTCTCTTACCTCTGACAGGCTCTGCTACACAGTGTATGTGGAGCGAGGAGGGAAAAAGACTCAAGTGACAAGGGCTGGCATTATTGTACAAATTGGTCCTAGACCTGCTAGATTCCGGGATTGCCATCCCATTCTGCTAGCTGAGAGCACTTGTGCTCTTCTTCCCTAGTCAGTGTCTGTAGAGTTATCTGAGAATGCCACCAGTGGTTATTTTAGGTGCAGGGCTTATGTACTTCACTGAAAAGCAACCTTTTCATGCTTAGGTGTGAGGCATATGAAAAGCAATTGGCTGTAAAACCTAGAGCTCAGAGATCTGCATTAGAGATTTATTTTGCTGATAAAGGTAATTTGGTAATTTCTTTTTCTGATAAACACATCCTTGTTTAAGTTGTGTGCTTCCTGTAGTACTTCTCTCCTGGAATAAGAGTGGCTGAAGAGTGCTCTGATACATAATATGTATGGTGCATTTCAAACTTGTAAGTATTTCTTGTAATAGGCACTCAACTACAGAGGAACAAAAAGAAAGCGTGTCCTTCTGAACTGCTTATTGAATGTGAGCTGGTTTCTTGTTTTCTCTTCCTGTTGACTTGAGGGGAAGCTGATGATCTTTTTCACTTGCAAGTTCATGGGTCTCAGGCTCCTTGTGGACTGAGATCTGCAGAAAAACAAGCATCTTAAGAAAAAGTAATTATCTGTGCAGTGAGGCTTTGATACTGACCGTGACATCTCCATTGTTAGGTGTGAGATGGTACTATTTTGTTCAAGCATTGCTTCTTGTTTGAATTTTGTTGGAAACTGTGTGAAGTCCAATGACTTTGGCATCAATGATGAAAACTATTTTTCTTCACTCAGAGTGGAATTGTAAAATCGCTGAGGTACTAGGGCTGCATCTATAACAACTACAGAGAGACATGTCCCTGTACAGGGACTCATTTGTGCCCTTTATGAATGGTGAAGAAGACTACATGAGTAATTCAGGTGCCTCATTTCTGGATGGTCAAAACTAGGTAAAATGAATCCACCTGAGTGTTTCTTACAGCACCAGTCACTAACTGATAAGATGAATGTCAAAGTGCTTCCACCATTATATGTCATGATGGTAGAGTAGCATCCACCCTGTTGAGCCATGCTCAGCTTGCTAGTTTGGCCTCTGCAGCGACACTGCTTGGGACCTGAGGCAGAGAGGAGGTCACTGAGAAAAGAAGATGCAGTTGATGGTGCCTCCAGGAGGAGGCTGACCAGTCAGGAGGTGCAGAGCACTGAGAAGCTGAGGAGGCAGATCCTGGACAAGGATGCAGACAGGAGGTGGAGATGAAGACTGGTGTTAAATACCTTCTTTTGAGTGCAGTTTCCCGCACTGAGCAGCCAACCTTTTTGGCTGTAAGCTTTCCATATATTTTTCACTTTCCATATACTTTTGTGCAGCTTCAGTTTACTCAGCAAATATTAATGTTAAGCAAATTCGAAATTTTGCTGTCAGCAAACACTCTCAACAGAAGTTGGAGTGTAAGTATTAGTGTCTTCTTCCATGGCTGAACTGAGCAGAAGGGGTCTCTGGGGGTCTGTGAAGCAAGTGCAGTGAAGCAGCAGTCATCCCATTGTAAGCCTTTAAAATACACGACATTTTGAGGGAAACGTTTCTGACTGTAATGTCAAAATAACTGCAATCTGCTTATAGGCAAAATATAAGCAGAATAGGAAGGAAGATTTGTCAGGTGGTAAGTGTTCAGAGGCTGCTGCAAAGAATAGGGCATTCGATTTTTTCTCTTTTTCTGTGGTAAACGGAATAAGCAGCATACACAAATTGCAGTAAGGGAGATTCAGGTTCGATAATGAATAAAGCTCTCTGTTGCTGAAGGAAATGAAACAGCAAAATAGGCTGAGGAAGATGAGGCACTGCCATCACTGAAGGACTTTGAGAACAGATAGAACAACTATTTGTCAGAAGTGACATAGCTGTACGAGACCCTGCATTGAATCTAGGGAATGGATGAGGGCCCTCAAGCTTTATGATCTGCTGCTTTCTGAGACGGATTATCTACTACAGACAAGTCTGTTGGCATAAACACAATATAAATGTGTTTGTCAGACTGTTAGACCACTATGAGTACAGTCAGTCTAACAGACATGAGTTTAACACTTCACATTTAATAGGAGCTAATTTCCTAAAATGAAGCAAGGGATTGAGGAATCTATTTAGGAAGCCTATTCTAAAAAGTTTGAGCATAACACTCGCTGCTTCTAATGTTGCAGACTGGCTTATACAGCACTACACTTTTTAAAGAACTGAGCAGGGAGATGGGTGATTATTTTTCAAGTGTGAGTTACTCTTGATTCAGATCCTACCTGAAAGGTGTAAGACAGACCTGTATGAATTACAGCATCTTCCTGACACTGCTGGTGCATGTTGCCCCTTCCCCACATACTCCCTGTGCTTCTCTTCCTGGCTTTCTCTCTCTCACTAGACTTTTGAACAGAGCTTCAGGTGACATGATGTATGTCCCTTACAGGAGCCACCTGGACCAAAGCTGTGTCCAAGGTGGTCAGCTGGCTGGGCAAAGGCCATTCCCAGTGTCCAGTCAGCTTCCACTCACTCAGCATCTGCTCCCCACAGTTTCCCACTGTGAAATGTACAGTTTGGTCATGGTGATCTAGGGAGCCTCCTTGGCTCTGTCTGGTTTTGTAGTTAGTACCAGATAGCCTTTGGCCACTAAAATCTGTGCTTGACAGCATCAGCTGGGGAATGACAACACGGTCAGTCTCCCAGGGAACAGTGATTGCTGGGGTGGCAGAAATGATGGTAAAATCAGCAAGTGTCATCATCATTACACCCTAGGTGTCAGTATAGGTACATGTGTTGGAGGAAGAACAGGGCTCCAGAGTATGCCAGCATCGTATTTGCAAATGATGTTGTTGTGTATGAATTGTGGCAGTGACTCGTGGGGCCTCAGTCTAAGAAGAAATTGTGATTGCAATAATCACTGCTGCACTTTGAGGGATGTCCAGTCAACAGCTGCAAAATAGTTAACATACTGTTTACATCAGAAGGGGTGGTGAGGCCTGGGCTGGGACAGGGGAAGGAGCTGGAGAGGCAGCAGACAACAACATGACTTGTAGGCTTCTGTGGTAAGGATGGATGCCATGAACTTGCTGATGGTCAGCTCCTAACATGGGGCAGGGAGGATAGGACACTGATGTGACCAGCTTTCAGAAGAGAAGAGCAAATTATCTGTATCTGTATGGAGATTGAGGGCTGGACATTGGTCAGCTGTCACTACAAAGCTGGTGACCACCCTGCTCTGGGCCCAGGAACAGGAAGATCCACATTCTCAAATCATAGAATCATAGAATATGTGGAGTTGGAAGGGACTCATCAGGAACAAAGAGTCCAACTCCTGGCCACGTGCAGGATGCTCCAAGAATCACACCATGTGCCCAAGAGTGTTGTCCAAACGCTTTTTGAACTCAGACAGGTTTGGTGCTGTGATCTGCTATGACTTCCCTAGAGAGCCTGTTCCAGCACTCAACCACCCTCTGAGTGAAAACGTTTTCTCAATATCCAACCTAAACCTCCCCCTTCTGGCCATTTCCTTAAGTTCTGTCACTGGTCATGAGAGTGAAGAGATCGGTACTTGCCCCTCCGCTTTCCCTCATGAGAACATTGAAGACTGCAATGAGGACTCCCATCAGCCTCCTCTTCTCCAGGCTTAACAAAGCACAAGTGCCTTAGAACTCTCCTGAATCAGAAGTACAAGGTAGTCCCAACAGGGTGCTTGTGTCATGTCCATAATGGTCAAGACATAACCAGGTCAGATCTACAACTGATGGCCACGGCTCTCAGCAGTGGGCTGTACTTTTGGTGTGTGAAGGACTGATGGGTGCTGATGCTACTGCTGGGACTCCAATCCCTAAGGTACTCCTGCAATATCTGAAGTACAGATGACAGAGAGCATTGTGGCATGACCTCATGTGCCTGGGGTGTGCAAGGATCATCTGCTACTTTTCTCTCCCTTCTTGAATGTGTGGAGGAGGCTGACACAGCAAGATCAAAGGCCTGTGGGTGGGTGGGAGCCTCTGACTGGAGATGAGACAAGGATGGAAGCTAGCTGGAGTGTTAAAACTGCCTGTGAGGTGGCTTCTGTGACTGATATTACCCTGTCTGTCCAGCAGTGTTGATGTGGTTATAAAGACCTGACAGGTCAGTGAAGCCATGGACGTGGAGACTAATCCCCAAATCATGCTGCTCCCAAGCTGCTTTTCTCTTGTGCAGCTGAGCAAACCAGGCTGCCCTGGAGAGCAGCTCTTTCAAGAACACAGACACACTAGCAGTTAAAAAAAATACCCTCAATGAAAACTATGTTTAACACAGCCACATGTAGAACATGAACTTGCGAGCAAAGAAGCTGTACTGTCTTACCTGCTACAATTATTTTTAAGCCTTTTTCCCCCCCTCTTCTTTTTGTGCTGAAACTTATTCTTATCTCAAGGTTTTGCTTGGAATTAGGTGACCCATAAGACTGGCTTTGTTTGCATCCCTTTTCTCAGGCAAACTACAAAAAGGTGGCTATTTCCTTCATCCGAACATATTTTTTCACATTTATTTCTTTGGGTAGCCTTGCTGTTTCCAGCACCCTGTTGATCTATACATGACTAACTTGAAGAAGTACAGTAGAAAACACTTTTATGTGATTGAAAGAAAGACTAAAGCAAGAGCTTAGTGGGAAAAAGAAAAAAGCCTCTCTCTCCCTAGAAGATGGGCTATTCATAGAGAGTGTGTTTTTTTAAAAGACTTTACTTTTAAAAGGTCAAAGTAGAAAACTTATTCTTGCATGACCATGCTTCAGCATTCAAGTGTGTATATGAAGTTGCCTGCACGAGTCTAAGTTCCCATTGAAGCCATTGAAAATCTAGGGCTTAACTGAGCTGCCCACAGGTAGGCATCTAGAGATACCTGAGGTGCCCTAAAGTATCCTGCTGTTGCTTTACAAAGGTACAGATCTGTGAGGTCTTTGTCATGCCTGGGTGCAGGTATCTCTTCCAGGATGAAGTGAATTACAACCTGACTCCAACGGCTGCCTTGGACAGGTCTCTCTTGGCTCTAATGGGAGCAAACACAGCACACATGTAGGTGCTTCTGTACATCTAAATTTTTGTGTCTTCATATGCAGCCATATCCTGTCCCATCTGTTTCCACTCCAGATACTCTCTGATATCCCTCTTGTGCTTCCCATCTCAGACTCATTAGGCTGGGAATATGATGTAGCCTTGACCATTTGGTATTTTAATACATTTTGCATCTGCTGGAGAAGAGTCTGCACTCTCTTCTTTTTAAGCAGAGGATTATATGAAATAATCTGAACTTTCATTTTTGTCTGTAGAAAACAAAGCTTTCATGAATTGGGCACCAAAATGCTTTGAATCCCCAGAAAGCCAAGGGCTACATTTCCTGTAGTAGCAAGAAAATGAGCTTCATATAAAGCATAATGTAGCAATTACATTGGCAGGAATTAGAAAAGGAAGTGGCAAAGCTGCTTTAGAGCCAATGATAGGTCTTAAAGCTATGGAAGCTTTGATTTTTGCTTTTAATTAACATGGCTTCTCAAGATGCTCACTTGTCAATCACCCTACATAAAATGATAGATAGGTTAAAAATATAATTAAATTGTGGATTACTAGGAGAAACGGAAAGACTTATGTGAAGAATTGTGTGACTAGCAGACCTGATGAGCTGTGGAAACAAAGTGTGTACTAAGTTGGTTAAAAGTCAGAAAACTACCATTGGAAAGTATTCAATGTAAAGTAACAGGGAACATTAGTGCGTAGAGGCAGTTCATCAACCTAAGTGAAAATCTATAGGAGCAGATTCATCAACGAGCACCTCTGTCCGTTTCCTTCTATTTAGCTCAAAATGCCCTTTCAAAATATTGATTTTCTGCTGCTTTCAATGAATATTTTACATGGGATATGTTTGATTTTTAGGCTTGTGCATGTTAGTTTTTGATAACCTTTCGGTAAATTACATATCTAACAAATTATGTTTGAAGTCTGTTTGTGAAATAAACCCTCCTAATAAGCAGAATTTGCTAGTTAACTTAATGAGCAATAGCTTTCCTTTTTCAGCCCAAACTCCCCTCAGGGTACTGTAGCTCTGACACAGGTACTTGTTCACAAGCTGGGTGTTTCTGAAGTATTTCTGAAGGTGACTGTCTTATGGCCAACCTGAGAAATGGAAATTTCAGGTGTGGGTGCCTGGCATGCAGCTGCTGTCTTCCCACTGCCTGCACTGGCGCAGGGCAGTGACATCCATGACACCGATGTGCTTGGCTGTGCCTTTGAACCCAGTGGGGTGTGCCTGGTGGGATTGGTCACTGGCTGCCGCTTTGAATCAAACTCTTCAGTGATCTCATAAAAAATATGTGATATCAGTGGCAATGGGGAAAACAAAGACAAGCTCACTATACGTAAAAGTGCTTTTTCTCTAGCTAATAGTACATGAGAGAGCAGGATGCGTAGATCTGGTATCCAACTTCCTTGGGATCCCCAGCCCCATCCAGCTGCAATGGACGAACGAGGAACAGTCTTTGGCAGGAGATTCACTTCCACTCTGTTTTCCCCGGAATGTATCATTTCCACCCTGCAATCACACTCCTATGCAGAGGAAGGCAATATTCAACACTGTGAATTAAATCCAGACTTGAGCTGTGTCAGTGTTCAAGCAAAGCATCTGTGACAAGTGCTGTGGGGGTGGCAGTGCGCTGTGTCTGCTCTCTGACAGCCTAATATCAGGGCTGGGGCTGGGGTCAGGTAGCCCTCTCCTGCGTCCTGCATTAGGGGTCTGTGTGGGGGTGTGAAATTCCCACTATGTCCAGCTCCTGGCCTGCCAAGGAGGCAAGACTTCTTATTAGCAAAGTACTCCGTTCAGCTCAGATGACAACAGCCTGTGGTTTTCATGCTGCTGATGGTAGTTCTGTCCCTAATGGTGCACATATATATGTAAAAGCATAATACATTTCACTTGGTACTTCTTCAGCTTGCTTAGCTTTTTCTCTGTCATTATGGTGACAGAAGGGTTGATCTCAGAGTGCCACAAAGTGTGGAGTGCTCTTGCAGAGATACAGAATTGCTGAGAAATACACTGAGAAGATGTAAGGAGCAAATTGGGAGGGTACATAAACCCTCATTCCGGGTATGCTCTACCTTTGCTGGGTTCAACATCCCGCTTCTCGTTTTTGCTGTGGCTTTTGGTTAACAGACAGAGGAATGCACCTTCTAACCTATGTGCTGCTGCTGAAGTCAAACCAACCCACTGGATTGAAGGTAATGGTTCACAGGAGAATATTAGTCCAATAGGATTATGGGGAAAAGTGTGGAAGAGAGGGAAAAGAGAAAGAATCAGGAAATGATCATGCATCTAAAGTAATCAGCATTCAGATATTATTGTCAGATTATAATTCAAGTTTTCAAACAGCCTTCAAAAATAGCTCCAAATTTTGCGCATCAAGAGACTGATTCAAAGATAGTTGAAGACAGTACTAGATTTACCACTGACTTGTTTAACTTCAGATCCAATTTCCAAAATTTTATAGGTGTACAATATATAAACCATAAACATGATGAACAGATCACTACACTCCAGAATGTCAAAACTTTGTCTTCTCCCAAACCATTCTCCTTTAGAAGATACCCTACAGGCTGTTTCTACAATATAAAAATAACTGTACTCTCCAAAGGGATTGCAATTGGCCCAGAGGACCTCCATCCTTTATGTGTTATTAGTCATTACCATGGACTTGGGGTGTCAATGTCAGACTGTTGTCCCAAATGCAGGCTTGTTACCCAGTGTGCAGCACCAATTCACACACTGAGGTGAGGTATTTCAATTTTTTATTCTAGTTTGTGCAAAGTAGGGAGCTAGGTGGTAACCCACAAAAGACTGGTTCCCCGATCATCAAAAATTTACATACTTTTACATTTTAATAAACAAAGGCATCAGCATTCATTGCTTACAGATTACATAATTTTTAATTGGTACTCAAATCCCTATTTGCTAGTTATATCTCTCATGTCTCATGCTAATTGGTCTGCAGGCACAGTTTTTCCCTGCATTTGAGTCTGGTGTCCATCTTGAATAGGTGGTCAATGAGCTGGTGATTGTAATCTCCCACTGCCAGAACTACCATTCCCCCAGTTACTGCTCAGTTCTGCTGACTTCACTCCTGGTGGCTACCATCCAGACAGTCTATTCATCTTCAGATTTTCTTCCCTTTTCCTTAAAACAAAAGATTAGCCAAGCATACAATGTTCACAATGCAGTTACTTAATCATAACTGTCCAGCTATAGCTACTTGAAAAAAATTGTAAAGTTTGATTCAAATCTTGAGGAGTTCAAATCTTGAGTGGCTTGACATGAAGACAGTCAGACTTGGGTGTCCCACTGTGCTGATTCCATCAATAATGATGGATTTTCCAAAGAACAAGAGGAAAAGCAACAAACATGGATGTGGAAGGAGGTGAGAGAATGTCAAATAGCCAAGAGAGTCAGTGAGAGCTGCTCAGGCCTCTCTGTGCTCCATGAACTCTCTTGTGTGCACTTACATGCCTGACTGTTGCTCAGTGCCATGGCTGCTCTTGGTTGCCACACAGCACTTTTAAGGGTGAACCAAGCTATCAGCTGTGGCCAAAACTCCCTTATTCCATGCTTGTGCCCATCTGGAGGGTGGAGAGAAGTAAGGCTGCCAGTTTGTGGTTGCTCTGGGGCTGCAGTGACACCAGCTTGTGGTTCCCTGTTTTGGGGGAAAAGAAAGGCATTTGATCTCTTCCATTGCATTTTCTCAGCTGTTCAAGCTGGGCACTAAGCTGAGAAGTTGCTGCCACCTCAACAGGCTCTCACCTCAACTGCAAGGCCTCAGCAATGGTTGCTTTTGGGGACATCGGTTACTACTGTGCAAGGTGTCAGGAATCCCAGCTGCAGTGCTTGGGGGTTAATGGTGTCACTGTGTGGTGGGTTTTTTCAGCCCTTCCAGAGGTTTTGCCAAGACAACCTTTCAGTTGCCTCGGTGATAAGTACTGCCTGTCTTTGTGTGCTTTGTTTGTCTTTGTGTGGGAGCTAGGTTTGGTCTCAGTAACAGGTATCCACTCTCAATACCTGTCAGCCTGAACAGTCTCTGCAGTGTCTGTAGGAGACACACGGCTTGTTTCCAGCCAGGACTGATGAATGTGGAGGACAAGAGTGCTTTCTTTTACAGTGGGTTTGAATCTCCTGCTTATGTTTTGATCTGTAGAATGTCAGAACTTGTTAGTCTGCTTTAGGGAATGGGGAGGTTTAGAAACTGTCTCTGAAGTGACTGTATCTGAGTTGATCTGGTATTGCTCTGGGGGTATGTGCCTCCCTGCCATAAAAAGAAGAGTTTGGCAGAGGAAAGCAGGCCAGCTGAGTGAAGCGAAAACATTCCTGTAACATGGGCTGATGTGGCCTTTCTACATTAACTGGGGTACTGCTGGTCAGGATGCTGTGGCCCAAGCTTTTACACAGGCTGACACAGCACAACCCCATTGAGGGGCAATGCTCAGCTCTGGCTGCTGCTTGCCTTGCTGTAATGTGCCGTAAGGGCTTGATGAATGTAGCAGGGATGCAGCAGCGTGTACTCCGTCCAGGCAGGTCTGCTTCCCTGGGGTTCTCTGCTGCAGGTCTGAGTGAGGCTGCTGGCGTGGAGCAGGTTTGGTGTGCCAGGACATGGAGAGAGAGGGACAGTGCCTGCCTTGGGGACTGTGCCCTGCTGAGAGGTGCCCAGGGTGTGGTGATTATGCACGCAGCTTGTTTGCAGTCTGTCACCTGTCCAGATGCCTGTCCTGCTCTGTCCTGCACCTGCTGCTTCAATGGGGTTGGGGGACACAACTCCAGTCACTTGCTTAGTGCACAGCCCAGGCAGAAGAGTCGTCCTGTCCTTCATACCCCTCACTTTTATTTGGTCAGAGGTGCCCCGAGTTCCCTGGGTGAAGGGGGAAGCCATGATTTGGCTGGGGGCAGAGTGGGCTCTGAGGAAGGCAGGTGACAGCGGTGATACCATGTCCCCAGTGCTCAGAGGAAGACAAGATGTGGTCTCTGCCAGCCATGCAGTCCCAGCTCTCTATTCCCTTCCTGCCCATAGGGTCTGCATACGAGGTAGGAAAGGGTACAGCCTCCTACCAATCTTAATTAAAACCACAGATAACCTGCTCTTGAGCAAGTAGCCAAACTGCTGTAGTGAAAAATTAAAGGATTTTGATCTGTAATTTGTGTGTATATGCAAGCATCAGACCAAGACAACCATGCTTAATTTTGTAATCCTAGATTAACTTCTGTGACCTAATTGGATTAATTTTTTCTTTCTGCCTGCTTCAAAATGACGGTCCAGTCATCATACAAAAATGTTCTGAAATTACAAAAAAAAGACAGTATTTTCTTGTTACTCTAAATTTAAAAAGTGATTCTTTTTATTTCTCATATGCAGACTTAGCAATAAAAGAATAAGGAACTGTACTGGAATATGTATGAATAAAAGTAAAACTCTAGCTGACAGACTTTATTTTAGTGATCAGTTCAATTTAAAACCTCTCAAGCTGGAGGTGTTGGCCTCATTTTTTATTTATTGAAGAAATAAGCTCCTTGAGGCTTATCCCAGCACTCTAGCAGCTTGGAAGGCTGTTCCTCCTTTAAAGGACTGGGATAATATTTCTAGTGGCATTCCGAAAGTGAAAGTCTTTTGTGTATAACTTTTTATTAACCTGAAAAGGACATTGTAGAAAGCTTTGGAGAGAAACAATTTTTTATTGTAAAATCCACTGGAAGGTCACTCTGCTTGCTGCAGGGGTGCAAGTTTCATATTTTGTTTCTTAGTGCTCCTTTAAAATTAATATTCAGAAGCTGAGTCATTTAAAATTATGTGCAAAACAACAATTTACAAAGGAATAGAAATTCTGTCCCCCCCTCTTCACAGAATTTATGTTTTGTTTCTTAATTGACAAAACATGCATCTTTTATAAAGTGTAGTTTCAGGGAGATAGTGCTTTATGCCTCACCTCATAGAAATGTGTGCCATTTGCAGTCATGTGGTGTACGAAATGAGTACAGGAGGCGTAGTACTTTGGAAGATTTGAGTATCTCAATGACATGGAATCTTGCACCAGATAGAAATGAGGCTTGAAATTTGTCACGCAGGAAATTAACCCACGAAAACTTCAAAAAGCTGATCTATATGCAAATGCGTTTTAAGAATGCAGTGTAAACCACTGGAAGAGTGTGAAATGTGAGGGGTGGTGGGAGGAGTGGAGGGGTGCAGGGGGGCATTTCCAACACTGCTTATTGCATCTGGGAATCATGCTAGCTGCTACTTTAGTTTTTACTGATAGAAGCCCCATGGGAGAGGAGAGGGAATTATTAAAAAGATATCTTCTAAAATTGTGACATGTGGGAAGAAATCATGGTTTAATACACAGCATCCTTCATTTGGAAGAATCTCAATGTACATTAAAAATCTGATTTGTAGGAAAACTACAACAAAACTGAAGCAGAATCTGTGCAGAGCAGTGCTATGGAACAGAGCCTGCAACCTGATTTCCGAAAATCAAGAGCAGAGTGATGCTTAGGTTGTGTATCAACACAGCACAAAGGTGGCCTTGCTTCTTGCTACAGGTTATTAGATGCTGCTGTGATGCTGAGGAAGGCTGCAAGGGAAAGGAAGGAGAGAGAGCTAAGAAACAGGAGGAAAAATTAATGAACAGGATTCACGGACCAGGAAATAGTGAAATGAGGAAGAGAGAAAAGTGATTAAGTAGGAAAAAAGTTGAAATGAATCTTTCTCCCTCAGGTCTCTGAGAAGAGGTTCATATAATTTTCTAATCATATTTTTTTCCCACAGCTCATTCATGGTTACATCTTCTACTTACATCAGCAACATCAAAAGTGTACATTTAAGGCCCGATTCATAGAAGCATAGAAATTAACTGAGTGGGAAGGAGTAATTTAATCATGTAACATCATCTACGTGTGATCACCTACATGGGATTAATGAAGAAGTAAAGATCCCCTAGCTCTGTAAGAGGGAAAGAGAACTATGCTTGCTATGTGATGTATGTAGAGAATGTTAAAGAATAATTTTACAGCTCATGAACCTGGCATTTATCTAGACTCAGATAATTTAAAAAAAATTTATTAATTTTGGCTTCAAGAGAAAAACAGGTAGCAGTTATAAAGGGTGACTGTGTTGCATGGGACTCTTATGAAATACTACTTTTCCAATACAAGATATCACAATATTTACTGTGTTTCCTTAAACAATAAAGGAATTTAAGATAATTTTTCATAGAAATCATTTGTGTATGTAAAGGATGAACACACACCAGCTTGTCTGTTATTGATATTTACAGTGGTTAAACAATACACAGGCACAAGGACAATCTCTCCACTTCAGCTGGAAGCCTGTATTTCACCTCAACACTGTGCAATGCTCTTTACTCTTTGATAACTGGGATTGAAAATAGAGAAGTGGAAATAGAGCCCTTAGAAAAGATTGGTTTATTCTTTTAACATATTCTCCTCAATAAAGTCAATTTGTTGTTGTTGTTGCTCTTGTTTCTTCCTTGTACCTCCGAAGGACAGAGAAGTAAGAAGTGATAACTATGGAAAACTGGACAGCTCAGCTACATGGCAGTGAAGTCTGAATAGTGACAAACTTTTAAGTAAACTTGGTGAGACGTGGGCTTTGTTTTAAACCTTTTGGAAAGTTCAATCCCATCATGTATCTCCATTCAGGGAGATGAAAGAAATTGATCTCATGTGCTGTAAACAGCTAGGTACATCATTGTGGTGAGGAACCCACAGCTCTAAAGGGATGTACCTGAACCAAATCTAAGTGGCTCAGGATATACACAGCTCTTAACATGTTTTTGCTGTGTTTAGGATGTGCTGTGCCCAAGAGAGAGAGGTAGCTCACCCTGGGAGATGATGTAATCTATGTGGGAAGGATGGAGAAAAAAGGACAGACAATACATGCATAGTTATTCCTCCACTCCCATGTTGACTGTTTTCCTTTCAGGAGTTGTATCAGAAGTGGTTTTGAGAAAGAAAAAAAATCAGCTGCAAGGAATAAGAGCGTGTGGCAAGTGTATGGAGGTGGTCATGACAAAGCTGCAGAGAAGAGAGTTGAGGTTGGCACTGGCAAAAGAGCAGGAGATGAGTGCAACCAGAGTTACCTGTGTAGGTACAGGTGCCTAAAAGTGAAGATACAGATCCACAAAATAGTAATATGAGGGTCAGTTTTAATATGGAAGAAAGGGAACAAAAAGAAAGGGTAGAGAAGGAAGGCAACAAGATGAAAATAGCAGGTAAAATAGCATTTGAAAAGTAGGTCTTTTGGGGAGGGAAACTGGTTGATGGATGCAGTCTTCAAGGCTAGTATGAACTCACTCCAAAGCACTGGCTGCTTACACAGAGCAAAAAGCTTCAGGATATGACCTGGACACATATAAGACAGAGTAAAATCTGACAGACTTGAACAGCCACAATCATGGGAATTCTGATAGCAGTGCCGAGATAGGGGGAGAAAACAGGGGCTTGCTCTAGTAGGATCACAACAAATTTAGGGATTAAACAGTCAGAAACACAAAGGCAGGATAGGGAGTCAGGCCTGTAATGAAAGATAATTTTGCAAGGGGACCATTAGTGAGAATAAGGCTCTGAGGATGCAAGATGGTTTAGAGAGGCTATGGAAAATGGATGTAGTCTGAAGACCTTGGATAAATCACTAAGAGCTTGCCGGGAAGAGCTTGTATTGCACAATATAGTGTGGCTGGGCCTGATCCAGGATAAGTGTGAAGGGGAGTTGCCATGGACAAGTCAAGAAATGTCTCCAAACCTTCTGTAAAAGCAGCAAACACTTAACATAAGAAAAAAAAATGTTGTCAACCAGTGGTGCCAGACCAGCAAAAGTTTTTTTTCTCATGAGAAGATAGGTGATTTCTGACCAAGTTAAACTGTTTTAAGTAACCAATCCTCTATATTGTTCTTTACTTTGATTGTGAGCATGGGCAAAACATATATCTTCATTAGTCTAGTGGCATTTGTTGGAAAATACAGCTTTGTGTTTAGCTAATGACTTAATTAGAAAAGCAGTAGTCAGTTGGCAGTGAATGGTGAGTCTTTATTTACAAGGGAAGCACGGAAATTAGCCATCCATCTGTTTTTTCCTGTTAATTACCTCTAAATATTAAAATTGATTACAGCCTTCAACCTGATTGGTAGTTTGAGTGGTAATAGTGGAGTTCAGATACTAAAAGGAAGACATAGAAGAAATGAAGATGATGCAGCACCTGTATTTTACAACTTTTGTACATATTGCTGAAGCACTTCTACCTACCTAGGACAGCTGCTGTGGAGGTCAAGTTCACCATTTCTGGCCCTTCAGCCATACTTACCGCTTTAAATGAGCATCAGTCTTGGCAGCAGAGTTAACTGAGCCCTTACTTTTCCACAAGAAACATGACTGCACACCACATAGCAGCAGCAGTGCCAAGCTGTGGGTTTGGTGCCACTTGGAGGTTTGTTTTTAGTAGGGGGGTAGGACTAGTTGGCTTCCAGAGATCTCTTCCAACCTAAATTATCCTGTGTGCTGCTATGCCCTTAGGAGCAGCAGTCAGAGCTGGCAGCTTATCTAATTTTGTTGGTTTTCCACTCTGAAACACCTTTCACCAGCATTGCCACTCCCACCTCTTCCTTTCTTCTGTCAAAGATCCTTGTGCAGCCCACGGCTGAACCTTAGCCCCAGTGACAGCCCAAGGAAGCTGGCTGGGGTATAGCTTCTGCCTCATCTTAGCTGAGTGCCTTGGGGTGGCTCAGACTGTCTGCTGGGGCAGTCTTGCACATTTACTCTTCCCTTTCTGACCATTATTGCACCTAGGCACCCTTGTAGAAGAGCAGGAAATGACCCAAGAGACACCAAAACCTACTCTCTTCTAGCCACAACTGCTCGTATGTCCTGTTTTCCCTGTCATATTCACCTTGTTTCAGGAAATTATGCCCAATCCTTTTCTTTGATAATCATTTCCATTGAGCTTGCTGAAAGAAAAATAAAATTACTCTGCAGCACTTCTTAACAATACTACATTTTATTTTAATTCCCAGCTACTTTTTTTTCCTTAACAGCATAGGTACTCTGGGGAGCTGCTTTGGAAGCTTTATAGATAGGCAGGATAAGAACACACTTCCCCGGTTTCAATCAACAGTTTCCACCTCCAACAAGCTGCAAAAAGGAAAAACCATACGGGATCTCTGTGCTTCCTCACTAAAAAACATTTTCAGTGACTGAGATTAATTTTTCCCTCTTTTTAGGTATTAATGTTAGCTAGAAAAGATTTCCAGTTGTTTAAATCAGTGGGGTAAGATCAATCAATACATGGGGTTGTTCACTACAAGGCCCAGGTGAAGTGTGGCACAAGTGAATAATATCACTCCAGACCAAAATACAAGGCCTGAAGAAATAAGGTTAGTGGTATTAAACGTGTCAGATGTGCCATTAGTTTCACAAGTGTGACACTTGCTAGCTGCATCCTCTCAATTCCCAAACAAACTGCATAGGTGTCTGCCCAATTCTTTAAAGATAAATCTGGAATATTCTATGAAGAAAGTCACCTAAATAATTGCTTTGGAATAAAAAATGAGATTAATTTTCAGATGCAATGAACTGAACTTTGCTTTCTGTTTTGGGAGTGTATTCCTGAAGAATACACTGAAGAATAATTTATTCTGCTTCAGTCCAAAGTGGAAATGGTGGTAATTTTCCTTCTAAGTGGCTGTTACAGAATGCCATTTAAAGTAAAGATTTGTTGTTTAGCTGTCATGACCATGAAGTGTTTATTAATTTTTGAATATGTATTTATGGGGTTCAGTTTATACAGTGCATGACAATTTAGATGTTTGATTCTTAAATGGAAAAAGTATAAAAGTGAATATCGTCGTTTGCTTCTTGAATCATTGATTACAAAAATGTCTTAAACATCAGTATCTAATGGTAATAATATCTCTTTTGTTGTTTCATTTATAAAAAATCTTTTCCCTTGTAGAATAAATTTATTTCAAACCCTTTACCATGAATAGCACTAGAGATTAAAAAAACCAGCATAATGAATTACAGGCTGACGATAAGTCAAGCAAATAGGCAAACACAAAAATCTCTTTTATCAAGGGAAATGGTGACAAAGTCAAATTATTTTGCTCAATTTTAAGGCTAGGAGTCACGTCAGCATCATCATCTCCCAGTATTTTTATGTATGTTCCCGACACCTGATAAGCTTTCTAAAGGCCAGCTTGAAATCCTCATTGAAGCTCGTGTACAGCAAAGGGTTGATGAGGGAGTTGACATATCCAAGCCAGGTCAAGAAGTCCGCTACTTCTGGAGAGACAGTGCAAATGTGGAGGCCCACAAGCAGTTCCTTGATGAAAAAGGGTAACCAGGACAAAATGAAAGCACCTAAAATCAGCCCCAAAATGCGAGCAGCCTTTCGCTCCCGTGTCGTGGAGATCTGCTGCCGGTCGCCAGCCAGGTCCAAGTCATTCTCAAAAGGTGGGATCCTCACGGATGCGTTGATTTTATCAAACTCCGTGGTCGGGTCAGACGTGGAAAAGTCTGAGACGCAGAATGTCTGTGTGAGCTTGCAGCTGGCAAAAGAGTTTTGGCTATCTGTGCTTCTGTTGCTGAGGTGGCGGCTTGAACCCCGCTTTTGGTAAAGGCTCTTTGCAGCGTGGTAAATTCTATAGTACAGGATCAGGATCAAAGTCAAGGGTATGTAAAATGCCCCAAATGTGGAATAAATAGTGTAGATTACATGATCGTGCTGAATGCGACACTCGCTGGGAATATTGATGCTGTGGTGATTTCTCCAAAACAAAGGGGGCATTGATATGAAAATGGAGATAGCCCACACGGTGACTATCATCAGCCCAGCCCTCTTTGCCGTTCTTTTCCTGGCGTATTCGATAGCGTCTGTGATTGCCCAGTACCTGTCCAATGCAATGACACACAGATGAAGGATTGAACATGTGCAACAGGTCATGTCGACGCTAAGCCAGATCTCACAGATGAAGTATCCCAAAGTCCATTTATCTATCATTATGTAAGTGATGCTCAAGGGCATGACGAGAACAGCAACAAGGAGATCTGTCACAGCTAGTGAACATATGAGATAATTTGCCGGCTGGTGGAGCTTCTTGGTTGTGGAGATTGCTGCAATTACAGCAGAATTCAGCAGCATAGTCAAGGTTGTGATTGTGGTCAAGGTCAGGGTAACAAGCATCTTTTCAGTTACTGTTTTTGGCTTTGCAGCCCCACTGGCTTCAGTGGTGCAATTTGTGAAATTCATTTTCTCCTCCAGGATGCAAGAAGGTGCTGCTTCAGGTAATGAAGGGTTGCAGGTTCAGAAGTCATCCATTTAGAGAGATGTTCCAGGTGCAATTTTTTTTTATAATCCCATATTCAACTAAGCAGCAAAAAGCTTCCAGATTTCCTCCTGTTCATAGTTTTCCTAGAAGATAAAATCACATCTATTAGTCAATCGAGGATAATCCCACCTTTTGGTACAGAGTTCTACATTTCTAATATTACTATCTCAAATAAAATGTTGGTGTGTTTTTCCTTCTTTTCTTTTCTCTTGCCTTTTCTCCCCCCTTTTCTCTGCATTCATGGTTCTCTTTTTTCCTTCTCCAAAGGGCACTTCAGGCTAGATTTCCTGCTGATGTGAAATGGTTATTCCTTCTTTGGTTTTGGAGATTTTACTTAAAGTGGGAGGTCCCTTCTCACAAACATGTCTGTGATCTTTGTGAATTACTGATACCAGGAGCTAGTCCTTTTCCTGCTTGTTAAAATACATTCCAGCAGATGAAGAGCTGAGGAAATTTGTCTTTTCATTTCAAATGCTGTATGAGAGTTATCAATTACTTCTATGTATCACCTTTGAAAAAGAGCAGCAGAGGCATGCCGGCATTTCACAGTTTTCCATTCTGCTTTTTCATATCCATGTCTGTATTAATATATTTGAAACTGTGCTTAAAGATTTCTCAGGTTACCTTTATCATGCAGGTTTCAAACAAAGTTTAAAACTTTATGGAGAATGCTTAGTTTTACACATCACATCAGTGTTGCTAGGAGCTTATATAGTTTTGTCTAATTATTCCTGACATTCCACATAGCTCACTGTGAGCATCTTTAAAGAAGACAGACAAAAAGATTTTGCCATTGCTTTGAGATTTCTATCTAACTGTGCTCCCTGTCAAGGAGCCCATTGTGATGTAAGGTATGAATAATAATTTAAAAAAACCCCAACGTTTAATGCTGTTTCAGGAGTTCAGATGTCTTTTCCGTACACCCCAAATGCTGATTGAAGCCATTCAGCAGTCCATGAGATGCAACTTGGGATATGCTCTGGGGCTTTGCTTACTCATTTGTAATTTACCTTGCAGAAAGGATGTAGAAAACTGAAAGTCTGAATCTTTTCCCATGAAAATAAACAGAAAGATTCTTTCCTCTGTGATGCCTTAAGGTCCTTTTAGTTTTTTGGTATTTCTAATTTTTATAAGTCTTATAAGTAGTTATATATCAGAAGTACATTTTAGAAACAGCAGCATATACTCCTTTACCCTTTCCCTTACCCTTAGCACAATCCTAAACATCCACTGGTCAGATTATGTGACCAATACACCTGTTCTAGAACAAGCAGCAATCACAAGTACTGAGGCCATGTTACTGAGAACACAGCTGCACTGGGCAGGGCACGTCTCCAGGATGAAGGACCATCACCTCCCTAAGATCCTGCTTTATGGTGAACTTGCCACCAGCTGCCGCATGAGAGGAGCCCCAAAGAGAAGATACAAGGACTCCCTGAAACAACATCTCAGCCTTGGCCATATTGATCAACATAACTGGTCTACTCTGGCCTCCAATCAGGAGGCCTGGAGACACACCATCTATAACGCTGCTGATGCTTTTGAGAATGCACGCAGGATCACTCTTGAGGAGAAAAGACAACGCAGAAAGAATCGTACCTTGCAGAATATACCACCTAAGGAATCTTTCTGCTGTGCCTTTTGCAACCAGATGTGCCTATCTCATATTGGCCTTTTTAGCCACCAGCACGCTTGCAACAAACATGGGTAGAGCCCTTCCCAAATCTTCGTTCACGAAGCCCAGCCATGATGTAACCCTATTACCCCATTCCATGCTCCCCATATAAAATATCCCCTGAATTCCATTAGAAATGTTTAGTCTCTTGTCAAGGTAGGCCTATTCTGTTTAGAGAACACTTGTACTCTGGCCTAAACCGCAAGATACAGCCAAGAACTGGGTGAATGTGTGCCCTTTGTGCTCCGAGGAAGACTAGGGGGACAAAGTAGGTGGTCCCAAAAAGACCCCAGCCTCAATTACCCAGGTGTGGACTGGGGGTGGACCGGGGCAAAAGGCAGAGGGTGGGAAAACCTCAGCTTGGACAAACAGTGTTATAAATTGTAAGCACCTGAGGCACAGGCCACGTGTGCATCTTGTAACCCCATGCCCTGGAGGCACGAATTAAATCCTTTTCTTATCTCACCTCTAATTAAATTGCTTTGGAGGTTTTTTTTCCTCAGCTCCTTTAAGCATCACCTGGCTCCTTTTATCAAAGAGTAAGGAGGCTCCTACACTGGTTGTACAGGCTCCCTCAACAGGCAGGGGGATAAGATAGCGGCTGCCAGAAATACACTTGTCCCCTCTCACGACAAGTCTTTAGGGCAGATGTTATGAATCATGTCCTGGAAATGCTGATTGTCTCTATTTTGACTACAAGTGGCTCCTCCACAGTTGCATTTAGAATACACGCCAGACTTTTAGATGGCTAAATTTGAAAGGTAAAACCCATTCTCACTGACACCAGTGGGACTTGGATTAGGCTCTGAGAGAGAGTTTGCACGTGGAAGCTAATAAGGAATTAAGAAATTGAATGAGAAATTATGAATTTAAAGCTAGTCAACTGCTTAGCTCTGTGTACATATGCTCTTATTCAGAAATTGGAGTGCCATCTTCAGAATGAGCTGAATGAGGAAGAATCAAAAATAGAAACTTTAGAAAAAACTGCTATTTGGATAGGCTCTAGGAAAGCTGATTTGTATTGTTATAGACTCTGGATTAGCAAAATGTGAGTTTTAAATTCTGCCCAAGGAACAGCAGAACCACCTTCCCCCAAGGCAGAATCCACACTTAAGAAACTGCTTTAAACTGCTTTAAAATACGAATAGCTTTGGAGAAAATATCAAGCCTGCTTATTAAAAATTGACTGGAGAAGTCAGATGGAAATCCATCCATCAGTCTACAGGACTGGAAATGGCAATTTGACTGTTTAGGCCTAAAGTCAAAACTTCAGCTCTAACATTTTCATAAATTGTTCATGGGAGTCTTCTCTGTCAAGCCAGATCCTGATTTCCTTAGTTTGCACCTTTACTATGTCTGATGCTTTGACCAGAGGATAAGGGTTTTCTCTACCTCCCTGAACTCCTGGAGAACAGACTAGAAGCAATTGTAATTAATAAACTTTCCTCAGCATTATCACTTAACGAGTGTAACCTATCCACAAGCACACTGGTCCAAAGACAGCTGAAGACATCATGGGATTCTCATGCCTTCCACAACCACTTACTGAGCCAGTCCACCCACTGGAGAGCTCGTGATGCTTCTTGATGTAAGCAGCATTTCTTTTTGCTGTCCTTCACTTCTCTAGGGGCTCTGAAGTTTCATGGTCCTGGCACATCTCCCCATGCTGTGTGTTCCCCACCATTTTCTCTGCTGAGCACTGTCTATATGCATCTTTAATCCAGTAGGAGCTGAATTGCTGTGGTTCTCCCCCAGGATAGCCTTTCCCACTGACGCATCTCAAGGGAAATCCTTTCTAAGCTCTACCTGTTCTCTGTACCACAAGGATACTCTGAAAAGTAAATTCTTTCTTTGCTTAATTAACCTGTCCTTAAACAAACTTAATCAGACCAAGCACCAGGTTTCCTTTAGGACAAAGGATACTGCTGATGAAATGGGGGAGTTTGGTTGTTTAAATCTTCACACTGCTCAGTGGAGCCAGCATTTTTTTTCTTTGGAAAATCACTGCAATAATTGAAGACAGGGAAAAATATAAACAAAACATCACCGTTGCAGAACACCAGTCTACAGGTACCTCAGATCAGGCAAGACCATCGGTTTATGGTCAAAACCCGTCACTGGGGAATTAATTCAGTTTTAATTCCCAAGCTCCTTATAGGAAATGAGCCCTTAGCAATTCAAACAACATAAACACTACATACGAGAATGGTCTTAAGCCAATATTAAGAAAGTATATTTAAATGCTGAAAAGTCATTTCAGTTTTTAAGGGATGAAGGTTTCTTCTACAGCTTAAATATGTGCCTCTTGTCATCCCTTACCCACTTCATGAGGATACACACCGGTATTATAACTAGTCAGTTATAATTAGTTGACTGTAGGCTTTGTGGCTCCTTTCACCTGCTCTTCCACCCTGGCTGCTCCTCTTTCCAGGCCATCCTTATTTCTATATGATCTGATTCCAGCTCCTGCCTTACAGAATGCACAGGGTCCCACAGCCCTGGCTGTTCACCTCCCAGCTCACCTCCTGTGCTGGAGCAGCCTCAAGCTCCCTTGACCTGCTGCTGCCAACTCACCCACTACTTCTAGGAGCTCGGTCAGGGCTCGTGTCAAGTCTCCCACAGTGCCTGTGTCCCAGCCTTTCCCTCATTGTCCTTGCTTGTCCAACTGTTATCTCTCTACTTTTGAGTCAGTTGGTACCTATGTGGAGTATTTTGGCCCAGAAAAGAGATGGGGTTTTAAAATGGGAAGTGATTTACCAGGAGATGTCAACGACTGACCTTGCTTATTAATACAGGGCAGGATTGAAATGCTACTTATCATTAATCTTTAAAAATGCAGGTGTGTTTGTGGTCATACCACATGTGTTAACAAGGAGAATCTTACCATCTCTAGTCAAGAATAGCTGGTTTCCAGCATTTCTATCACTTGTGTAGAATTGCTATATATAGTATTGCTATCACTATAGTAATTGATTGTGGTTTTCTAAATGACATCTTGGAAGGGACATTAACAACAGTTATTTAAAGTACTCTCATGAAAAGCATTGCCATGTTTATGTTTTGCAGCTGTATTCCTTTAGGCTGTCAGTCATTTCCTACAGAGAGGATTTTACACACACAGATTAATTTCCTGCATTTGGTGAGAGAAACTCATCTGGGTTACTCCAAATGGGAATCAATCAATCAGGTTTCATATTAGATGATTATTGTTAATGGCGTTGAGTGCTGTCTAGGAGGAAAAAAGGGGAAAGAGGTTGATTAATTGTCCCTTAAAAGCAACTGGACAATTTTAAGCTGCGAGATGGCAATGTCCGTGTCTGCTCCTGCCAAAAACTATCTCCCACTTTTCCACAGAGGACCATGGTGTAGCAGCATAATCTGAATTTCTGCTGGACACACTGACTCCCACTCCTCGGCTACTGAATTTTTCACCATTTCATAAGACATGGAATAACATTACTTGCAGAGAACAAGTGGAACTGGCACTGCACGTGTGTGTGCAGCACAGGTTAGTTCCTTTACATCCACAGTTCTACATTTCCTCTAAACAATTATGGCACTATACAATTGCTACATCTTTGTCCCCTTGACAGTAATAAACCAATTTGACTTTGTTAAAGTCTGAATTGGTCTGAAAGCTTTACACTTTCAATATTTCTACAACTGTAGCTGTGAAGGACAAGAATCTGCGGCATGATTTGTGAGACAGTTTATGGAAAATATAACTTAGCACATTTATGATAATGCTAATATTTCAAACTATGGAAAGATGCTAAACTTCCGATGCTCTTCCTTATTATCTCAAAGAGGTTGTCTCTTCCAAGTTCATATACAAAGCCTGAAATTCAGGCCTTCACGTCAAATTTATTTTGCAAGATCTTGCAATTTTTTAGATCATCCTGCTTTCGTAAAGTCAACAAATCTTCTTGGACTTCATGGTTTCTTGGTAGTCAAATGATAGAGCTGAGTTTAACTGAAGATTATAAGTTTCCAAATACTTTGTACTGTACTCTGGCATGCTGGTGTTGCTTTGGGTTTCTGAGGATCTCAGTGCTGCTGCAGAAGTCATGTTATGGCAGTAGTCTTAGGTGGCTACAATTTATGTAGGAATGACTGGGGTTTGCAGGTGGTTGAGATGGAGTTATATGGGAAGTGGTCGAGATTCACAGAAAAGTAGAGGGGAGCACTGGGGACATTTTGGGAGCACAGCCTCACCAGACCCACAGCACCTTAGCTGCTGCAACAATAATTGTATATAAAACTTGTGGGAGTAAGTTAAGCCAGCAGCACCTGCATTCGGTGAATTAGAATCAAAAGGGAGTGTTTCGGCCTTGGAGCTGAGAAGGAGTGTGTGAATCAAAACACTGAGTTTGCAAAAAGTCCTGGGAATTCTAGTTAACTAAATGACAACACCAGGTGCTGTTTAGCAAAGAACCCTAATAAAGGGGAAACTCAGAGAGAGCTCTGTGGAGAATTCTGAAAACTGAAACATGGTGTGTCCAGCCTCATTTCTTCATCATCTGTAAAACTGAGCTTGCTTACATTAGCTGTGTCATAAATTCCAGATTTATGACAACCAGGACTGATAGGGAGAAGGTAATTTGATCAGGGTTGTCTATCTGGGAGGAGGCTGAGATGGAGAAAGGGAGGGTCAAGGCTGGTGAAAAGAAGGATGAAAAGTGGAAGAAGGGTAACAAGTCAAAAAGGGAGTAAGTGTTGCTCACCCACAGCCAAAATCAGGGCAATAACTCAATCTGTTGTCCAGACCAGAGCACATGAGTCAAACTCGAGATCATGGTTGGGAGGTCTGGGGGGACAGGGGCTTTTCCCCATGCTGGCTGGCATAGGGACCCACGGGAGAGAAGGATGCAGCACCCTGGTGGTGTTGCTTCGATGCCTCCACCAGGCCTGATGGCTTTGGTAGCTACCCATCACCTCCTCAGGGCAATGAGGTAAGTCCATGTCCTCTTGCCTGTGCAAGAGCAAAACTAAGTGCTCCTGCAGGCCAGCTGTGTGTGTGTGTGTGCAGTAATCCTCATGGCTCTGCTTATTTTCCATTGAAAACTAAATGCTGTCTGTGGGGTTGCTAAAATGACAAGCTGTGAAACGGTGCTTAGGCACTGTTATTTCTGCCCCTGGATCTGATCTTCTATTGCTCTCCATCTCTTTTGCTGAAGGGCCCAGGACAAATGCCAGAGTGACCATGATGTTTTAACTCTCTCAACATCATAAGGTGGATCTCTCCTTGCTTGTCAGGGAGGCTTAACCTTCCTTCCCAGTGGACACTGCCAGCCCAGAGGATTCCCTTCCCAAGTTAGAAGCCTGAGAGAAAATTGGTGGGAAAGGGGAGGTGCTGCCTCCCAAAAACCCTGGTGCAATCTGATCTGAGTCAATGAAAGACCACAAGCTGGCAGTTTTGCAAAGCATTTTTTTTTAAAGAAATCCATCCACGATGGAAGTAAGCTTTTCTGGTGCATATCTTGGCACATGCAAATGAGAAACAATAATTAGTGATGATCTTCAAACCATGTTCCCTCCCACAAGCAGTGGCATAATTATCTTTCACAGATGATTACTCACTTTTATCTACTTCAATATAAAAATTAGTAAATCATTTTAGGCAGCGAAAGCTCCTAAGATGCTGCTGAGCTGCAATCTGATACAAACTAGGACTCAATGCAGATTTAGTCCTGTTTTAAGTCAGCCATAAATAAAATTCACTGTAGTGGTAAAATATACAGATTTCTAACAAAAAACCTACAGTAGCTGCATACTCTAATTGTAATAATTTGTAATATATAATACTCTAAGTTTATAATAATTTGCTTTAAAGAGACAATCAAATGAAAAAATAAACTCATAAAAAATAAAACTCATTATCACTTCTCATAACACTTTAGACCCTTAGCACTGTACATTTAAAAAGTCTGTTTTGTTTTATACTACACAAAATACCCAGGTGAAGTTCAGCTCATTCCTTGCAGTTCACTTCACTTTACCCTTTTCATGCCGTACTTTAAATCCTGAGATGTTTAACCTATGGACACCACCAGAAGCTGTATTTTACCATACCATGGAGCCAAGAGACATGGGTAGCTGGATCTTGCTGGATATTTTGGGGTAGAATTTGTAGTACAACTCTACACTGTCAAAACATGTAAGTGCTGCCTTTCCCATCAAGTTGTTGCAAGAAGACCTTCTTCCTGTGCCTCTTCTTTCTACAGAGGTGCTTTATGGAGATAGAAGCCTTCTTTAACTATAAATCTGTGCCTGACAGTGCAGAAAAGATGTTTTGATTTGTCTCTATTTGTTTTGCAGACTGCATTTGTATAAGTGCTGAAATGAGCTGGCTTGGGTACCAGAAACATTATGTTACGTTAGCATGGAGTGCTGAATGGGTTAATTCATCCAGCCGAGAAATGGTAGATTCTCGACCCTGGAGTTCCCAGTCACTGCTACATGAGGTGACTTAAGTTGACCTGATTCAAGTCAGCTGAAGTGCTCTCCCCTGATACGTGCATGACATGTATGCTAACAGAGCTTGTTTGATTGCCCCACAGCAGCATGTAGCTGCTCCAGAGTTGTGCTTGTCAGCAGACCTTGTCTTAGTGCAATGGTGCTCTTGAGCCCTGGATTTCCTAATTTATAGACAGCCAGACCCGGGAGACATGTAACCTACACACTTAACCTCTCATCTTGAAAGAAAAATACAGTCTGCAAGTGTTACTGACCCTTGCAACCTTCATGCTTAACTGTCATTCTGACATACAGACATTATTGTCTGATTAATTTTTTTTTTTTTTAGAAAACCTGTGGTTAAGACTGTCTTCCTTGAACTTCATATTTCTAAATGTTTTTCACTACTAAAGAAGACCTTTTCTTTGTGTTTTTGGTTCTGTCTTTGTACAAGCATCTTTACAAGATGCCGGGTTACCAACATTCCCTCTCCTCTGTTTTTATCTAAATTTTTAAAGCTTTTAAATTTTTTTTAACCTATATTGTTTTATAAAATTGACTATGGCAGTGATCCCTGCTATGGATGTTTTCCATAACAGAACCATAAAAATTTCAAAGACCTGGTGACAGACTCAAATCTCTTGCTATGGAACATGTGATTATCCCAAGAGAAGACATTTGCCCTGGGTTTTGTGCTGCTGCAATACCCACTGCTTCTTTTGGCTTGGGTGTTTTGCTCTGCACTTCCCTTTTGTCTTACTGAATGGTTCAGCAAGGCATGAACACAGGCACAAAACAAAAGAGAGCTGATGCTGAGTATTGGTGGGTCCTGGGGCCCTTCATAATCCTTCCTCCTACAGCTCAACCTTCATTCAGACTATTTATTCATTGACTGTATGACTAAGGCCTGCAATCAGGTAAAATACAGGTGGGAGGACAGCTTGGATAATGAGATACCCTATCAGACATCAGCAGGTAAGCTGCAAGATCGCTCCTTATAATTTTTAAGAGGGAAGGGCAGAGAAGTGTGCCATTTTCAGCACTTACAGCCCTCCTTACAAGAGCAACACCTGGGATGATGCTTCACTGATGGGTGGTCCAGGGGCAGCTGTTGATGAAGCTGGTCAGTAAGGTTTAACCGTAAAATGAAGGCACACAACGTATGAATGAGCAGGCAAGTCCATCCCCAAAACCTACAGTTCTTCTGGCAGCCACATCACTCAGTCTGCCAGGCAGCAGCCAAGACGCAGATCCATCCATAACAAGTCCAAGAAATATTTTCCCAAAGCAAAATAAACTAGAGTCACATTCGTCTTAAAGCTAAACCAGAATGACAGTAAATAACTCTAGAGGCCATGCTGTCACAACAATGGAAGGCTGGCGCTGAAGAGATCCCTTGTTTCTTAGGTGGGAATAGCGTATACACAATCTTAGGGTTTGAAGGAAATAGAGAAGCACACAACAAAGTGCTGGAGGACTTGGAAAGAGAGGAGTTTGCTCTCTTCTGAAAAAAAATCTTCTGAAAAAAAATAAAACCTCTTACTTTAAAATCTAGATCCAGCAACAAAATGTTTCAGTGTCCCCTTGGTCACTAAGTTTAATTTCTCAAGTAAGAAATCTATGTTTCCCCTTTTGAATGGACTTACAAAAAGAAAATCCATTATTCGAACTCATTTTGACTAATGTTTACTCTTTTTAAAAAAAATTCTAGACTTCCTTAGGTTCCAGTTACATGGAGAATGGAAGAACTATCCATAGAGCTCCAGAAATGGTGATTTTTTAAATAACATGAGCTACTTTGAAGGTTAGTATCCTTTGAAATAATAATGTTTTGTTTGTTTTGTAACTAGAAACAAAACTGCCTTGTGATTCTCCTCCCATGGTCTTTTAGAACAGAAATCATGCAGGACCTGTAAAATTGTTTCAAACAAAGAACTGTTCATTAGAAAGAAATCTGTTTCATTTGCTAACTCTTAAAGCACCTACTTCACTGGAAGATCTTAAATTCCTCTGAAGTGGACTACATCTAATATAACTAGACACAGTTTGCAAGCCTAACACTTCACATACTGCACACAGGCCCTGCGGGAGGCACAGTCCAGTTCCTCACTTATTAACACCTCAGAGGAGAAAAATGCAGTTTGTGGGTGCGAGACCGTGTAAAGACAATGAGATTGACTTGTCCTGCAGCTCCTGATGCCCGAATGCAGAGCTGGCTCTAGAAATTCAACAGCGCTGTAGCCTGCAGATGAACTGGGCTTATTATCTCTAAGCACATGCCTGAAATCCTACCTCATCTTCACCGTTTTATGGCTTAAAGGAAATCTAAATGTTTCTAAAAGTGCGCCTTGTAGGGAAGACTCGTTCCCTGTGTTGAACAGTTATTACCTACCCACCTTTCCTGTGTCACCTGTGGTTTTAAAGGCCTCTGTTTTCATCAGTTTGACCCTCAATCTTCTCTTTCCTAATTGAAGAGCCTGAGCACTCATTCTTCATATTGATCAACTGTGCTGTTGTTCCTCATGCAGAGGAAAAAGCCTCTGTATGTACAGGTGCTGCATTATTAAAGATGCTTAGGTCCCTTAAGTCCCTGAAACTCTGGCCTATAAAATCCCTACTCTTGTATAAAGATGGTGAAACATTAGCTCCTGGGTGCATAAATCCTTTCTGAATATAGGTATGAGACTTCTAAACTAATTAGCTGCTTTCGTTTTTCTTTCTGAGGAGTTTCTCAGGCTTGGAGCCCAGCCACATAGCACAGCATGAGTGACAGGGTCAGGAAACTACTGGCAGAAACCTAATACATCATAGTCTGTTATAGTTTTGTTACTTTGCATTTAAACCACTAACTAGAAAAGGAAGCATCTGCCTTTCAAGGTCTCCCAAATGCATTGAGAGAAAAACTGCAAAAAAATTCTGTGCTGAATTCTCACCTGTGACTGCATTTTCCATCTCAATTTCTCATCTTGCTGCTTAGAGACATGTCAAAGACACACAAATATTTACCGATGAATATCATACATTCAGCTCTGGGGAAATGGTGCTATTTGCATTTATATGGAGACTATCACTTTATACAAACTAAATGTCACTGTACATGCATTCTTTTTCCAGTCGGTATTTGTTTCTTGCTGCTATTACATATCAGGAGACTAGTGTGAATGGGGTTTATTTAATCTCCACATGACTTGGTTCTGTACATAACTGCTCTGCAATTCATAAAGGCCTCAAATGAGCAAATTTGACAGGCTAAAACTTAGTAGGCCTTGAAGCTTGATATGAGATCCTTTGAAATCGATGGAAATACTTCTACTGTGAGCAAAAAGGTTTCAGATTAAGCCTTAGTGAATATACACCCGACTTCTTGCTGGTAAAATACAGCAGATGACTCACAATGGCTCTAGACTTGGTTTGAAAGGAAAATTTTTTGTGACTGTTTTATTGTAGCAGAAGGTGCTGTGGGTCCTTAATCATGTAAAAAAATGTCTCATATTGGTGAGAAGCACTGGGCTGGTGGCATGAGCCTGCTGCCTGGGACTGCGAGCGTGGGATTTCCATCTGGCCAGTGTGCTTGTTGCAAATGCAGGAGAAATGAAGTACTGGCAGCCCACGTGGTGTACAGCAGCCTAAAGGTCAAGGACAGACTCCTGGTTAGTGTGAGAAAACACTTCTTGCACAAGTTCTGAGTGCAAATCCTGCTGATGAAGAGGCATTCAGATATTAGACTGGCTGAGCTCTGACCTTCATGGTGGCCTGATTCACCTTCAGTTTGCCATGTGGAAAGAGGGTCCAAAGTTGCTGTAGTACATTTATGGTAATGTGAGTTTGTATTTGAATTGAACTCATGCTACCATCTCAGTCTTAAGGCAAGCTCTAGCTAAACTTGGGCCCTAGGCCACAGTTTGAACAAAATTCTCAAGCTAATCCTGGTCAATGGCTCTTGAAAAAACACATGAAAAAGAGACTTACTGCTTTCATTTCCAGAACTTTGCTGTTGGTAGTGGAAGCCATGGGAACCATTAGATCAATACCAGACACTCACTGAGCTGACAGCACATACAAATGACTTTTTGGTTACCCATATAAATACAGCACTGTTGTGATACCTCAGTTACATTATTCAGGGTCTTAGTGATAACTACTTCTAGCTGTAGCTTCCATATGAAGACATACTTTTCCCCTGAAATCCTTACTATACACACAACCAAGCTAAAATATTTAATTTTGTCCACTGCCTGGAACAACTAAACCATAGCTCTGCTTTTGGAGACTTTTAGTTGCGACTAAGATCACACAACTGGCACTGTAACTACTTGTCTGGAGCACCATGTAAATACAGAGTAAGCAAAAAATCATTATGAAAATAATTGAATATCAACCATTTAAGGCATGTCATTATATGAATTAGTGATAATTACCTGTCAAAACCCAAAAGCATAATATAATTAACCCATAAATACAACATAAATATAGAGTAATTACAAAATTTCCCCCACTATAATGATTGACTTGTCCTTTACAAGGTGTAATAAAACATGATGAATCAAACTCCGTTGGAAGAAGAGTACAGGAGTTGGTGTGTATGATGCAGAAAGAAAAAGGACAGTATTTGGCTCTAATTCTCAGCAGAATGCCACTGGAAGTCATATGTTTTTCAGCTATAAACTACATATACTAAATTTCTATTTTCCCCTTGTAGTAAATTGGTTATACTGAATACAGAAGACTGTGGTTCATGCTAATAACATCCTATTCACATAGCCTTTTATTAATGAGAAAAATGCTTATGTGAACGTGTCTTGCCCTGGATTGTATTTTGCTGCAGCAGTTAATACTCACAGCAATTAAGAGATATTAGTATCATGCTAACAAGGAAAGGGTCATGGAAAAAAAAAAATTAACCAGAATCCTCCCTCAATGCTCCCCCCAGGTGCCTGTCTCAGTGGTAGAAGACTGATTTTAAGGGTATAATACATTAGACACCTACCGTGTGCATTTCAAATGTATTTTTCTCACTAAGAACAATATTAATTTCTGGATTAAACCAGAGTACTTTAATCAGCAGCACAAGCAAAGCCTTGATTTACTCTGACACACAAATGAAGGGAAAGGTGAAGGCGTAGAAGATGGAGAGTGTCTGTCTCTTTTGCTTTATCAGACATCTGCTTCAGGAAGCTTGTGTAGATACAGGCTTGGGTAGAACTTACTGTGGGATCAAGGGTGAATACAGCAAAGCAAAATGCTTTACAATTTATCAGTTCTATAAAATTAAAAGAGCATACATTCTCTAACTCATACAGGGACTAAAAATATGTGTATTATGTATGTTTTGTACATACAAAACTAGTATGTAATTGTACAACCAGCATGTTATTCCCTAAATATTTACTGAAAGTCCAAGGACCTGAAGACCCTCATTAGTTTGAGATTTTGAATTCTAACCATGAACATCACGACCGTGCTAACTCACCTGCCCCTGAGGTGACAAAAAGAAAGGAGCTGACATTGCATGACCCCTGTTCACTCCAGTAAGGGCTAGAACAACGCTTATATGGCATTTAAGGCTTCCTCATCCCACATGGGAAGACTTGCTGTCTCACTTTCTAGATGCTGTCAGCTTTACAGCTGATATGCAGCCCAGTATTGCTTGCAGTGAGAGATGATGGACAGCAACAGACAATAATACTAATCCTTTTTGGACAAGCTGCCAGGCTTGACACCCCTCCTGCTTCATTAAATGTGAACATTGCTCACCAGGCAACATTTCTTCTCTGTCTCCAAAGCAAACATATACCAACCTGTGTGAGACATTAATTGGATGGAGAGTTAATTTCTGAACAGGATGGTCCAGAAAGACCCTACTAGACTGAGTAAATTTTCCTCAGTCAAACCTTGTGCAAGGTAAATATTCTTCCTTCACACAGTGGAGTCTCTAGGACATTATACCAATGTAACACAGTAGAACTTGGGGTAAGAAAAGGAGCTGCTGTGATTCTGTGTCACCGCTACATGAGTTTATTTCTGGACTTACATGGCACCGCTTACGATGAGGAATTTAGAGTTCAGAAATCACCAAAACAAAATAGATCTGATGGAATGCAAAATCCTGACTGGCCTTCACAGGAGTGCTCTGCCCCTGCTGAAACATCCTATCAGCACACCTGCCCCAAAGTTCGGGGCATCGAGTTTGTCCTGTCCTGCTGAGGACTTCCCCAGTGGGTTCAAGGCACAGCCACCTTCTGCTGCGAGCTTGTTCCAGCACCTGAACACACTGAGAAAGGAGATGGAGGGTCAGAGGCAGACTCTCATTGCTATGTATTGGCCATACCCCATTGTCTCCAGCTGCAGCAACCTTGGTGGCAGTGAACCACAGAATCAATTAGGTTGGAAAAGACCTCTGCGATCATCAAGTCCAACTTTTGACCAGACACCATCCTGTCTACTAGACCATGTCACTAAGTACCCTGTCCAGTCTTTCCTTAAACACTCGCAGAGATGATTGACTCCACCACCTTCCTGGGCAGCCCATTCCAATGCTTCACAACCCTTTCTGTGAAGAAATTCCACCTAACGTCCAGCCTGAAACTCCTCTGGCACCACTTGAGGCCATTTCTTCTTGTCCTGTCACTAGTTGCCTTGGAGAAGAGGCTGATCCCCACCTCACTACAACCTCCTTTCAGGTAGTTGTAGAGAGTGATAAGGTCACCCCGAGCCTCCTTTTCTCCAGAGTAAACAACCAAAGCTCCCTCAGCTGCTCCTTGTAGGACTTACCCTCCAGATCCTTTATCAGCATCTTTGCCCTTCTCTGGACCAGCTCCAGCACCTCCATGTCCCTCCTAAATTGAGATGTCTAGAACTGGACACAGCACTCGAGATGTGGCCTTACCAGGAGTACAGGGGGACAATCACTGCCCTGGTCCTGCTGGCCACACTATTGCTGATCCAAACCAGGATGCCATTGGCCTTCTTGGCCACCTGGGCACACTGCTGGCTCATGTTCAACCAGCACCTCCAGGTCCTTTTCCAATGGGCCAGTTTCCAAGCACTTTTCCCCCAGCCTATAATGCTGCAAGGGGTTGTTGTGGCTGAAATGCAGGACTGGGCACTTGGTTTTGTCCAACCTTGTACAATTGGCCTTGGTCCATTGATCCAGCCTGTCCAGATTCTGCTGCAGAGCCTTCTGAGCCTGCAGTAGATCAACACTCCCATGCAACAGGGAGATAGGTAATATCTCAGCTGCTTTCTTTTACAACACACCTTAAATCTCCTGAAAAAATCATTTAATATGATTCCTTATGTGGCACAATACACTTGCAGGTGACTAACCTGTATTTTTTACTTTTGGAGAGGGAGGCTGGACTAGATGACTTCTGGAGGCCAACTTACATAACTCTATGATTAAAACAATTGTCACATATATTACAAGAAAATATATGAGGGAACCATCATCTCAACTTATTCTAGTTTAAACAGAAAATCCACGTCTGCCTAGGAAAGTTTCTTTCAGGTAAAAAAATAAACAATGTTAAATTAATGACAACAGCAGCAGTACCACACTTCGTCTGGGCAGCAGCTAAAGTAACTGGCTTTTCTTAGGTAAGTTTAAGGTATGTAGGTCTGTTCCCTTTAGCCCAACACCCTTGTTTTGCCACAGCCATTTCCTACCTACTGTGGCATGTGAGCCCATCTGACCAAAGGCTGGAAGACATGGACTAGACCTCTGTGATGCTCCAGCCTGTGCAAGAAGTAAAGTCCCACCATCCCACGGACTGTGGGACATCAGATTGCTCTCATGCTAAGCACTATCTCAGGGGCACAGGCAGTAGAGCAAGCTGTTGGGGTAGTGAATCTTATGCCTCATAAACCACAAAACACAACAGGAGAATAACTCCAGATAAATCCTGGAGAGATGCACCAACCTGCTGTGCAGCCTGGGCAATCCCAAACTCCAGAAGAGATTGCAGCTACAGGTGGCCAGAGGCTGGCATTGCCCTCCTCCTTGCCCACTCTTTGTGAGATGACTGGGCCACAGGGCCTTCGTGGCTCTCCCCAGAATGGTGGGGAAGATGCTTCACTTGGGATATGCCGGAGGATGAGAAGCAGCTGAATGCTCTGGAGGCATTGCACTGCCTCTCTATGCAGAGATGCTGGTGACACAGGGACTCCTCAGCTGGGAGAGCTTCTCTCAGGGCACCTGATGATTATAAAAGGGAAGCTGAAACAGCTCGGATGTCTGCAGGTTGTTGCAGCAAATTAAATATGATGAAACACAGTAGACCGTTTTATAGGATCTATTAACTGTATTAGACCTTCATATTGGAATAATTTATTGCTGGATTCTACACAGCCCAGATGAAATTCGAAACATCCTCCAAAAAGTTTTGGTTCTTTGCAAGGGCATTGGCATAGAAGATATATCCAGTCAGATTCAGTAGGAGCTGGAAATTTACTCTGGAGGCTGTCCCAACAGTGTTAAAGGAGCAGCTGTAGCCCTTACTCCTAGTTGTCTTTTCTCATGCTGACACTGCTGGCACACTTTGTAGGAAATGCCAGTCCAAAAGAGTGTTGAGGTTTTGTGGAGACTGTCCAGCAAGTCTTATCCTTCTCAATGACCATGTGAGAAGTACTCCATGTTTCAAATCGGTCTGATTTACTTCTCACCTAGCAATCTGCTGGAGCAGCACTGGTTGTAGAGAAGAAGACCTCCGGCATACTCATGCTGGTGGAGTCACTGCCTGCTTCATCCAGTGCTGAAGAGTGGCAAATACACCCCAGGGCTGAGTGTCTGCAGGAGGAAAATGAGGCAATTCAGAAGTTATTCGTTGGTGTCTCATTTCAGTGGTTGCAAACAAGAACGCTTGTGCTGCTCCTCATGCTACTCTGCATTGAGGAAGTGCAGGCACTCACCTTTAATGGATGATTGCCTTTGGATAAGTTTGCTAATGGCTGCAGTTATGTCACTCAGGAAAATCATCTTCGCGATTTCTGAAAGACCCCATTAACACTGCATTAGAATCCTGATGGCTTTCATTCACTGAATTATTTAATTACTTAAATTTTTTAAACATATCAGAATACCTTCTAAATCAAACGTGACCTCCCAGTCTTCTGTGAGAGAGGCTGACCTTGAGCATGCTTCCTCGGGCTGTTGTAGCCTTGCTTCTCTCTTCACACATGCTCTCCCTGCAGCACTCAGCTTTATACCTTCAGAAAAAGTGTTTTTGAGGGAAGCAGCATGCTAAGTGGTTTTCTTTTTTTTGTGATTTATCCAAGTGCCTGTTTGCTCCCACATGCTGTGAGTGGATAATAGCAGTTCTCAATCAAAGTTAAAATTACTAACGCTCTTGTCTGTGAAAAATTTAGTGCAGGAAAAAAAAAAGGTTAATGATGCTGCTATACTACCAAGCTTACTATGGTTTGTCTTATCTTCATCCCTGCATCCTTGTGAGCATTGTTATATTGACTGGTTATTCCAGTCGATCTCTCAGCTGAAACCTAGGAAAGACAATTGTATTTGATATTTTGCTAAGATGGTGAAACTAGTGTAGAAAAAGCCATGTAAACAGAAATGAAAAAACAATGTTTTTTCAGACACTATGCACATCACGCAGTAAACACTCACAATTCAACAGTGTACTGACGGCACAGTGGTTAGCACAGAAAATTACTCCATCCTCCTCCTAAATATATGTTTATAGCAGTAAATTTTGCCTATGTATTCCCTCATAGCTGAAAGCTGTCAAAATTATTTGGCACAGGATGTTGGAGTAGTTTGAAGAAAAAAAAAAAAAGGGCAACAACAGCAGCCACTCTCACTTCAAGTTATTGACACTTCAGTGTCTGTCTGCAGTCCCATCATACACAGGTACCATACTGTTAATTCCCTTTTTGTATTGTGTTCACTCTAGGGTCTTTTGTGACTAAAGTAATGACTACTTTTTAGTTGTAGTCTGCTACAATCTTTGTCAATATAAAAGGGCAGAGAGATGATCCTTTCACTTATACATTCTCAGTCTTCCACTGAACACATTTAATTTATGGGAACTGGAAAATGGGACAGCATTACAATTTCATATATTCATGTACAAAGTCATTTCAGTTGAGATAGATGAACTCTGATGGATTATATAGCGTCAAATTATACGTTTCAAATTATATAGTGTAGTGATGGAGTGGTTTGACCAAGTCACAATAGGCTCCTTATCTGAAAAGGTCTTATATCAAGCATCTGAAACCACTCTTGGGCACTTAATCAAAATCAGTCTGGTTTGCAGGGGTCATCAACATGCATTGACCACTGGCTAAATTACTCTGTCTGTATGGTGAGTAACTGAAATGATTGCTTGCTAGGTAGTCTGGGATCAAGTCACCCTTTATCGGAGTGCCTGGTCTCTGAGAAACTGAAGCCTCCAGCAGATGGATGAAGTTATCTTTACTTCATCCCCACTGAATATTGCTAGTTCCTTGTCGTGCTTTAGAGAATAATTACCAAATTTCAAACTTTACTCTAAAGATATAACTCTGTCCAAAGATTGTCCTCCCCTGTATCTTGGGATGTTTTCAGTGTGCCCTGATGTACTCTTCCCTGTGATACATGAAAGCTTTGCTGGAGCATGTTGGCTCCATTTCTCAGATATGCAGATGCATGAGCTCTTTATATCGCTCCATACCTTTTTTCACAGGTCTAATACAAAGCTTTTGGCAGACAGTGAAAAGATTTCCATTTTCCCACAAATTTTGGAAGAATCACTCCAAAATTGCTCAATTCCAGTTTTCCCAAGACTCGATGTTTGCTGGAGTCTTGCTTCAATACAAACCTAAATTCAGAACACCTTAAGCACCAACTTAACATGAAATATGACAGTATTTCCAGAGGTACTTGCTGGGTCTGTTGCCTTGCTGAAGATGAGACAGGTATTTAGTTCCCAGTGAATGACCCTTGAGGATTCCCTGCATGGAGTCAGCATAGGTGAGGGCTCAGAGGCCAAATATGTAAGGTGCTGCCCTAAGCCATGGTTCTTTCCCAGAAACCTTGCAGTTCTGCATGTGTTGGCCTTACAAGGCAAAAAGGGAGCTAATTTGACACGTGATCGGGCACCCCTAAGACACTTCTTGCCTTAATTGTATTTACATAGGAATAACAACGAACGGAAGGAAAATTCTGCTCTTATCAGCACAGCCTGACATTCCCAGTGCATTAGCACATTAAATGATCTGGTGACAGAGTAAATAAGATATGAATTACTTTTTAAAAGCTTTTACAACAAGGTTTAAGATGCTTCCATCTCAAGGGTGACCTGTAATTGTTAATAATTTGCAAAGACAACCCCATCAATGAAAATGAGGGTTTCAATACAATTATCATAAATGCTTCAACTAATCAAGTTATTCAGCACAACTAGATTTAAACATGCCTTTTCATTTTCATCTAAGGCCCTATGACAACTGGACTGCCTGTATAACATAACAGCCAGCAGCAAACATCTCTGTGGGAGCCCTCTGCTTTCGCAGAGACAGCAGAGCTTCCCTGCTGAACACAAACATTTTTGGGAGCCCTTAAAAAGCATCCAGCTTAGTAACCCTTCTGGAGGCCCCATGGGCTGAAGCTGGATGTTGTCCAGCTATGGCAATCACAGAATCACAGAACAGTTTAGTTGGAAAAGCCCTCTAAAATCATCGATTCCAACCATTAACCCAGCACTGCCAAGTCCACCACTAAACCATGTCTCTAAGTGCCACATCTACATGTCTTTTAAAGACCTCCAGTGATGGTGATTCTACCACTTCCCCAGGCAGACCATTACAATGCTTGACAACCCTTTCAGTGAAGAAATTGTTCCCAATATCCAATCTAAACTTCCCCTGGTGCAGCTTGAGGCTCATTCCTCTTGTTCTCTAGCTTAGAGACTGACCCACCACCTGGCTACAATCTTCATTCAGGTAGTTGTAGAGAGTGATAAGGTCTCCCTTGAGCCTCCTTTTCTTGAGGCTAAACGCCCCCAGCTCCCTCAGCTCCTCTTCATAAGACCTGTGCTCCAGATCCTTCACCAGTTTCATCATACCCTCTCTACACTTTGTGTCACAACAGTGACTTCATTTTGTCTCACCACCTCCCGAGGTGTCACTTGAGCAAAGAGCTGGCAATTTGCTCTGGACATCTGAACAGCAAGTCCACATAGGCAGAAATGGGCCACATCAGGGTACAGTGTCTGTGAGCTGCTGTGGCCGGGTGTGCTGGCAGCAGGGCACACCAGTCCCATTGCATTCTGGGTAGGACTTCAACTTCTTGATGCAATTTTATGTAGGTTTTATTGCCAGCCTCATTTTATACCCACCAAAGCCAGTGATTTATTTAGTTTAGAACAGCTTTATTCAGAGATGTTTACCCACAGAGTGTCCCAATATGGAGGTGTGGGAAAGGAGATTACTTACAATTTCTTTAAAGTTTTTCTCTGCTTATTTTCAGCAGTCCTCTACTGAAAATAACTTGGAGCTGTGCATAAAGGCTGATTATCAAACCTATCTAGGGGATTGAGTCACACAGCTGTGCATCTAAATCTAAATTGGAGATGGTATTTTTGGATTATAGATGGCAAAATGGGAGAGGGAACAGCAGGGTGAGAAACTAAGTGAAAGTGTGACTTCTGCATAGGGCTGTGAGGTTTCATCACCAATGCTGGCATGGAGGGAAGAAGGATCTCCTTGGCCTGAGAAAACCTAACAGCACAAACTGCATCTAGCTCTGTTAAACTCCCCAAGAAGCATGCACTAGGACAGCAGCACCACTCTTAAAAATACAGCGTATTTTGCACCTGAGGAATTCAGAGTTTGACAATTTAATACCTTTGGAAGAGGCTGCAGATGGTGTGCTCGGAAGAGTTTCTGTGACCTACAGGAGCAGGAGTTGAGACCCAGAGTTGACACAGTTTCCCTATTAAGCTGAAACCAACACAATAGAGCTACCTTTTCTCCCCAAGACCCAGCCTTATAGCTTTGCCAGATTATTTTGACATGTTTTCCACACACTGAGGATTTTAGCTTTACTTGTAATAATACCTTTTAGCTTGGAAACATTGTTGATTGCAGACTCTTTCCAGAAATGAAAAGGGGAAAAAAAAAAGGAAAAAAAAAGAATTCATTTCCAGACACTTGAGAGTAGAGGAATTGTTCAGGTGCTGAAGTCAAGGCAAATTATTAGATGATAAGTAGGAGGCTCAAATGTTAAAAATCTCAAGGTAGGAAGATAACGATTTGAACAGGCCTTCTCTCCTCCAATACTACTGGGAAAGGATGATATTACAGTGAACCTTGTTAAAATGGAATATTCCCAACAGAGAATAATTGATGCTAGTACTACTGTCAAACTGAAGATCTGAAAGGGACTAATTACGTTTTCTACTAGGAATAACTTTCCATTTTGTCACTGCTTCCATACCTGAGCAATACCATTAATCTCAAACATCTGAATCTCAGATCCTCTGCTTAATTTCTGCTGGGAATTGAGGGAAATAGCAAAACCAGCACTGCCAGAGCTACAGTAGCTGAAATTGATGCCCTTAAATCAGAAGAACATGTCAAAACATTCCAGGCAGTCTTTAATAACTCCTTTTAAGGAGCATGCAGATATAAGAGAGTAAGCATACAGAAAGCAGGATGTCTCATGGGGGGTGCTGGTTTGGCCATTCACGGCTGTGACAGGGAGCGAGGGATCCTATCCCCACAGTCCTGCGTGGGGTGTTGGGAACATGCATAGGGCTAAAAATACGAGCTAAGAGGGAGGATGGCTCTGCTTGTTAGTGGGAAATTTCCCTCCCCTTCTGTCTCACCATCATTAGCTCCTGACAGGGCAATGAGTTCTTCCTCCAGCTTCCATATGGCTTCTGGAGAGGTTTCTGTTTGGTCTTGACTTCTAGACTAAAGGGAAGCAGTTAACTACTTCCCTTGAGTGTCAGCCTGTTAAGTCTAGGCTGTTAGAGAGAGCACATCAAGAGAAAGCATCACCTATTGTTTCAAGAGAAAGCACTGGCCAGAAATGAATGGGATTAGCGCATCGTCTACACAACTACAGCAGCTTTGAAGTGTTCCAGGGATATTCCCTACCTCAGTGTTTATTCTGTTCCTGGGTGCTTCTTTATGGTGGTGTGCATATTCCCCATATTGCAAAGAATGAGGGAGATGTGGGATGAACAGTTTTTAGACAACATGCTACACTGTAAGAACTTTGTCAGATGATTTAACATTGGCAAAGAGAAGATAAGTGTAATCGCTGAGAGCTGGGATGGGGGATATCGAACCACATTTTACTGGTTTATTATTATTCCCCAATAAAGTGGAAGTTTTGGCAGCCTCTCTGAAAAGCACAAAGATGCCACTTATGTGATGCTATAAAAATGCAGGAGCCAAGTCCTACTGGAAATGCCATACTGGAAGGGACCTTAAGAGATTATGTGACCTGGCTCCTCTGTGAAGCAAGATTAGCAAGAGCACCACTCATCTGGGAGTGCAGCCTGTGTCTCCTCTTACCCAGGGCTGCACTTTCAGGACCAGTTCCCTACCCCTGGGTATGAGTGGTTCTGCTGCTTGCCTGCAAGTAGTGACCAGGTGCAACAGAACTAGGGAAAAATTGAAAAAAACCTCACTTGAGGAATACTGGGGTGGTTGAAAGTCTCACCAAAGTCTGAATTCTGGAAAGGCTGAAGAAAATCAGAACTGAGTTCTCTGCCCTCTATCTGAACATCCTGGGAAGACATTGCTTTGAGAAACCCCAAATGTAGAAGAACCAGTGGGCTGGTACAACTGAAGTTCACCAGTAGGACTCCTCCCTCAACCAAACCCAGACCCTTTCCTTTGTGTAGTCCCAGAAGCAGTATATATAACAATAATACTTTCTACTTAATGAAGTAGTTTTTTTTTAAAAAATAGCTGATGCTAAATGTATCTTACTTATGAGGACATCAACAGAGTTTGCAGGTGCAGGAGAACAGAGCTCACATTTGATCCCCATCAGCACCATAAGAAATGGTTTTCTCCTTAGCTAGGTTATGTTTGGAACATGAAACATCATAAAAATGCAAGGGTTTTTTTGAGTCATAAGAAGTATTTATTTTTGCCTGAATGACATTGGTTTAGAAAAGAGTTTACAGGTGAAGGTATAGAGATCTCTACATGATCAGAGGCACTCCAGTTCTTTCCAAAGGTGCTGACTATATCCACGTCCATGTGTGAATTCGGTGTGAAAGATAACGTAACTGGGGATAAATGCTACCACAAAAAGGTTAACACTGGAGGGTAATTGGAAGTAGGTGATGCATCAACATATCTGCCCAAACTGATGATGAAGGATCAAAAATGTCCTGGAAATGGCTTCAAGGAAAACTTATGCCTAAGAAGCAGACAAAATCAGCAGTTTGGGGTACTATTTTGTAGCACATCTGACAGACATGCAATAGAAATTGAATACAAATTTTGAGGGACCAAAGGAATTAGGTAAAGAGACACCGTTTTGGAGACCTACTAGTAGTCAGTTGTCCAGAGACATTTCTAAGGGCAACATTGATTCTGTAAGAAGCACTGACCAGCTAGATCTCTCTGTGTTGACACTTCAGTGTGGGAATGCAAGGAGCCACCAAGGAATTTTTGTCTATTTAGCTCCATTGTTAGGCACAGCCAGGATGTGACATTTATCATTGGGCATAGCTTGCTGATGATTTTCTTACCATCATCTGGCTGGCAATCACTGGCCAAGGTCTACTTTCACATGTATTGTATACTTCAAGCTCCTTTCAACCCCATAACATGCTGTTTTCTGCTCCCCCCTCCCCCCCCCCCACCTCTATCTGCCAAAAAACCTTCTAGCAAAAATGAAAATTCACACTGATTGATTTTCAGAATAATTTTCATGATCACGCAGTATTGCTCAGCCTTGTATTACATACAGTTTGAACCACTCATGCAGGATTTCATGCCTCATGAAACAGCTTAAAGTATTCTATCTAAAAGGGCCCAAAATTAGATCAGTGTTGGTACTGGTGAACTAGATAGTGAAATTGTTTAAAGGCTGTTACATTAAAAGTTCCATTAAGATATATGTTGTTGAATCAACAATGTAAAAACATTATGCTTAAAATACTAAAAATAAAATTACTACCATGCTTTGCCTGCTGAAGACAACACTTTAAAAATATTATAAGTCAGTTTCAGAGAGAAAACATTTTTCTGAAAATAGACCATGGTATCAACAGTATCATGAATTAAATACACAGAGAAGAGAGGTATTACATGCACCCAAAATATAATTTCTGAAAGAAATATGTTTTTTTTCTCCCCTTCTGAATAATGCCTATTGTGTGCCTGGTTAGAAAACAATAGCTTGGTTATGAAATAATGGAAATTTTATCCATGAAAATGCCGCCCTCACATTAAAATCATCACACAGCTCAGAGCATGCTGTCTGCAAGCTTCTTGGCTATAAATGCATCAGTAAATAAGGACTGTGGCTCTTAACATTAGGTGAATGTCTTATTCAATGGTTGCACTAGAATGTGCTATACATGAAAAAGAGAAGATCGAATTAAGGTGCACTGTAAAAATTAAACCACAAGATGAGATACATGCAAGCCTCTTCATTTTTAACCTACGTTTACATTTTACGTTTTACATTCTAAGTTCTAGCTCCACAGTCTGTACAGTAACAGCCCTACTGCTTGCTCCTGGCTGTGTGCTCCTGGAGGTCCCAGAGGTCCCAGGACACAGCTGCACAGCAGGGAGAGCCCCATGAGCTCCCCATACCTGTACCAGGGTGGTCAGTGACATAGGAGCTGGTCATACCTGAAACACTCATAAAGCATGGGAGATGGATGCAACTCAACATCATTCACTTTTGGGAAACTGCTTTAGTTAAGGGTGCAAACTCTCAGGTTTCTCTCCATCATTTGTCCCTGGCTGCTCTGGAACCACTCTTTCAATCCCTGGATTTTTCCAGTGCTCCTCTGATGCCCAGGCAGAAGCACTTGTAAGGGACAGCCAGGGTGAATACAGACATAGGGAGTGATGAGATACTTGTTCCACAGCCTCAAGTCTCACAGAGTGGGATTGAGTGTGGCCAGAAGATGGTGATAAATGCCAGCCCACCTTGTCCATGAGGGAAAGCTACAGGATCATTTTAAGTGTGACGCAGCCTGGATCTCATATACAGTGTATGCAAAACCTTCACATTGGGAAGTGTTTGCCTGGGAAAGAGCCTGCACTTAGCTCCATTCACATCTGCTGAATCCCCCAAATTATAAAGGAGCCAGGATAATAGCAGTTTACCTTAGAAAACTCTCTCAGCAACCAAAGAGTAAAGAAAATGGGCTTAAGAAAAGCGAAATGTTTCAATATGGTGTGGAAGACACTTAAGTAATATTTTCTCCCCTATCTGATTTATATATTAATAACTCATTTACATTCTCAGCAGTTCCCAAACCTCTATTGGCTCCAGTTGGCATCTACAGTGCCTAAAGGATGTGGACAAAATCCCAAAACACATGCAGCGATTTTGTACAGATATCAGGGACTCAAGAAAATTGACAGGATTTTTTCTTCTAATATACTGCTGTAATTGGGCCAAGTCCTCACTTTAAGCTTTCCAGATTTAAGCTTTCCTGGTAATGTAAAGTGGTACATTAATATGAACCTCAAGCTCACCTTCCACCCTGATCTTGGATGTCCCTAGGGCTTGCTGAGGATGTTCTCACTTGTTCTTCTGGCTGCCCTTCAGCAGCATTGGGCAGGGTTCTCTGCTAGCACTTATTAACAGGAACAGTTAACAGAAACAGCACGATTATAAGTTTCCAAACATCCATGACGTGCTTTTTGACACCAAGCGAAAAAATTGCGAATATCTCCACCAGCAAATCCCAGTATATTTATCACCCACCTACATACCAAACCTGCCTCAAAACAAGCTGTGCCTAAATCTCTTGTGGCTCTAGTTTTCTTTATGATGTGTTTTTTCTTCTGTGTTTGAAAATAGTTCTTCTATTATCAAATACTTGGGAAAATAAGTAAGCTTTACTTTTGTATGACATGCATTTACTTTTAGCAGCTTAGTATATATGTTAAATCATAACTCAGAGATAAAAACCAACAGTGATAGAAAACTGGTATTTTGACACTAAATACTGTAACCTTTTCAAACAGACAATTGGACTGCACTAAGTCATTAAAAGATGTCAATTGTCATTTAATATGAGAAGGTTTCAGAGCAAATTTGGCATCATTGCTATTAATGGAAGATTTCTCCCTCTTTCACAGACACTTCTGCATCTACCAGAAAGAAGAGAAAGTCTGTGGTTGCCTCAAACTCTACAGGACAGAAGTCATCACAATTAACAGGTTAAATGCAGGGCTAGTTTCACTTCTTTAATCATGATAAGAAAAATTCTATGTAGAAATTTCCCTACTTTCTTTTTATGAACTTCTCCACAAGTAGGAGCAACTAGAACTGTAGTCCCTGCCCCTAAAAATTGGACACAGCATTTTGGACCCCACCAAGGCTCAACCAGGAAGCACAGTCCCATCATAGGAGGTCTTCTGACACCAGCCTTCAAGCACAAACTGTAATGATTTTGGATAACTACTATTTCTAGCACTAGATTAAGAATTTACTACTATTTCTTACACTCTTTTCTTTGGTTGATGAAAATCTTTTCATTTTCTCCTAGAGAGAGTTTTGTAGACTGTTGGGCTATAACTATGTCTACATGGATACAAAAGAGGAGGATTTCTTTTGTATCCATGCATTACCTGACACAACTGGAAAATATCTGAAGAAGGAGACCATAGGCTTCCTAATAGCAAAAGGCTCAAATAGCTAATGAGACCTCCTCTTGGCCTTCCCTATGTGTCTCATGGGTTAGCTGTTTTGAGGACCCACGGGAAGAATTCAAATATGGACAAGATGATCACCGTTTTTCAGAGGAACAGTCTGTGTTTTAATATCCCTGAAAGCCCTCCTAAGGCTCAGCAAGAAGCTGCTGTGTGAAAGGCAGCCCAGAGAAAGGCTCATACACATACAGCAGGAAAGTGCAATTTTAACCCAGGTGAGTGCTCTATTCATACAAGTTCCTAATGCATAATTTGTCCAACTATTTGGGAATTTCAGATATTTGTTTCAGTCCAGTAAACAAAACCAGTGATAATCTGGGCTCTTAATTCAAGAAGATAATGCCCAGCACAATTTGATTTTTAGCTGTCTCTTACACTGTGCAGTTCACACTCACACCGTGCAAAGTTTTTATCAAATATTTACAGCTCTGTGAGACTGCTTGGCTAGTTTATGCTAGTTTATGAAATATAACAGCACATCAAAAAGAGAAAGGTGGATTCTTGACTGTCACAACTCAGGGAAAAGCAAATTGTACAGAAAACCACCTGAGCAGCGACAGCTACCACAGCAAGCAGCATCAAGCAGAGAGCTGGGTGCATGTGTGTACCCAGCTGGACCACTTCACTTTGGTCAGAGCAGGCACATGCTGTTCTGACCCTTAGAAGCCTGGCAGAATCAGTTGGAAAACATCTAGAAAAGAAAATGTATGTGTGCCCGCTTGTGTAACCCACTTCAGACCTCACTCAGCTTGAAAATTGGGTGATAACTACTGAACCTAATCTATTTCAGCAGTTTAAGAATTACTTTGTTTTGTTATTTCGGTCCTTTAATGAATTGTCATTGTAAATGGATCAAAATTAAGTTATTGGCTGTATAAACCTGTGAATTATGCCTGTGTATTACAATCGCCCACTCCCATGACAGGATCTTGCTGGGCAGCCAACTTTAGTTTTGCACCTTTGGATTTTTTGGGATGTGAAGTTAAGACACAGCACAGATACAGTTTTGCTAAGCTCCAGGTATTTTCCCTCATGCAGAACTTCTCATACATGAGAAATGCTACTAATGAAAAACCTTACTGCAAGAATGTGGTGTTGATGGGAAGCTGTCCATTTTAAAATTAAGATATTAATTTGACTGGCAGTCATTGTGTGTTTGCAAGTCAGAAAGACATAGCTACAGCCCAACAGTCTACAAAACTCTCTCTAGGAGAAAACTGAAAGATTTTCATTAACCAAACACTTGAAGCAAGGCAGAGAACATTTAATTCTGCGAAACACAGAATAGTGGAATTATCCCGGCAATTTACATGTGAGCTCTGAGTCAGTGCTTTCAGGCAGGGAATAATTCCACATATGCATTCCGGATGAAACAGGACCATAAATCTCTTTCTGAATGGTACTTTTCAGCTTATATGCTTGGCTTCAAATTCATCTCCTACAGGAAAGACACTCAGAGAGAGAAGCAGCTCCAGGCCCAACTCACGGAGCACAGTTCAAGAGAGCATTTTGCTATGATGACATGCTGTCACAGCACAGGTAGCTGCAAAAACACCTAGAGGCATGAAGAAGGTGTCTGGAGGGACAGGAGACAGCCAAGGGCTCAGGCAGCCCACCCTGGGACTGGGCTGCCCAACTTGGAGAGATGGATATGGGTCTAACCCCTTCTCTGAAAGCTCTTCCAAAGAGATGCTGCTACATCTGAAATGCAGGTTCATTAAAGGGATCCATCCTGGCCTTCCATGACTTCTAGCTCTTAAATAGGCATAAATTGGTAAATCAACTGCAGCATAATTAGAAGCTATCAGCATGATATTCCCCCAGGATATCCAAACTTGGAAAGTCTTTCAGGAAAAGAAGAATAATTCTGCAAGGGTGGTGCTGGAGGTCTCAGTGTAGCCTGTTCCCTGCCAACCTGAAGCTGTGGCGTTTGGCCAGAAGTGTGAAAGAAGAGGGTTTCCAGTGGTAGCAACCAAGTGGCAATGCTGGGGGCTAGCAGTGTGCTGCCCTAGCTTTTAAATCGTATTTGGTGAGCTGCTGATATTGTACCACCATGCCTTTTTGAGAGTACTGCAGAGATTGAATAACCTTTTTCATTTTTAGGATCCCAGACAGACCCCTGAGAGGACATGAGTAACCCTCAGAAGCAATTTTACTATGAGCTTCTGGAACAGACAAATACTTGATTTGCCTTCTTCCAGTGGAGATGTCCTTTTGTGTCTTCCCGCAAGAGTGAGGCTGAGCAGGGAAAGGCTGCACCCCATGTCCCACAAGCTCTTTGGTAAGGGAAGTAGCCAGCCCTTACGGGTAATAAAGAAGGAAACTCTGGCAGTGTGGAGTGAAATCCAGAGCAGAGGCAGGAGTGGAAATGTCCCCTGGACACAGCAGTGGGATGAGGAGGTGCTTTCCCTGGAGGTCCAGGGAGAGCAGGCAGACTCTATAACCCAAGAAACAGCCACCTAACTGAAAGGATTCAGCCAGCAAAGGCAACAGAAGGGAAACTGGCATCCAGGAAGACTCAGTCAGCAGCCACAGCCTTGGCAACTGCCATGTGTAAGACTAAGCCTTGTCTTTAAAAGGGTGGTCTTCGTTTTGGCATTTTGCCTCCTTGTTTCTGGATATGAAGAAACAGTAAGCAAAAGGGTTGTTCCATGTGACAGAGGAGTTAGATGATGTGGCTGATCAATGTGCTTCCTGGAATTCTATATAATTTAAAGGCCCAAACACTTATGTCCAAGATGACTTTGCTGTCTGTGCAACCAAAGAAAGATATCCCTTTGTAGTAGGAGCTCCTTGTTACAAAAGCACCCTTGCCAAGTCCTACCCAAGCCCAGGATATCTAAGAACACCCTGTGACTCTTTCAGAGTATCTCCTTGCCTGGATGGGAGTACAGCTGCTGCTATGAATGTGACTGAGCCTTTAGAAACTTTTCCCATGGGAAGTTTCTCAGCAGTCCAGCACACTGGTTTCTCTAGGGCTTGAGCCCATGCTGGCTTCACAGGGAGAAGATAACACCCCTCCTCTTTTATAGATCTGGGGGCTATGAGCATGTCCTCCTTCAGTCCACTCTTCAGGTTAAAGAGCCTGGTGAATCTCCCTCAGACCATATTTTTAAGCCCTTCCTTGCACGCTCACCAGGTAGCTGACACACTGAACAGCTCTGTCCTCAGCTGGCAGAGTCCTCCAGCCAAGATCCCACCAATGCTGACCTGCAGGACCAAATCACACCACATGTCTTGTAGGGTGCAATCCTCCTTGTGCAGCCCTGTGAGATGTCAGGCTTTCTCTCAGCGCTGCTTTTTATTTCTGCAGAACTTCTACCAGGCAAGCTGCTTCCCATACTACATTTGTGCAGCAGATTATTCCCAGGTTAGCATGATGCTTCCCACCTGGTGTTCCTTAACTCACTTCTGCAGATCACATCTCCACCTCAGTTACATTCAAATTCTGACCTGCAGAACTTCCTGCAGAGACCTCCACAGACCCCACATTTGTTGCTGCCAGGATTGTCAAGAGCATCAAGCTATCTATGTAGAAAAGTTCAGAAGGGCTTCTCCACCATCTGTTTGCAGAAGTAAAACCTTGGGCAGGTAGTTAATTTTACACAGGTCAAACCCTGTTGAATTTATGAGGGCTGCCCCTAAGCAGCTGTATTTACATACATGATCTTGTGGAGAAATAGGTGCTGGCATTTTTAATACACTAGTTACTTTATTAAGGAGAACCAGACTGATATTTTTTTAGTCAATTGTGTCAGGGATTAGTTTGACAGACTTAAAGTAATTAGATGGAGATGAGTTTGGCCTGGTGACCTTTTTCTTATTGTGTCCTCCCACTGTTTGACCAATGACTCTCCAAATAGCTTTGAACTGATTTAAGACTTTTCTCACTGTTTACTTTGAGATTTTTTCTTCCTTTTTACTATACATGACTACTCCCTTTGTGTCCTGGAAGAGATCCTCATGTCTTAAATATGTCATTCTTATAGGAAGGTTATGATAAATCCAAACCCCTCAGTCAGAAGAGGGGCTGCTGCCAGGTTCTCCTTCTACTCACTAACATAATTGCCAGTAAGGGACACCTGGATTTCAGCAGGCATACCAGGATCAGGGATACACGAGTTTTAAAGCCAACATCCACTGTCTTTAGGTGGTCACTTGGTGAAGCTGGTGGGTTTTACAGTAAAAGAAAAAAACCCAAAAAACAACAACAAAGCTCAAGGCACATCATCAAAAGCAACAGGTTAACACAGAACTGTGAAACCAACACTGCTTCTGTCAGTACACTCCTCAAGTTGTTAAATAACAATACAAGCGAAAGTGCATCTTAACTTTATTGGAGCTTGTAAGGCAGGCGTATTTATCTGCGTCCTGAAAAGAATGGGAAGATACTCAAGGATACAGACGATTTCAGCATGTACAGGACTTCGTCAGCAGAGAAAAAACAGATAACAATTAAGTACCATTTTCTAATTTCACAGGAATAAAAGAGTACCTTGCAGAAGAACCAAGCTACTTAGAAATAAATGCTAGTCCTTGGACATCTTAATTATATAATGTTTTCTTTTTTCATGCTGGAAAGTACTCTGGTTCCTGACAACTATCTATCTGTCGGATGCCTGACAATAATCTGGTTTTGGTGTTTGTAAATGAATTGCAGATCATAGTCTTACCAAATAAGAGATTCTCTGCGTGCTTGCACTTTTAAAATTGGGTAGAGCATATGAAAGCTACCCTCCCAAGTCCTGGAGTTTGAGAGGTAACTGAAATGCAAATGTAGGCTGAAGCCAGCCCACGATCATGGAGAGCTACTGGCTCTTACGAGGTTGTAATCTGCATTTCAAGACAGTCAAGAACTGCTCACCCCATATTTACAGACCTCCTAAAAAAACCACAGGAAAAGTCCACAGCACTAGTGATTACCTAGTTCTGTGCAGAGAGACTGATGATGCTGTTAGTCCACGTTTTCCCTGATTTGGTTTGCCTTGAACTTTTGAACGACTGTGATTCATGTGACTGAATGCTTCAATGAGCAGTACTTAAGCCCTGGTTTTGAGAAACACAGAAGCACATTTGCCTTCAGCCTTGCCTTCAACAGTTCAGTAATTCCACCGAAGCTCATGACACCTAAGTCCCCACTTGAATTTAACAAGCACTTTACTGTGTGGATGCCATACTTACATGTTTCTCTATGGTAAAGTAGTGCTATTTCTATATCATCGAAGTTACAGATTGGTGTGGGTTTTTTCTGGTTTTCTTTGTTTGTTTGCTTTGGTTTTAAACTTATAGCCCCAGTACACCCAGGTTACATGCCAATTCCTTTCTTTTGAAGCTGAACATTTCAGAATTTTTTCAGTAAGAATCCCAGCCACCAGGAAATAAATACAGATTAAATTCCTTATGCTTTTAATAGCCCATTATTTAGAGTCAGCATGAACCCAAATAATGGACTTTAAGTGTAAGGTTGGTTACAAACAACAAAATGAACTAGCCCTGCTCTACCCCCTATCTCTCTACACATCTATATTGAAGGAGACTCCAGACTGTGACCAAAGGAAGATGTCTATTCCACCTGATGCTCGTTTTGGGTCACAAAGACTAACAGGTAGATTGACAGTCCAACAGCTGTATTTCATGCCCCTGGAGGTCCAGTCCTGAAGTGAGAAGTACAGTCTACCTTGTACAGTACTAAGAATAACTATTTTCACATCCTGTGAATCATTCCACCACTCAGCCCCCACCCAGGCATGGGAAAGCAGAGGGCAGAGCACTGCCCTTTCTACCTATTTAGAGAAAGGGCCGGTACTTTAAAGACAACCTCACACCAACACGAATAGCGACTGGGGATACCTGGACAACCCTGGAGAGCACGCTGCTTACCGGGACAACGGGAGCGCTGGGCGCCGAGAGGAAGCCGCGCTGGGCGGGATACCCCCACTACTCACCCCCGCTCCAGGGTTCCCACGGACACTGGAGCCGCGCAGCCCTCAAGGACACCTTCGGGAGCCGTCTCAAGCTCACGAAGGAAAACTTAGGAGTGACTTCATGGCGGCAGCCTGCTGCCTGCCCGCCCCTGTGCTAGCGAGGTTTCCCCTTGCAGCCCGTCTCCTCGAGGCAACAGCGGGGGATGCCAGATGAGGCACCCTGTACATTCCTGCAGCTCCCTGCGACCCCCGCACTGTCCCGTCCCTCCTCCCGCAGCTGCCCAGCCTCAGGCACTCACCTGGGCTCAGGCGGTAGCGGCTCCTGCTGCCCCTGGGCGGGGGTCGCCAGCCCGGGGAGGGGATGTTTGGGGCGATACGAGCTCCGTCGCCTCCCCGTAGCGCGGCAGCCGCCAAGTGCTGCGCTGCCCGCCGGCACTGGGATTTATCGGCGGCGGAGGGGAGGGGGGGAAACGCCGTGCGGATCCACTTCGGGGCGCGCCGCGACTGCGGGCAGCGCCCGCTGCCTTCCCGCCCCCCTGGGCGGGGGGAGCCGACGGGGCCGGGCCAAGACAAGGATGAAGATGCGGCAGCTCCGCTCCTCTCAGCTCCACTCCGCGCCGGCGGGGACACGGCACCGGCACCGGCACCGGCACCGGCCCCGCCCGGCCGTGCCCGCCAGGGGGCACCGCCGCCCGCCCACAGCCGGGTGAGCCGCGGGGACACCCGGCCAGGCCCAGCCCCTGCCCCGGCCCCAAGCCGCCGCCTGTCCCCGCTCCCCGGCGTGGCTGCCGCCGCTGCTCAGGCACGACTGTCGCCGCTGTCCGTGCCAGCGATGCGCGGGGGCTGGGCCCCTGTCGGGGGCGCTGTCGCTGCCCTGTCGGGGCGTGGGTCGGCGGGCGGCTGCCACCCTGCCGGGAGCCCGGCTGCGGGTCTGGGTCACCCCGCTCCCAGCTGGAGCTCAGCCCGCGCTGGTGCGGGCAGCGGCGCGGAGAGTAGGTGTGTCGGCGGGCAGGGCGCTTCCGAGGGCTGCTACCTGCTGCGGTGACTGTCTGGGAACCTGGAGCCTGCTTGGGGCTTGCCCGCTCCTCGCAGCCCGTCCGTCAGCACCCTGTGCTGACCGGTGCCGGAGACGCGCTCCTGGAGCAGGCGGGGCTGTGGTGTGAGCCATGTGCGTTTGCGAGCGTGTTTTGTGATTATAACATTGCATCCACGCTGTCTGAGCACACCGGAGTGAAGTCGCTCAGTTCTACATTGTATAGCCTGTACAGAGTGACAGATACCCTGTGGAAGTACACCAGAGAGAGTTTAGAGGCCATTAATGATTCAAAATCAAGTAGCTGTTCCCTCTGAGAATGACATAATTTCTACCAGCAGTGTTTACATTGCCAAATGCAACTTTGATGCTATATTTTCTGCCAAAACAGGTAGGATGGAAGCTTCCCCACACATCAGACAATTGGTATAAAAATGCCACAGGACAGTCTTAAAAGGTTTCTGCTTTCGTAAGGAAGGATGGATGGATGGGATACAAGGAAAACAATAAGTGAACGGAAGTAAAAGAACCTCTGCTTTGTCTAAGGAAGTTGTCACTAACCAGAAATCGTGTTATTTTGCACAGCTGTAGATACTTGTGGTTTAATGTGGAGATTGTTGGTTTAAAAATCCTTCCACTAAGTCTCTGCTACTGTCTCTCCTACTTTAGCAAAGGATACTCTCACAGAATCCTGATGGACAAAATGTCCATCCCACAGCTGGATAAACACATCATATGGTGGGTGAGCAATTGGCTCACAGGTTGAGCACAGAGGGTAATAGTGAATGGGGTAACATTAGAGCGGTGACTTGTCACTAGTGGGGTTTCACAGGGCTCCATCTTGGGCCCTGTGCTCTTTAACGTCTTCATAAATGATTTGGACAGAGAATTGGAAGGGATACTCAGCAAGTTTACAGATGACACAAAACTTGGAGGAGCTGTTGACTCCCTCAAAGGCAGGGAGGCCCTGCAGAGAGATGTTGACAAATTAGAGGACTGGCAATCACCAACCATATGAAGTTCAACAAGGGAAAGTTCTGGATTCTGCCCCTGGAATGGTGTAACCCTGGATGTATGTAAAGACTGGGGAATGAGATGCTGGAAAGCAGTGTCATAGAAAGGCACCTGAGGGTCCTGGTCAATGGCAAGTTGAACATGGGTCAGCAGTGCCCTGGCATCCAGGGGGGCCAACTGTGTCCTGGGGGCATCAGGCAAAGCATCGCCAGCTGGTCGAGGGAGTTGCTTGTCCCACCTTGGTCTCCACTGGTGCAGCCTCACCTTGAATATTGGGTGCAGTTTTGGGCACCACAATATAAGAAAGATATTAAGCTACTGGGAAGTGTCCAAAGGAGGGCAATGAAGATGGTGAAGGGCCTTGAGGGGAAGCTGTATGAGGAGCAGCTTGGTCTGTTCATCCTGGAGAAGAGGAGACAGAGGGGAGACCTCACTGAAGTCTACAACTTCCTTGTGAGGGAAAGAAGAAGGGCAGGTACTGATCTCTTCTGGTGACCCCTGACAGGTCCTGAAGGAATGGCCTGAAGTTGTGTCAGAGGAAGTTTAAGTTGGATATTAGAAAATGGTTTTTCACGCAGAGGGTTGTTGGGTACTGGAACAGGCTCTCCAGGGATATGGTCACAACACCAGGCCTGTCTGAGTTCAAGAAGCATTTGGATGATACTCTCAGGTACATGCTGTGACTCTTGGCTAAGGGTTGGACTCAATGATCCTTTTGAGTCCCTTCCAATTTGGTATATTCTCTGATTCTATCCTGGTGCTTTCTGGTGTTTAAGACTGCTGGAGGGCTCTACGGTTTAAAATGGGAGTGGAAGATCAAGAAGATCAAGCACAGATCAAGAAGACCAAACACTTCTGGATCTCATTAATGATGTGCTAATACTTTCCTCAAATTTTGAACAACAAAGGAATGAGATTCCCAAGCATTATTTATGGTCATCAGTGCTGAAGAGAGTTTCTGTCTTGGACTTCCTATAGAGTCTCTGACATCTCTTACTTTTGTTTGGGGATTAGAGGAGGATGGTAAGGCTGGTATGTGTTCATATGATATCAGCCATAACAGGGCCATAAATTTCAGTGGGGCTATCATCATGCCGGTCAGACAAATAAAAACTGAGTAGTATTTATTCAGAGATGTGCATGATTGTATAAAACATGGCATGTGTCTTGTCTCAGGGAGTGACTGCATCTCACCCATCCTCCCCTAACACACTGCAGCGACAGGTGAAACCTGCTTCTAGGAGCAGGAGGTAGCTGTGTCAATCCCATACACATGGAGAGCCCTCTGTCCAGGGTTTCTGACAATGAAAATACAGATTTGAAAAATAAAAGCCATATGACACAAAACTAAGCATGGAAGGAAGGATTTTAACTGAGACAATGGACTCTTAATGAAAGACACGAACGTCAGTCACTCACAGCTGAACGATTACAAGTTGATCGGAAGCTGGGTGGAGTGACAGCCCAGAAAGCTTCACATTAAGTCAATTAAATCCCATTATTCTTTAGATTTTTTAAAAAATAATTAAATTAATTTCATGTGACTGTGAAAGGAGCTGAAATGACTGCCAAAAAATGTTCTTGTGACAGGCTATAGAGACAGGATTAGTCAGTAATTGTGATACCAGGCTAGTGCTCAAGAGAATTTTGTGTCTTATCTTCCCAGCTCTGAATGGTGATAAGAGGACTCTTCAGTTCCCACAAAATAGTGCTGGGGACAAGTACTCAGCTTGCATGGTGGGGTGGTATCTCTGTATCTCCAAGTATCTCTGGATCATCTCTTACTGCATACCAGCAACACTCCTTCAGACCTGATCTGTGATATCCTGGGCGTATTTACAGGTAGATGATGTAGAGCCTGCTAAGTTGCTTCCTTTCAGATGGGCATGGATGTCTTGCTGTGAAAAAGAACATGCCTTTCAGAGAAGATTTCATACGCATTCAGATATGTGTGCGTGCACCTCCTCAGTCTGCCAAACTTCCATCATGGCAGAACTGCAGATGTAAGGGGAAAGGTAGTGTGAGACCATCTTGTGGGCTAACTACCATCTCCCTTACTGCAGTCTTGGATAATTCAGATATAAGTAGTCATAGTGAGCCATGCTGTGTTGGGCAGAAAACATCCAGCAGGGAATTGTTGGCTTCTTGCTATCTGTAGATTTCTTTTACTCTTTCTTTAATGTATTACCCTTCTCCTTTCCTGATCCATTCTTTGCATTTAGATTGCTTCTTCTTCCCTAGGAAGTCATTGGATATGTCACCAGGCACATCTCAGCAGGGCAAGAAGAATCCACCAGAGTTGCTGTCAACAGTGTGCTCTGTAACCCCCTCCCTTCTGTCTGCAGGGCTGGCTGCTCAAATGCTAATGCACTTCACGTGGGATTCATATGCCTTTAGCTTCTGACATGGTGAGTTAATCATCAGAGTGCAAGCTCATCACCTCAGGCTCTCTGTATAGATAATGGAGAGAAATAGACACCTCCAGAAAGCAACTCCTCTCATCCATCTTAGGCATCTATGTGAAGATGAAATGAGCTGCCTTTTGGAGATGCTCATTTCTCTCCACCAAGTCTTAAAGGAGCCCAGGGTGACTTGCTTAGATGGAGGTGATTAACGTTTAGATATGTACAGTGAAGTGAAATGATTTCACTTCTTTTGAGTAATTGTAGTAGTCATGACCTAGTGGAGATTGAGAACCCTTGAGACTTTCTGTATATTCTATAAAATGCTGGCTAGGGGCAAATCTGAGCTTTTTTGCAGCTTTCTGGCAAATAAAAGCAGTGCTGATCAGACTGATTAATTCTAGTGCAGCAGGATGATGCAAATATAGGAGGGGACAGAGAAATGTTGTTCAAGCAGTTTCCAGAGGTGCCATTTTGACTGGTAGGTGGCTGCTTCCACCCACCTATCCATCTCTATGTGGTAGCTGGCTGCTTAGAAACAGGTGACTCCTGAACCACTCTTGCCTGTGCTAAACCAGGTTTTTCTTTCGCATTAGAGTGATTCAAAACTAATTTTAAGGGCTCTTGCAGCTCTCTCTAAAACAGCTTGTTCTGGCTATAATGAGATGCTGTAAGAGACACTCACCAGACTCACCGTAGTTCTTTCTTCAAAGCTGCCTCTTCCTGAGCTCTGGATGACACCCTGTTATCTTCCTAAGGAGATAATTCTCTTTTGTCTTCTATGAAAAAGTGATCTATTTTACTGTCAGTACCCACTAATCTACTGCATTGCAATTACTCCTCTTAAGCAAATTAACAAAACAACATCCTCATTTTATTTGGATTAACTTCTGCAGTTAAGACTTGACAGATGATACCAAAAATACCAATGTAAATACTATGTATTTTTATGTTTGATCTTCTCAGAAATACTCTCAGGCTTATGTTTTTCATGTGTGGTCTCTGGTCATTAGTAGTTCTAGGACTCTGAGGTATAAACAGATGCTTCTGCAGGGAAGAGCAGAGCTGCTGTTTTCCAAAATGCTATCTGAATAAATCTACTGAAATTCAAAACTTGGCAGGATCACACTCCTCAGCAAGGAGTCAATTAGTCATTAGTTTGCTGTTGTTCTTGGGTTCTTCCATGTCTGCATGTCAGTACTGCAGCCTCAGATACCCTGGAGCTGTGATGTGCTGCTTGGTGCCATCAGCTCTGTCTTGCTTTGAACAGAGCAACTGCAGTGTCTGCTCAGCAGCAAAAGTCTGTCTGGGAGCAGGGCCCAGAGGACACAGCCCCAACCCGCTTGCATCCAGCAGATGAAATGTTAATGCCTGTGGCATGGTATGGGCACGGTGCCTTCTGGCTCTGCTATGCTGGGGCAAAGCCTGTTTGTGACTTCTTCATCTGTACAGTGGGCAAAATAATTATGTGTTAGCTTATGTGTGTACTTTGTGTGTTTTCTTTCCATCTCTATCAATGGCAATGGTAAGCGTTCGGCAAATGTCACCCTTAGTCCATCATTCTCTCTTATTTTGCAGGCATATTTAGCAGGATGCTGTCTTGCAGCATCCCTCCAACCTCAGCAGCTCATTCTTGCACAAGCTGTTCATCTGCTTGTGGCTTGTATGGGATCTGCTTTGCTTAATGCTTTAACTATGCCTTAATCTGAAATATTCCAATCAATGCTGCACCAAGGCTGACATTTATCGTGGTCTTTTGACTTGATTACAGCCAACCTGGTTGTTGTGCTCTATACAGCATACAAGTTTCAACTCCCCTGAATCTGACCTACTGAACTGCAGTTTCTGCAAGGTGTCTGTCACATCCCACCTCAATCCAGCTTCACTGGGGCTCAAGATACAGCAGAAGGTTGAGCAGATCTGCAATACTCATTAAGCCTCTAGGAAATGAAGTTTAGGGTATTCTGGGACAGTGATAAAGTGTGCATGTGGGCTTGTGTGTAATCAGGGAGCCCCCTTCATGCTGACTGCCCATGTGCTGGGGAGTGCAGGCTCCTTTAGCCCACTTTGATATGGCCATCTACTGGCTGTTTTGGAAGGCTTTCTAGAAGAGATGGGAAGTTGATGAATCATTATACAAGTTTTCCTGGCAAAAGATGTAAAAAGTTAAGGAACTTCAAAACTCCACAAAAATGCACTTCTAGTTTTGATTTTCAACAACATACTCACTTATGCAGGAGTTGTTGTGGGCCCCTTTCTGGACTTGATAAAACCCCTAAGTGTTGATTAAACTGTGATCAAAATCACAACACAGAGTACTCTTCACAGAGGCCTATATACTTCTTATTTAGATGGCACCTAAAATTAAGTCTTAAATTGTTTTAGTTACTCACAATAAAGTGAACTGAACAGAACGTCTCTTACAAACACTTTGCCTTAGGATGACTATTCAGTCAATCTTTAAACGCCAAGTTAATTAAAAATTCATTCAAATTTCATATCAAATTTATTCCATGACTTTGTATGTATGGGGAGAGTCTAGTACAGCAGTCAGTATATCTGAGCACACTCAAAATTTCTCTGCTAAAACAGGAGTGTGCAGAAGTATGCAATTTAGTCCCTTATTGTGCAGTGACTGGAGGATTCTTTTCTCTGCTTTTATTTTTCTGTAATTTAGTGTTATTCTGACAAATCACTAAGAAATGCTTATAAATTACTTTCGTATTTCTAGATAAGAAATAAGCAAAACAGTATCTTAAAACCTCAGAAATTTGTATCTTGTCAGCTTAATAAAAAACATTTGTGGACACATCAAGTAAATAATGGTGTTCTGTTACGATTCGCAATGTGAACACACAGAGATTGCACAGAAAAGAAAAAAATGTGGTTGAAGTGGTGAAAAGCAAAATCAGTTCCACTCTGAGCACCCAAATCAGTACATGTCTAAAGCTGTTTGTAGGCAATACCTGTAGTTGATAAAATCCTCAAGAATAAAGGGATTCTGTAAATCTTTTTTCTTTTTTTTTTTCCAAAGGACCACCCCAAACTTTGACTCATTTTTGCTATATCCCACAGTAATTCTTTAATTATATCTGTCCCACCTACTGGAGGTGTGCCTATGATGACTGTAAATTTTGCTACACAGCATGTTTTGGTATTGTTGCTGTAACTTTAGCTGTTAGCTGGGGATGTTGTTTGGTTGTTAGCCTGACTGTAATGGGGATGGATCACTGATTTGGGATGTTGTTTGAAGACACTGCCATTGCCAATATTAAATGGTTAACTGGTGATGTTGAACTGGGTGATAAACAGAGGAGGGGATAATATGGGATAATATCCATTAATAGGGATGTATCTCAGTATGGGTTTAAAAGATGAAATTAAGATAGCCTTCAATGGCTACAATTTTGTTTCAATCTGACATTTGATGTAGTTGCATGTATTGGAGTAATTTTAAGTCTTTTCAGACTCTTCATAGCAAGAGTTTTAATTGCACCCAAAGCCTGCTGAAATTGATAAGAAAACTTGTTCAGTCTAAGGGGTGGTGAATCACACCCTTGGAACAAATTGTGCAGAGACCATCTCGCTCATGCATTCTCTGCTCTATTCATTAACAAATGCTTAAGTAACATTTTATATTGCCTAAAGCACAGGAAAGTTGGCAATGCCCAGTAAAAAGGACACTAAATTACAGGTTTTTATCACCAACAATTGAAAATGTATTAGGATCTAACAATGCAGAAAAATTTATGGGGCAAGGAGATATCCAGAGCTTTTGAGAACATGTTTTAGGACAATGACTGCAAGTAGTCAAGCAATTAAATCCTTCCCATGCTTACAGCTGTGGTTAGTTACATAAGTATTCTCACCACCACCGGATAAGGCAAGAAGCCACTTACATGCTGCAATTCTGTTGTTCCTCTTGATGGCACTGCCCTCTCCAGCTGAGCTGACACTCTCTCTATAAACTTTCAGACACTACAAACCCCAGCTTAGATACACCACTGTTAGGAACAATGCTTTTTATGGATCGTGTGTTTCTCAAGCATGCATGCTGCATTTCCTTTGCACTGTATTTGTTGCTGATCGTTGCCTGATTATCTGCATGGGCTACCAGGTACATCCCATCTGCTGAGGGTTGTTGCTCGGTCAAAATCCCTGGCAAATTGACAGCTTTGTTTCCTTCTCATGGCCCTCATATGACCACTCTTTTTTACTCACTGCTATTGCTTGGCAATACAGAGAGTGTATGTGCAGGACAATGCTAATTCTGATTCTTTGCTTGTGTACGCACAGAAAGAGCAAACGGGTAATGGATCTGCCCCACTCAGTATGGAGGCCAGGGTCCTAAAGCTACAAAAACATCTGGAGGTGGTTCCCCTTGGAATCCCAGATTGCTCAGAAACAACTTTATGTGCCACTTTATATGCCATTTATAACCCAAACTCTTTTATGTGCCATTGCTAGGTCATACTGTCCATTTGTGTGTGTGTGTATGCGCTTGTAAATATTCAATACAAGACACAGGTGAGTGATACAACCTGGGCAACTTTGTGACAAGAGATGCTGTCGATTCACAGAAGAAGAGGCAGGTTTGTTTTCTTCATAACACCAGCACAGGTTCAAATCAAATGAGGTGAGTAGGACATTTCTGCATGTAATTCTGGAGATAGTGCACACCCCGACGCTACCAAGCTATGTTTTCTTTGCCTAGTCTGTATTCCCTTAGGCTCATCTCATTTGGCCTGTGATTATTTAGAGGAAGCAGGTGGAGAATTCCCAGTGAGAGGAATAATATAGATGGAAATGAACTTGTCTGTGCAATGAGGCTAGCCTGTTTTGAGAGAATTCAAACACATTTTTTGCATGAAAAACTCATTACCAGTATCTTCCACCTGACTCTTCACTTACCTTGCATAATTTAGTTGCTCCCTCCCCAACATTCCCCAGTGGAAATCGGTAATGACAGAACATTATTGATCTCTCTGACAGTATAGTAAACAGTATTTGGAACTGACTGCACAGTGTCCCCTACTTTTTTATTTCCTATGTTATTAGATCTGTTTGTCCCAATCTTCTGAAATCTTGTGCCAGTCTGCTCCTTCCAGAGCCTAGGTCCTTTCATTTCATTTTAATTCACACACTTCTGGTGGATAAAAATAGCAGAGGTTCTGTCTACTGAAAGAAGGATGGTCGAAAAAGCAAGATTTTTTCAGTGCCTCTTTGACTGAGGTGTTGCCCTGTACATGCTTCTGGAAAAGCACTGCTCAGGCAAAGGTTATCCATGGACAGGAATCCAGGTGCTATGTAAAACCATAAATGTCTTTCTCTCCATTTTTTCCTTCTAAAAGCCGAATGTAGGACTGACTCAGGCAGCTATCGTCCTGCAGCACATTTCCATAATGGATCTAGATGCACAGTAGCACAACCTGACATTTCATTATTTTTAATAGTGCTATTGCTGGAAGGAGCTGCTGATGTGAGTGCACATTCCAGCAGCAGGCAGAGATATTAATGTGGAATCACAGCAGCAAGTGCTGAAAGATATGTGACTGGGAGAAAAGGCAGTACCACTGACAGGATACAGTACACAGAGTAAGATTCAATTACACAATATTTATAAACCCATACTTTCTGTTTCAGTGATGCGCAGCTGCAAAGAAGGAAGAACAAGCCTCTTCCTCTAGCAGTGCCTCTAAGGGGCACCCAGTAGCTTATGAACGGTAACACCTTCTAAACCAAGAAGAGAAACAACTGACACTGGCCATGTGCTGCATCCTAAAGTTGCTTCTGATGTGCGTACTGCTGTTGGCAGCTTTTGCAAGTGAAGGGAATGTGTCATTCATTTTATGGAGCAGCACTGTTTTTCTGGGTTTATGTGACCTTTTTACTCCTTCCCACCCTAAGCTTTGCTGCCCTGCCCTGGCTGTAAGGAGGAGCTGTTCTGTCCCTTTCCTGAGGCTGCAGGGAGCCACGGGGCTCCAGCTTGGTCCTGGCTGGAGGATGGACTGAGTGAACCACACTGAGGACACTTGCTGGTCCTGACATGAGAACATACTTGATGTGTCAGGCGCCTGTGCCTGAGTAATATTTTAGGTATCACTGTATGAAAAAGCAGGCAATTTTGTACAGTTGTCTGGGCTCATAATGGGCCCTGACTAAATCTGGTTTCCAATAGCAAGGTTTCAGGGGAGGCTTAACGATGGCACAAATAGCATTGCATAAAGTACAGTAACCAGTACTTTTTTACCAATGCTTTTAAATTACAGCAGCATTTTAAACTTAAAAAAAAAGACCCTGATTCTGCTCTTTGTTCAGATTTTTGTTATAGAGATACCAATTTCAGTCACCTTAGTTTTGCATGACAGCTAAACCAAATCTACAGTCCTTATGTCTGATATCACCCACTATTTTTTCAGGATTTGTTAGCCAGGATCCAAACAGGTTCAGTCCGTCTGCTCCCAGTACTATTTATGTATTCTGGTTTGATGGCACTTAAGTGAGAAGTGTAAAAGCCTGAGTATGGCTCGTTCTGGTGGAACCAGCTGCCTCACTCAATGAGAGGTACAGACCTTGCTTACCTGTTCTCCCCCGTCCCTGCAGCACCTGCATTCATGCTTTGTGGGCACAGCTTTGCTTAGAAGGATGGTCCCAGAGGAGACCTCAGCTCAGCACTGCCCACAGCCACGCATTGGGGTAGCTCCCATTAAAACCAAATTAGGGATTCAAATCCCCTGAAGGAACAGGCAACTCAATTCAGACTTCCCATGTCCTGGGTGCTGGTGTGGAGCTAAATGACCCCCACCAGCCATGCAGTTCCTTTCCTGATGGGAGTCCCTGGGTGCTATCTCCTGCATGAAGAGCAACAAGGCTGCCCTGCTGGGGTACTGCCTCGTGGTGTCAAAGCCTAGAGGGAATGGATGGCAGTGGCTCGCCTACAAAACCACAAACTATTTCTGAAATAAAATTCACCTCTTCTCATCTTCTCTGTTGCTGACAGAGGTATTGCAAACCCATGTTTATTTTATCTTCCTGCTCAACCAGTTAGGAACAGGATGGAGTCCAGCTTAAATTTCCCTTCTAGAAAAATAGTGAACAAATTGCTTCTTACATCATGGGCAAAGGAGTTTGCCACTGTGGCTGTGGTATATCTTAAAGACAGAACTTGAAATTAAGTCCTTGGGTGAGAGCAAAGCAGAACATTTCAAGCACCACTGTTGCAGAACAGAGGAAGAAGTGAGTGTGATTTTGCAGCTGGCCTTGGCCACTCTTACACTAATGCAGATGTGTTTGATCTTCAGATCCACCCACAGATGGTGGATCACTTTGCATGGGCAAAAAGGAGCTGTTGTCAGAGAAAGGAGACTCTCGAGAACAAATCACAGAGGGAGAAGAGTGCTCTGAAGTGATATTTTCAGGCCAAGGAGAGTTCTACAAAGAAAGTTCGTGCATGCATACCCATCACAGACAGCAAAAAAAAGTAGAAATAAGCCTCTCACACAATGACTTCTTAGATACTTGAAGTTCTGGCTTAATTTTTGTACCTGAATGTGGTTTTTATTATTCTCAGAATTTGTTCCTTTCATACATCATGTAAACAAGCACAGCTGATGAATAAATAAGTTGCAGAGTTAACATGGATAGCTTTCTCCAGCATTGCTGCCAAAGTTCTGAATCTCTTGCATTTGGTTAAAAATTAATTATTTTCAACACATCCATTTCAGCTCTGTTGTTGTGGCACAAAGCATCCTTCAAAGAAACAAGAAGCAAGCAAAAAACCCTCTCAACCAATTTCTCTTCCTTGCCTTTGAGATGATGACTTGGTTGGAAAAACTGGCAGAAGGTGAATCAAAAGTGATTGTATTGCAGGGTAGTTTGATAATCACAAGATAAAAGCAAAACAGTAATTTGTTTAACAATTATATTTAGTATGGATCAAAATGTAGAGATCATAGTAGAGATCATATACTGTGAGGGGAAAAAAAGAGTTTAGAAACAGGTCATCGTATCCATGGCAACATAGGAGGGAACCTTTCAACAAAGAGAGGGGTTTCTTGTCTAGCTGTTATTGCCTTATGGGACATATCTCAACAGGTACAGCACTTCTGGGGAACTGGTGAGCAGTGGGTTAAGATGCTATTTTGGGAGGACCTTGGTCTCTCTGCAGTGTGGAAGCAGGAAGGAAGGAGAACATCACAAATTGTGAGCAGCACCTGAGCCCAGCTCACCTGGCTGGTGGAGGTCTCCCATTTCATCCCCATATCCACCCAAAGATGAAGTTCAGTGCCGTGAAGGCAAAGGGATGAATAGTGGGGAGAATCTCTCGGAAGAGGGCAGATGTGTTTGTGCAGGGAAGTGACTGGGAGAACAGCAGAAAGCAGTAGCCCTCTGAGGAAGAGGAGCTGCCAAAGCTCGTGGGAAGGGAGTGTCCTCACTCAGGGGGAGCCCAAGCTGTGGATCCTCACACTGCACAGGACATACACTGCCCGTAGAGAAACAGCTCTGGGATTGTGTTTACTTGCTGACAGACCATGTAAGGGTCTTTGCCATATGTATATATATATATAGAATATCTGTTTGAGTTCAGAGTGAATAAAATTGGAGTTTTCTTTTTTATTCCCCTGGAGGAGTTTCCTTTTTTTTAAATTGACCTTCAAAATTTACCCACAACCAACTCTTTCACCTAGTACAATTAATGACACAAATCTTTCTGTATTAACTGATGCACCTACCTAACTTCTAATAAGTAGTTAGAGGTATAAACAGCCTTAGCAGCATTCATAGTTAGGTGCCTAGCAGGAGAGTTTCCTTTAAAAGCTGTATCAACTAGTGTTTTACTGATGCCTACATGACAGTCAGAAGAAAAAAAGTTTAATAGAATGTGTGCAGCGATTAATACTTATTTAACTATATCTCTATTTATGTATTTGTTTGTCTGTATTTAGGCAGAATCCTTATTTGCCTTTGCCTTATGTGATGCTGCAAAGGTACTGTTGATAATTTAGAAGCCAGAGTTATAAGCAAAGAAGACATTTTTCCCATTAATATGTTGCTAGATCTCATCTCTGAAATAAAATAGTTGAGGTACAAGTCTGAAGGGACAGGAAGGAATTGTCTTTCCTGCAAACTGGTTTTGCTTTCTTCTTCATGTCATCCACTCTGAATTTCCCATGTATGTTCTCAGCAGACTCTGTATAGCTTCCAAGTGTTTGCTGCTGCTACTTGTTTGCTCAAATAAGATTTGCAGTTTTCTGGTGCTATCTCTTTTACAGAACCTGAACAAGACTCTCATTTTATGTGTCTTCATGACCATTCTGTTCAGAAGGCAGATCCACCTAATAATGGGATTTCTTGCCTTTCACCCTTTATTTTACTTAAAAATCACTGTGAATTGCCAGTGCAGCCCTTTCAGCTCCATGCTGCCCACCAAGCCTTCCTCTGTCAAGCTCAAGATGAGCTTCTTGAGATCAGGAACTCGACCAGAACGTGATATATTTTTGATATATGACATGAATATGACAAGCCCTAGGATTTTGCCTACTCGGTCTGGAATAACTAAATTCCAGCACTATTCTGCTCCCATTCACTCAGCTATTTGCTCACAAGACAATGAGCACTGGTGTCATATCAAAAACTACATCCAGCTATAGGAGGGGACCTAGAGGTTCAGCGAAGCCAGTACTTGAAGATCTTGTTATGCAGCCATCTTTCCTGATGCTGTGCTCTTGGGATGCACTTGTGTATGTGCATGAGTGGTTGACATCCTCAGTAACCAATGGTAGCTCCCCAAAATTGTGCTGACTCAGCTACCACCCCAAGTACACACCACTGTCCAGGGCTGACAAGTCTGGGAGCATTGTCAGGCAAAAATAACTTAGTTACTTGAAGTCTTCTTTCTACTAAAATAAAGTTGTCCCACAATAATGTATAGGACACTTCCCAGGGTCACCTGTGCAGCATTGCTTAGGGAGTCCAAGATATATCATAATCATCTCCTAGCACCTACCTGGAATTGGTAAGCATAGTATGGATGTGGATAATAATTAAGGCTTGGTGTCTATATGACAGCCAGTATGGAAAAAAGAAAGCTACTTTGCACTGGCAATGTTACAGCTGTATCTGAACTAAGTAACTCACAGCTTGTAGCAAGCAGGTAGAAATAAGCCCAAACTTTAATTTATGTGTTTATCACTTAATAAATAGAGGTATTTGCTATTTCTTTTTCTAAAAGACATTGATATTGCTGGGAAAGATGTAACGCTATGTGAACTTCCACCTCTGTGGAATGCTGCCAGGAACTACTCAAGTTTCCTCTTGCAGTGGCAAGGTTTAGTCTTTGCAGCCATGTGGAAAGATTAGAAATGAAAAAATCATAATAGGCTTGTCTGAGTGGACAAGGCGTAATGTAATAGTAAATTTGAGAGTTCAGAAATACAAAGTCGGGTTTGAACTATATTCCTTATGCCTGAAAGGGATGCACACAGCTCAGTAGTCAAATTTTGTTTGCCTTTGGGGTTCTGTGCCTGCAGTACCTGTATTTAGTCTACTTTTGGCTCTTCTGCAAGAAAAAAGGAAGGATCTCAGCAAAACATAAATGAAATCTCAGGAAGTGGTTCAGATCCTCAATTGAGCATAGGCATCCTGTTTGAGTCTGTGGGAGTCATTTAATTGCTACCTGCAAAGAAAGGAAGCAGGGAGAGCAGAACAAAATGTTTTCATTTGCTCTGTGCTGTCTGATTAATGGAGATCTTTTGTCATAATACCAAAGTTCTTCTTTTCCCAATAAATATATAGAAAAAAAATCTAAAACAACATGTTCTTTAAATGAAAAGTCAAAAGACACTGATTGCCAAGATGTGTGAAAGGAAGAAAATGTATTTTTCCTGACCAGCCTTTCATTCCTCAGTCTCTCTCTCCTGCTTCTCACTGAACTTCACCTTCCTCAGTTCAGATATATTTCTATATTAGGGTGGTTACTCTGCCAGCTCTCTCCCTCTCTTTCTGCACAAAGTTTAGCGGAGACACAGCACGTGCAGTTTTGTTGCATGGAGACCAGTTTCTACTCTCCACCTGCACCTGTGCACCCAATACCTTTGTGAAGCAGGGATGGGGATGCCCATCATCAAGCTTTCACAAAAATTCAGTGTTTAATTCATAAGCAAAGCAGTATAGCCTCTGCTCACAAGCACACTGAGGGCGGGATGCTCTCCCACACAATCTGGCATAATAGGGTTCACAAATAGTTATGGTCTCTCGTTATGTCTTGTAGAGATGAAAATAGATGTCCAGATAGCATGTGAGAGTGGACAAAACGGAGAAGTGACAGTGTCATAGTATTTATTATCCCTTTGGAAGGTCACTTGGAGAGAGGTGTTTCCCCAAAAAGTGTATGTGAACATCTGCAGGGGTGTGCAGAGTAGTGTGATGAAGTAGAGAGGAGCTGGGACTACAACAGGTAGCAAACAGCCATGGACCAGGAAAATGTCTCAGTTCACAGGCAAAATTTGTGTTCAAATCTAGAGAAGAGACTCTAGGAGGGTTCTTATGGAAATCATCAAGGATAACCCAGGGATGTACCAGTGGAAGAAGTTCTGAGAAGTGAGCCCCAAATACTCGAGCCATGGATTTTGTGTGCAGAAGATCAGAGATAAGTTTTTTGGCACCATCGAAAGATAGACATAAAATGCTGGCATTCCTAAGCTAGTTTAGGGTAATGCTTATTTTTCTGCTGGTATTTGTTGTGGTCAATAACTTTGACAGGGTCTTGACCTCATCCTAATGTAGAAAGCAGGAAAAAACCCTGAAAACTCAGAAAATATTTTTCAGGGCAGGAAACTTGTCTGGTTAATACTAAAAAGATTTTCTAGTACAACATAGTTCTAGAGTAAGGACATTTAATTCCTCACAAAGCTGTGTTTAAATTTGTACTTATACTGGAAAAGTATCAAATTAGCATTTAAAAAAAATTTTAAAAACAAGCTATTACATCCCGTCAAGTTTTATCTCAGTGCAAATGCATATTGAGATGTTATGATAAATGGCAGACTATTTATACCAGAAATACCAGTAGGCCTTTAACTATGGCAACACAAATGATGCCACTCTAATTAAAATTAGTAAATGGTTATGTTCAGTTTTTAATGAAAATATTCTTCCATGCGTTTCCAATCTTTAGCACCATTTCGTTTTGTCTATAGTGGTCAGGGAAATAATTATTTGAATTGGAGTCTAAATCTCCATGAATATACTGGTGATCAAAGATTTCTTCTATTAGCACTTAGATGAGCTATTCTTCTATAAATGAACTGGTAGAGATCTACACTAAGCAAAGTTGCTTTCACTTTGGGAATTAGATGGAATAAGTGTTAGGTAGTTATAAGCATTGGCCAGCTGGCCTGAGCAGTTTGTGCTCTGCAGGGGATTAGCTACAATGGTGAGACATCTCGAGTGTATGCAATTCAGCAAAGTGACAATGTGCATTTAGAAGTGTGATTAAGCAGTACACATTTTCTTGTCTTTGCAGCCTTGAAATGAGATCACCGCGGGTCTGACTGAAGAGCAAATACGAGGCTAGTTGAAGGATAATGGTGAAAAAATATCAAATGAGAGAACTATAAAAAAACCTGAGGCCAAGGCTTTCTCATTGCTTCCAGGTCTGCTGCCACTGCTGGGTTTGTGCTAGCCATCCTACTCGGCTTTCCTCTCAGTAGAGGGAAGGTATGGACTTCACGTGGATTTGCAACGGGATACAAGTTTCCATTGTCACTCAGTGGTTTCTGTGATATTTCTGGATAAGCCCCATGGAATAGAAAAAAATATTTCAGTCCTTCCTCTTACTGTGTTTAATATTCTAGTGATTTTTTGTAGAATTCCCATGCTAGCAAAGTAACATCCTTCCTCCACTACTAATACTACTAAGAAGCAAAGGTAGGGCATCACTTGGTGCTTGGTACATGCAGCAGCTGGTGTTTCCAGGTGCTCCAAGAGAAAACCAGTCAATGTGAATTACTCATTGCTAAAGGGGGTGAAGGATTAAAGCATTTTATATTAATAGACAAATATGTTCCTAAGATTTTAACAGTGGACTGCAGAAGATGGCATATGCTTCTTGTGCATATCACAGCCTATCACAGCAGTACCTCGATGCTAATGACTGAGAGCCTTTGGTGCAGCTGTGCTCTCTGCATTAGTCTTGATCAAAGGGATCTCTGATTTCCACAGGCTCACAGTCATTGCAATCATCCCAGAGCAGCAAACTCCCAGGGTGGTGCTTGCCACCACCTGTGTGGAGATTACCCTGCATGGTGCTGAGTGGCTGAGGCGCATGGCAGCCTCCTGGAGATAACTCCTGGACATCCTTCTCCAATGGGACATAGCCCAGTTGGCCTCCTGAAGCCCCATTTCTAGTGATCACCCCTTCAAATCTGCCTGGAGCTGTGACCAAGGGGACTAGAAAAGTGGTGTTCCAGCCCGTCATGAGCTGCAGTACTTCCAGGGTAAAACAAAGCTTATTCAGGAAAAGTGAAATCAGACTTTCAAAGGCTTAAGACAAAGTGGCCAAGGTTTGGCATTCCCCGTGGGAATGCTGAGGTTCTTATTCTCAGCAAGAAATAGTTTTTCTTGCCTACCTTGAAAAGTCTTGATTGTGACTAAAGGAAAGATGCTTTGTCATTCCTTCTATCAAACAAGGTCTCCCAGCAAATCACCGCCCAGAAAATTGGAGGCTTTTCCTTCACAGCATCATAGCATTACAAGATACCCAAGTTGCAGACTTGGGCTCAGGTTTCACCATACCTTCCCCCGCTCCCTTTTTGGCAGCACTGAGGCAGGCTAATGATATCCATGGGCCAGGCACTCTTGCTCTTTATGGTTTGGCTCAAGAGTTTCGCCCAATCTCTCTTTTTCTCCACAAATGATTCTTGCACAGGAATCCAACCTTGCTGAATCAAACACCTTTCTCACAACACTTGCGACAAGAGAAAACCAGAGTAAAATAAAGTGTCGGTCCAAAGAGCTTCAAGTAATCGAGTTCTTCTTTTCTTACTTCTCATAATATAATTTTTTTCCCAAGAATCATCATTTTCCACTTGCTGTACCCCTGAATGTAGTAAAGTAAAAATAAAGCTACCTGTTTTGGTCATGTTCTGCTGACTTCCTGTGTACACTTTGTTTCCATGGAAAGCTAATTCTCTCTCTGAATATTTTACTGAGTCTAATGTTTTGGTTTTTATTTTTGGTTTGGTTTTTCTGTTTGTTTTATGTTTGTTTGTTTGTTTTTGTTTGTTTGTTTTTGTTTATTTGGTTTTGTTTGGTTGGGTTTTTGTTTTTTGTTTTGGTGAGTTACTATCTATTCTTTTGCACAGTATATTAAACAACTTTATTTTACCCATGATGTTAACACCCTTTTTCTTTCTGAAAGTAAGCCTATCTTGGTGAGTACTACTGACTCCAAAGTCTTAAAATATTAGTGATATTTCCTTTGACTTTCAGAAAGTTTATTTTCATGAGTTTTTCAAAATTCCTGTCTGACTGCTTACAGCTGCGTCTTTTGCTGAGAAGTTTTAACAAGCAACATGGCTAGGAGAGCTATTTTATTTTTCCCTGTCATTATGTTGGTTTTGTAGCTAGAGTTCTGGTCTTGTTAGAAAGTACAGGGATAAATGCCACCTCCTGCTTTCAACCTCTTTAGGTTGTGCTAATATGTTTTTACGTGCTAATATATTTTTACAACATGCCCATTGCAGTTAGTGGTAGATGAAGGCCCACAGTCATTCACAGGAACAAAGACGAACAAGAACTGTAGAACAAAGAAGTGTTTGGTATGATGTTAAAAAAAAAAAAAAGCTGTGTTCGTTACAGGATCTTCATAATGTGTGCATTTTGCAGTAGACACAGAAAGATAGAGTTAAAACAAACTGCCCTCATGGCAAGAAGGAGCTTCTTGAAGAAGAATTACCCTAGGAGGTTTTATTAATGCCCTTTTTGGATTAATACTATCAACAATATCAATTTTTTATTCAATTCAGTAGAAATTCAGTAATTCGGAAATCCAACTCAGTTCGGTAGAAACATGAAGGGGAAAGAAAGCCTGATGACCTGCTGAGAGATGCAATCTCCTGAAGTCCAGCGACTTCACTGGAGGTAAATTGTCTGAGCAATGATCCAGGAGCAAACATGATACAACCCAAAGCTTTAAGTATTTGTATAAAGGAAATTCTCTTAAGAAATTAGTCAGAATGAAGTTGATTTAAAGAGACACATTCAGAAGTAGCACTGAGCATTTACAGAAAAATACTGACTGACTAAAGAGTAGGATCTATTGGAAATCAAGTTAGGGAGGGCCATGCCTTCAAAATGCAGAGATGCCACTTGACTAGGATGAAAAGATGTAGAATGACTGGAGAGGCAAAGGACCAGCATGGGGTTTATTACTGCTACCACCAGAACCAAGATGAAGAAGGGCAAGGGAGAAGAAAGGAGGTGATCCTACACGAGGGAAGAAATACCCCAGGCACAGGTGGAGGGAAAAAAACTGATTCACAGCTTGAGAGAATGGAAAATTAGGCGGGTTGGATATTTTAGGAGAGTAATAGAGTGGGTGAGGGAAAACCAAGACACTTAGAGATCTGAGTAGAGAAAGGACACCCTGGGACAAGGAAAAGAGAGGCAGTGGGATATGAAGTTGGCATTGATGCATCAGAAAATGAAAGGAGGGCAGGAAGGAGGAGAAAAATACACCTCCAGTTGCAGCACTGTGGACAGGCCATGGCAGGCAGAGGGAACAGGTACTGGAGCCAGCATTAGAGGGGCTTGCAGAAACTGCAGTGGGATTTGCCATCCCCAGTCAGATGCCTGAAGTTTAAAGTCACCAATATATTTTTTATGATGATAGCGTGGTATCTACTTGAAACAACAGATACAGAGTGCAGGAAGAATCAGCAGCTGGTGAAGATTTATGGATTTGCAAGCATTGTCTGTCCAAGGAGGGTGTAAACCAACAGATAAATATGGCACAAATATGTCACAGCAACCTTCCTGCTGCAGAAGGGAACATCTACAGCTTTCTCCTTCGCCTCGTGGTTTTCAGCTGCCATCTGAGAGAAAACAGATATTCCCCTCAGGGCCAACTGCAAGGCATTCATTCAAAGGAGCAATGAGTAAGAATAAATAAGAAAAGAAAGCAATGGAATTTGCTGGGTGACTGGAAATGTGAATGAAGAGTTAAAGGTTGAATAGTGCCTGTGAGATAAAAAATCCAATAATTTATCTGTGAAAATAGGTAAAAGGAAGCTGTGTTCTGCTGCATGGTGTAACAAAGATTCCTTTACAGCTTTCACCAATGGAGAAATTGAACATATACCAGAACACTGCAGCCTTGGAGAGCAAAAAAATCTGAAAACTGCGTTTGACAGTCTCCCAAAAGATCAGAGACACGTAAGTTTACAATTTAACATGACTGTTGAGGGGTTACCGTGTGAAAATTGTCCTGTCTCCACTGAGAGGCAAGCAGCATCCTGCTTTTAGGCATACGTGGATCAGCTTTCCCTGCTGATGGTGCACTATCTGCATGATCATGGAGTGGCTTTATTGGCACAGGACAGCCTGGCTTGTGGGACTGGACCACAGCAGGATGCTAATAAATCCTCCAGTGCACTGAAAATGTTGTGTGTGCATAATACACTCATTTGTATCTGCCCACAAGGCCAGGTATTGCTGTTTTGGTGAGACATCACACTGTGCATTAAGTACCTTACTGAAGCTGTTACAGACATATACTGAAACCTGCCACAGTTGCCATGCTTCAGGAATGGGACCATTGCTTGTGATGCTGGGGCCTGCTGGTAGTGAGGCACAGCCCTGTTGCTGATTGTCTTCAGGGTCAAAGCCACAGTATTTGTCAAAATTGAGTTAAAGGGAGCCCAGATGTGTATTTAGCTATAGGGTAAAATCCCTTATATTTTACTCCCTGAAACTAAAGCCTGATACTGCAGTTTTGGAAGCATGCACATGGCTTGACATGGCATGACTAACTGGTGTCACAGGCAAGCAAAACAGAGCAACATGAAGGTGAAGGATGAAGGGTTCCAGCGCGAGGATGGCATTTGTAGGTGACAAAGAAGCAGAGATTTTTTTGGTGACATTCAAATCCTGTGCATTTCTCCAAACAACCCAAAGGAAAAACATGTCCTGGATGTGTCTCAGGGAAGATTTTAGCCTGGAGAAGAGGAGGCTCAGGGGAGACCTCATCACTCTCTACAACTATCTGAATGGAGGTTGTAGCCAGGCAAGTCTTGGTCTCTTCTCCCAGGCAACCAGCAGTAGGACAAGAGGGCACAATCTTAAGCTCTGTCAGGGGAAGTTTAGGTTGGATATTAGGAAGACATTTTTTACAGAGAGAGTAATCAGACACTGGAATGGGCTGCCCAGGGAGGTGGTGGATTCACCGCCCCGAAGGTTTTTAAGATGAGACTGGATGTGGCACTTAGTGCCATGGTCTGGTAATCACAGCAGTGTTGGATCAAGGGTAGGACTTGATGATCCCAGAGGTCTTTTCCAACCCGGTTGATTCTATAATTCTATGATTAATGTAGAATGTAAAGGAAGTGTAAACATCTTGTTAGCTTTATGAAGCTTGCAGACTGCACATTTTGAGTATATTTCCACCAACATGCCTTCAGGTTACTGGCTGTGGCAAATATTAATTAAGTAAAGAGAGTGCTTGACCTATTGAACAATTATAATCATATAGGGAGCAATAAACTCATAAATCAATAACATTACAAATTAGTGCTCATTTCAAGATTTGCTTAGGATCAGCTGAATAGTTTCAAGTGCATCTGAGTGAAAGGGGTAGGTCGAATACATTATGCAGCATAAAATTAGCCTACCCTGACATTTTCACAATGGTTGAACTTGCAAGAATGGAATGGATGATGACAATTGCTTGTGTTCCTCATGACTAGTACATTTTCTATAAAGACAGACTTGATCACTTCTGGTTGCTAATATCCCTGTTTAACATACAGTGTGTGAATTATTTCACAAATCAGGGAAAACACAGCAAAGACGGTGAATTCTCTGATAAAGACAAAAACCTGATATATCATAGAATCATACAATCAGCTGGGTTGGAAGGGACCTCCGAGATCATCAAGTCCAACCCTTATCTCTCATCCTGGTTGCTTCTTGACATCCATTCAGTTCAGCAGGTTCTTGTGCAAAGCAGTGGTAGTGACTTGCAGTGTGGCTTCAGTCTGCAAGGATCCCAAATGCCAGGCTGGCTCTGGTGCCAAGTGTAGTGCTCAGAGCAGCCCTCACTACTTCACTTGAGGAAGCATCTGAGCAGCATGTTTTGGCCCATGGCCCTTGTGCCTTCTGCCTATTCTCCTGATTTCTATGTTCGTGTCTGTATGGGCTTTCAGACTGTTCCTTAGCCCTAGGACGTTCGAGGCAGATTGTTTCTGATTTAGATCCCACCGACTTAAAAGCGGGCATACCTTGCATACAGTGTAAGGAGACATCCACCATGCACAACCCTGTGTCAGGCAGCCTGATAATGCACTTTTATTGAGAATGCGTGGTAGGGTACAAGCCTAAAGGTATTGCAGAGGTCATCTCTCCTATCATGCTGCTCAGCACAGGCTGGAGAACAATCCTAGATGAAACACTGTAACATTCAGCAGCACTTGGAAAGGGACTTAATTACTTTTTTAAAAAGTCTGGTCCTGGAGCAAACATCATCACCACTAGTAACATGTTGCAGTGCTTGGCTCCTCTTTGCAGTAGACTTGTAAATATTTATTTTCTATTTGACCTTAGTTAGGCTAACAATAAAAAATAATTAGGCTAAAATTAGGCTTATTTTGAGAGTCTCTTCTCTGTGTAGGTAAGATTAGTTCTTGACATAGTGCTTAACTTCTGTTTAATAACCTTGGAAATCCCAGGACGTCTCAACATTTTCCAAAGTGCTGATGCACATACTTTATTGTGGATCTGGTCCAATTTTTCATCCTTATATTCCTTCTGTAGACTCAAAGGTTACACATTTGGTTTTGCCTAGTCCTGAGACTCCATGTTCAGCTGGTTGGTCACACCACCATCTACGTGTCTTTCTCGAAGCCATGCTCACAGGAAATTCTCTATGCACTTCACTTATACCTTACCCTTTGCACACCATGGTTGTCCTGGAGGCTATGGGATTGGTGGTAGAAGGAGCTGAAATCCCATAAGAAGTCAGGTCTCTGCAGTGGACCCACCACTGTGGGTCATTTTTCACTGAAAGACCTTACTGAAACAGACTGATTTCTGTCTTCACTCATTCCTTTTATTTGTATGTCTTAATTTGGAGGGAACTGTGAAAACATCAGTGTATGAAGGTGACTTTGAGAATGTTCCTTGTCCTGAGAAGAATGAAGGCTTTGGGGGATGCCTGGGGTTACTGCACCACCTGACTTCTGTCCAGTGCAATTTTCATCTAAAATAGACATGCAATGGAAGAGTTTTTTCCCCCTTTTTTTCCTGATGAAAATGCCAGAAGATCAGCTGTTCACACAACCTCCTTAATTATGTTACAAAGAAACATCCTGTTCCTACAATATTTTATATAATGGACAGCCAACAGGATAAATTTGTGCAGGAACAGACAGGGAACCAAGCTGGGCAAAAAGGGAGAAGAACTCATAGAACAAAGAAAATCCATACCATGTAGAACAGAAAAAAATGGAAGATGAAAAATGTGCCAGAAAATAGTAACAATGTCCAGATCACAAACAGAGTAACTCAAACAGTTGCCCTGATCCTGGTTCTGACCAGTATGCAATCTATTAGGTCCTGATGGAATTGATACAATAAGGCTGTATGACACACTTGTTTTAATACTAAGTGTTCTTTTCTGCAGATCTGTTTTATTCCCTGAGTGACCAGAGATGACAGAAGAAAGACCTGAGCAGCAACATGAGATTGAGAAAATGAGGACAGCAATTCTGTGCCCTTCTGAATATGTGCCTCTGCCTTGGAGGCAGAGGTCGAATACTCTGCTTGCCAGTGCCAGCCCGATTGTGGCTACTTGGGACTGCTGGTTTACAAAAATTTTGACTCTTGATGTTAAATGCAGTTTTCAGAATTAGGCAAAAATGCTGATGACTATAGTGAAGTTAGCAAGATATTAAAAATGAACTCTAATTACTTATGGTGTATAAAGCTGATTTCTTCTCAGAGCAAACCCAGCAAAAAAATAGATTTTTTTTTTTAATTCTGCTCTGTTTTACTCTGATAAAATAACATTTCAAAAAAACCTGAAAAATAAGGAAACAGTTGAATACCTAGTTAGTTTTCTGTGTCTAAGTACTCTGTCACATTATTAAAATTTAATAATGTGACTAAACTCAAAAATGACAATATTCCTTTCCAGGGCTTTTCTCATTAAAAAATGAGAAAAATGTTAATTAATTTATTCTGTTTCCACTGTTAAAGTGTTAATTAAATTATCCCAACTCCACAACTGCATACAAATATTATTGTAGCACACATATACCAAAACTGAGTGAGAGAAATTAAAGGACTCAGATTACAGCTCTCAGTAGTTTTCTGAATTTCTAATTGCCAACATTTATGATTGTTCTTTACATCAGACTAAAAAGCAGGAAAGAGTTAACTGCCTGGAAAAAAGCCAAGAGCTGGAACCTCAGTGTCGTAAGATTCTCTGTCTCACACTGGTCATGTATTTATAGGACTTAATTAGAACAAGAAACAGGTAAGGACCTCAGATTAAAAAAAAAAAGCATCAGTGCACCACTGTGCTTTATTTGATCCGGGAAAAAACCATTTAACTCACTATCCTGACATGCCCCTGGTTTCTGCCTGTGAAAAGCTGCAAAGGAAATCGTTACCACAACTGATGCAACAGGAGTTTACCTATTTTGAGTAAGTACTCTTTGTCCAGTAGCAATGTCTTGGAAGTTGTGATGAACCATACAGCACAATCCCCCTGTGTAAAAGGCTTCATGTTGTTGTCAAGGAGACTAGCTCTTTTGTCAGATGGAACTTTGAAAGTGAAGCAGTCATATGAAGGAAAACTGTTTGTACCTGTGATATTTAAAAAGACACACTTCTCAAACTCTAGAAGAATTTAATTTCTCCTCCTTGCTTACACCAAAACATCAATAAATGGGTTTTTAGTAATTTCTTAGTGCCTCTGTATTGTGCTCTCAGTTTCAATAAAGTCAAGTGGCAAAGTCTGAGTACCAGCTCCCAGGCAGTCAACATCGACTTTTCTGCATTGAGACTGCGGATGGTATAATCAGCTATGGTTCTGCTCTGATCTTTGGAAAATATCATTGTTTCATATGCTTGTTCCACTCATCAGGGACAGCCTGCTCACAGGAGTGGTCTGGCCAAGGTTTTATCTGGCCTTTCGGCCAGCAGACTTATGAACAAGCAGGTGTTCTGCCCTCTGTTTTTCTCCACTTTTGTGCCATCTTAGAAGGAGAAGCCTGGAAGCATCTTCAGGGCCTCTTGGTCCTTTCTCTTGCCTCCACTCTGGTTCACCTGCACACATGTCAATCCCTAATGATGCTTGCCTACCCTCCTCTTGGGGGTCTCACTGGAATTTGAACAGTGCAATTCCCATCTTTCTTCAGTTCTTTGTTCTAAATCTTTACAATCATGGTTTCTGGACCTCACTGGTATCTGTTAGGCTTTCTCTAAGTCACCTGATTCCTGGGCATGGAGTTCCATACCAGGTCTAGTACTTCAGATGGGGCCATACCAGTGCCAAGCAGAGCTGAAGGACATCTCATGTGCTGAACTTGGGTCTGTGCTTTCAGTGATACAGTTGCCTTTTTTGGTAACAAAAGTCACATGGATCTTGTGATTGGTTGTCTGTCTGTTTCTTGTCTCCTGCCTCCTCCCACCAGCTCAGTAGATTCAGCCATGGTAGACCCAGAACAGTAAACTTCTAACACTTCATTTTGATGGCAAATTTTGGATAGCAAGCCCTCTGGATCAGGGTGTGCACCCAGTTTTGCATCCATCCTTTAACAGTCTTAAATGTTTTTTTCCTTAGATTCTTTACAAGAAAGTGGTTGAAACAACACCAAGAAACTTTAATAGAATTAAGTCAGGACATCTCCTCCTTCACCCCTATTCACAAGGATGGGTACTGAGATGCAAGAGGTAATTTAATTGATTTGAAACAGTTTGTTTTAACATATAAAGCTTAGTTGTGTGCCTTTGAAGCAGAGGAAGATGTTTGATGCTCTTCTCAGGTCTTAATCACTCTAATATCCTGTGTTACATAGCAAAATTCTAGAAAAATCACAAACCTTCAAAAATTCAAGTTTCCAAAGTGTATTTTACTTTACAACAGTCGACATTCAGATTTTGTTTAGTACTGGTTTTACTTTGTCAATTTTCTGGATTCATAAAAGTGAAAATGTGCTTTATTAGAGTACTGAATATGTCTTTATACTGCATGAATTTATAACTGTCACTGATGAATGTTCTGGGATTTCAGAAAGTGTTTCCCTGCTGTGCTGAACATTAGAAATCTTCCCACAATAGATTTTATCTATTGACACTCTTTGGTCATTTGAAGCTCATTAGGCTATCACAGCTATGACATCTTCTAGTGAGGCTGCAACTGCACTTTACTGTACCATTATTTCGTTTTATGAGGCATGGGAAGGACAGGGACCAGAACAGCAATTCACCCACCCCTGCCCTCCTTTGAACTCTCCCCTATGGCTCTTCTACAGCTGTCTACAAAATCACAAATTTGATCTAAAAACAAGCACCATCAATTTTTATAAGTGCACCTCTCTTTCATCTGTCCCATATTTTCAGCTTTGCCACAGAAATAATAACCTGTGGGCATCAAGTGCAGGCAGTGTTTTGTGTTATTCAAAGGCAGCAGTTGCGACATGTATTATTTACCTCCCACATTGTGAGTCCATGGGGCTGGGTGGGAAGGCTGCACTCTGATCTGAACCTCCTCCAGCCACAGGGCTGGAATGGTCCCTGTCCACAGGATCCCTGGGACAAGGCAAGCAGATGTCAGAGTACAGAGCAAAAGCATGGGAGGGAAAAGAAGGTCAACAGCGATGGAAAACTGTGCCTGCGGAGTGTAGAGAACATGCAGAGCTCAGATTTTCCTTTTGAGGTTGCAAGTCAGCAAATGTTGGTTTAAAGATGCCTCTATTCCTGTCGGTCCCGCTGTCTGCCCATTAGCAACTGGCAGTTTTCCCAGCAGCTCGAAAGGAGTGATGGGCTCCGGGAGAGGAATTTCTGGGCTGTGGACCAGCCTGGGATATCAGTCCCAGCCCTAAAAAAAACTCAGGAAAGGGAGCTTTACAGCTCCTTGAACCAGCAGCTGGACATCAGGGATGAAGGCTGGTGGTGAGGATGGAACAGGGAAGGCAGCCAGGATTATGTGAGAGGAGGTCAGAAGTGAGGTTGCATGACCAAGTTGGTGCCAATAGATACCTCTGGGGAGGAGGTGAGGAGTCCTGTGCTTTGCTGCTGGTCAGGGAGAGGAACACCCATCCTGGATTGTCCTGAGGACATTTAAGTAGAGCACACTTGGAACAGCCAAACGTCTGAAGTCTTCCCAGTCTGTCCTACCACCCACCTGTTGCCAGTCTGGGTGCTGCATGGGCAGGAACAAAACCACACAGATCTTTCGTGGTAGGATAGGCTGCTGTGCTTCTGGATGTGATGGAAAGTCTCAGTACAGTGTTAGACTGCAGACCATCCTGTGACTGCATGATGCTCAAAAACTACACATTTACACCCTTGTCTCCCCTGCTTCTGTGTGCAAGCCAGGTAAGGTATTTCTCCAAGTCTCAGCATACAATGAAGGAAAATGCTAAGACCATGGCTCCACTTCTTCCAACCTAGCAGACTCTGGAATGAGAGGAAAGAGGCATGTCTCTGCAGCTCCCAGCGGGATGCTGCTCCTCATTCCCAATAGCTTTGCCTCTCTAGTGGATCCTGGGAAGACAAATGGACTGAAGCATCAGGGTCAGTATGTTTTGGGGGCCACCAATGATATTCAGGAGTTTCCAGGAGAGGATGAAGCCAGTGGCGGTGGAAAAAGTTGCTGGCTGACTAGGGCTGCTGCTATTAGATACAGTTAAGCATCCTCCTTCAGTAGCTGCCTCTCACCTCAGGGGTGTTTGAGTGAACTGGGATTTTGAAGACCTTCTAAGCTTAATCCACAAAACACTATGACAGAGAGAAGCACTCGTATTTGTTGATGGCTTGATGGGAGACTGGGAAAATACCATAAAAACATTCAAGTAAAAAAATAAAAGGTTGGTTTTGGAATTAATTTTTTTCCTCCAGGCCTTTTGCACACTGTTTTCTGTAGGCTTTGTCATCCAAGTCTCATTTCCATAATGGAGGAAGTCATAGACTTAAAAAAAAGCTCCCACCCTGGAAAGTACTGGTGGCTGCTGGCCTACAGAGCTTTCTTCTCATAGGATGTGACAGACACCACAAAACTTGTACTGCCCCTGTGGCCAGGTCCTCTCCTGACAACTGAGCAATGATGGGGTAATAAGTCTCCCCAATGCCATTGGGAGATGCACAAGCAGAAAAGAATGAACAATATCTGAATTGAACTTCAGACGGCTCAGTGAGGACTTGCTTTCCTCTAACTTCCATGGTGTATTTTAGCATCTGCACACACTGAGATAAGCAAAAAGTATGTAACTTTTCCAGCTGTAATATGTAAAATGCCTCCATTTTCTTCAGCTGCTCTCATTTTTGCTGCAGAGTTTTCCATTCCTCAACAGAGTCAACTTCCTAAAGGGTAAATGGAAGACCCTTGTGACATGCAGGACAGGAATTGCAACTCATTAAGGTGAGATAACTTTTGGAAACTGCAAAGAAAATGCCTCACAGAAGAATAATTCCACATTGGTTGTTCCACATTGGTTTTTAGACAAAAACATAAGGCAGAAGAAGAGGATGATTTCCAAACACTGACTCTCTCCTGCCAGCATCTTATCTAGGCTCTTATCTAGGTGTCTCTGGATTACATGTGCCTGAGAATGTCTTTAATCCATGTCCCTCATGGTGATGAATGCAAAGTGATTAAGGGTCTAAAGATGTATATAGGCATCTGGAGGCAATTTTCAAAGGAACACAGATCTCACAATTGTCCCCTTTGAAAGAGCTTAACTGGTCAATTTTCAACCACCTGCAACACAGAGGTGCACTGTTACCTGCCTACCTACCTGCCTGCCTATCTGCATTTAAACACCCTGCTCTACTAAAATGGGCCAGTGGTTAAAAGGCATTACAGCTTGTGAGGAAGTTTTGACTGTCTCCAAGAATAATATGGATACAGCCTTTTGCTTCCAGCAGAGAAAGGGGAGATGGCTTCTTCCCTGTGGTTTTGGTACAGTTTGGTACACCACTGTTCTCCTTGCATTGGCAGGAAGGCATCTAGGACAGTCTTCAAAGGAGAAATCATGATTCAGTACATCCATGGGACCTGTCACAGGTGGACGTTGAAGAAACACTGCAGAGCCCAAGCCTAGCAGTGGCCAGAGAAGCCAGATTCGTTTCATGGACCAAAGCTGATCCCCACTGGGAAAAAGAACTTCAGAATATTCACAGTGAATTCTGTGCTGCTTTCTCCTGGGGTTTTAGAAGACCTTGCATAGTGGAACATGAACATGGTTTGGGCTTTAGAAAACTTACAGGGGTACAAATTATTACAGTTCATAACAGAAGGGAAAAAAACCACCCCATACTTGGTAGCTAAAATTGCCTGAGGATCAAAAATTGCTTAAATGTCACTGTTGCTAGAAGGAAGCTCCCAGTGCAACTCTTACTGCTGTTTCTGCTGCCAGTCTCTAAAATGGAGCTGCCTGTCAGATGCTCTCCTTAGAAATGCCTGCTTCCCAGAGGGCAACTGTTTGACAAGATTAAACAGCTCTGATTACGTGCAAAGCATTACTAAAACTCTGAATTTATGTAAAGTTTTCTTTGAGGCAATAGAAATGTATACTGCTTTCAACACATCAATTTTACCTATTGCACTAGTATGCACTGAATCAGCTCTTTTTCTGCTATTGTGATGAGCAGCCCAAAATGAATCCTTTTCTGAGACTGCTTTATGTGGGCTTCATGAAAAAACTAAGTGTGATTTTAGTCTTTTATTTTCTCTCTCTCCCCTCCCATTCCTTAATCTTTCAAAAGATTACTCACTCTTTCCTCCAGGAAGTTTACCTGAGGTGAAGAATATCTCTAACATGGAGTTTCACAAGTGACTGATTTCACGTAAGTGCTCCTCACCCATAAAAAAGCACAATCAGCTTCATCAATCAGAGAAAAAAATGCCATGAATAAACCCACATTCTCAAGAAAGGATCATATTTTCCTGGAATCAAGGTGAAACGAGTAAAGAAAAAAGCTCTAATATCAGCACAGCTCTATGAATCAGTGTAGAATATTTCTGCTAAAAATATCTAGCTTTACTTATAATTTTAGTTAAAAATAAAGGCAATACATATTCCAGAGGGGTATATATAATGCTAAGAGTACTCTAGAGTAATGAAATATAACTCTGGTAACATTCAGGGGACTTTAGCAGAAGAAGAGACATTTTTAATGGTTTTTTTAAAATATTTTCCCTTTTATAAATGACTGCAATTATTTAATAGAGTATAATTTTTAGAACCTGGAGCTGCCTTTCTACAAATGATGTTATGAAGTGTCAGTTTATCCTGGAGGGACCCAGAAAGGACAGAGTCTAGTTTTCTCATCATTGTTGAATTTGAGTAGCTTCTCCTTGCTGTATCAGTGCACATATCTCCACCATGAGATAGTGCCTTGGCATCCAGTAACCATGGCAGTCCTACCAGCAGCTTTTGTCATCTTCTTCACCTCTCTGCTGTCTCCTGGTATGAAAACCAATCCTGCAGTAAAGGTGCAGAGATTATGAGGAAGGCTGGAGTTATCATGTGGAAATAGAAGAGGAGGGTAGTGGTGGGGAGCTGTGTAAGTCTTTTTTCTTCTTTTTCAGTTGCTATATCTATAACGTGGGTGAATTTTTCTTTTAATGTGTTTGTTGCTTCTCATGTCTGGTAATAATACCAAGAAATAACAAGTCAGGATGGGTTTCCGTTCCTCTTACCTACTTTCAATGGTACCAAGAGGCGTCTTTATTTGGACATAAATCAGTCCCTTGTTTTTGGCAGTCTTGGGGTGCATTAAGCTCAGAACAGCCCTCTAGATGAAAGAAGTGATTGTCCTACTATACTCAACATTGGTGCAGCCCCATCTCAAATACTGTGTGCAGTTTTGGGCTCCACAAAGTAAGAACGATATAAAATATTAGAATGTGTCCAAAGGAGGGTGAAAAATATGGTGAAAGGACTAGAGGGCATGACTTAAAGCTGAATAGCTGAGTATACTTGGTTTGTTCAGCTTAGAGAAGGGGAAGTGGAAGAATCACCTGAGTGCTCTCTACAACTTTTTCAAAAAAGGGAGGTGCTGATCTCTTCTTTCTGGTGTCTGATAGGATGCAAAGGAATGGTTTAAAGCCATGTCAGAGGAAGTTCAGGCTGGGTATTAGGATAAAGGTCTTCACTGAGAGGATGGTCAAGCACTGCAACAAGATCACAAGGGAAAAGGTCATGATCCCAAGCCTGTTGGTGTTCAAGAAGTGTTTGCACAATGGTCTTAGATATATGGTGTAATTTTTAGGTTGCTTTGTGTGGAGTCAGGAGTTGGACTCGATGATCCTCCTGGGTCTCCTCTAACCCAGGATGTTCTGTGATTCTACATCCTCATGTTAGGGGCACCTGTGAGATGGCTAGAAGTTTATGCTATGATTCATAGCCAGAATGAGGTATGGAAATGGATGTATTTTCTTACTTCAGTGGGGGTGGTGTTCAGTCCTGCAACATTCAGTGGAGGAAAGAAACAGCAGTGTGGGTCCCCCAAGCCTTACTTGCTACATCCCTGCCTTGTGAGTGGCACTTCGTCTGCGATTTAAAGCGACTTCATCCCTGACTGCAAAATCTGTGTTGAAAAAAGCTCATGGTGTATACAAACCTCTACTACACGTTATCTGATTCAACTAGTTTGCAGTGGGGACAGTGTTAATGGTGATTATTAACTGAATAGTGTGTGACATGTACACAAGATGGATGGGATCCGCCATTGATATTACTGTACCCATGGAGAGTGTCGAAGCCCTAGTGCCGCAGAACAGAAACTTCAACTCCAGGGACTTAGGTCTGTTCTACCAGTCAAGGATGCAGCAGGGTCATATGTAGAATGCTCAGTTAGAAAGGGAAAACACTTCCCTGTAACAAAACCTCATTTTATGGAACTGGTTTAAAATCTACTGCAAATAAAGTCACATTCTGAGAAGACAGCTCACGGCTGCTGGGTCTGCTGCACCAACAAAGCTCCAGAGGTAGCCATGACTAATATTTACATACAATGACATCTTCATAAGGGAATCTAGTTATCATCTGATGCTTGTTTCTGAAAAAAAGAATGATGATTTGTTTGTCTCTCCTGGTCACTGCCAGCCTGCATTAGATTTTAAGGGTTGATTGTTAGTCCTGAGCTTATCTCAATCTCCCCATATATTTCTTTCAATTAGACAGCAATTTGAACTTAAATACAATTGAGGAGCATATGATCAGTCATTACAACCTTGTACAGTAGGAAATATTAACTCATTACATAGAATGCTTTGAGCCCTTGTTCATTTTTTATTTAGTTTTGAGAAAATGCTCAGTCATGCAAACTTCCATGAAGCAAGCTTCTTGTGCTGCGGCAACCAGGCACGTAGGTCCCAGAAAGGTGGTTCAAGAGAAGAGTAATTGACAGAGTCAAACTGGCTTTTCCACTAGGTAAATTTCTTGAAAACTTGGTTCATGAGACTGTATGTGTTCAATTAGTTCTGTTTGTCTTTGCACGCTGCCAGCACTCTTCAAATCAACTTAGATAATGGATGTGAGATAGATATGGCTGTAAAGTTTAAAACCAATTACTGGTAATGTGCTATTCAAAAAATGATAATGGAACTATATAATAGCAGTAAAATAAATACTGATTTTTAAAATATTTAATGATAAGAGAAGTCCTATTCTTTCCCTACATGTATTTCTGTTAAAAAAAAAAAGCATAAGAAATTGGCACTCCAGCTGCAATCTAGGAAAAACATACATCAGAAATGTATGTTGAAGACAAGACCTACAATTTCTTTTGAAACAATTCTGTAGATGAATAACACTGAAAACCTCAGTGAAATACAGCAATTGCCCAAGACTGCATTCACTCCCAAGAGCAGAGGTTATTGTAGCCTAACGTTTATTATTTGTTTATATATTATTTGCAGTGCGCTCATGGCTTGCCAGGCACAGTCCAGATTGTTAAAAAGGGGGTTTCTAGCTCTGAGATAGACTATAATTGAAAGACAGGGGTTATGTTTTCCCTGTACCATAATTTACAGCCTTCAGTGAAAAATTCATCAAGATATGTGATAGCACAAATAAATGTTCCAAGTAACAGTTTTAAGGCAATTTCTTGTTTCTGCTTCCCTGTAAAACTTCTGCTTCCCTTGATGAAGGCTGCAGTCCCTGCAGATGAAGGGACTCCGTAAATATGGGAGCATACATGAAAGAAAGTACACAGAGTTCAGAAGAGCATTTCAGCAATTCTTCATTAAAGCCCCAAATGCAGGTCATGCAGAGGGAATTTAGGCAATTACAGCAAATCTAACCACTTGGAAAGCAAATTAATTCAATGTATTAAACCCAGTTGTTTTGCACTGAGGAAGAACTGGCACATTCTCAATGCAGAACATCAGTTATGAGGGAAAATAAGTACCACTGAGCTTAAGTCGGGTCTGGAAAGTAAATCCACAATTAGACAAGTAGGATGAAAATAAAAGAAACTTGATGCCATGAGAGAAAAGAAAGGAGGAGTGTGGTGAAGGGTGTTGATTCCTATGCAGCTTCTCCAAGACGCAAGCCAGCAGATAGGACCCAAAAGGGAGCCAGAAAGGGCTTTGTGGCACTGACCGGTCAGGGAGTGGGGGAGCCAGCTGTGTTAGCAAGACCCATACTGCTAACACAGCTGTGCTCAGGAGAGGAGTGCTTGCTGGTGTGCTGAACTGAACCAACCTGCCAAGCTCCAGGGAGAAGTATATGCCAGTATGAGCCTGGGATGTCCGGAAATGGAGTCACTGCATCAGGAAGGGACAATGAGCAACTCTGTGGTGATGTTTCATCTCTTGTAATGCCCGCAGGCGCTTGAGTTGAGGAGTATGATGCATACAACCCAATGAAAAGCCTTATATGAAAATGGAAACCTAGACCAAGGCAGGTTGTGTTGGACTCAGGTTTGACTTGGATATACCAGGCCATCTAAGGCTGTCAATATACAAGAGAAAGCTTAGCGTTTCAGTCAGGATTCTGTGCTAAAACACCACTTTTATAGCACTATTGAACATTATTTAAACTGACCACCCCCCTCCCCCCCAAAAAAATAAAATTACCTGAAGCTCATAATAATGGTAGAAATTTTTGTATTCTTCACCCATTTCTGTGTCAAGCTGGGTCATCCTGCTGATCAGTTAATTTCAGAACACCCTGTGGAAGACCCAGGTCAGCAAGGGTCACTGAGAGAGGAGAGTGTGTTGGTAGAAAGAGAGGCACAAACTCTGGGAAAGTGTTAGTTACCAAAGGAGGTTCTGACATTGGGAGGGCCAGCATCTAACCTGTGGCAGCTCCAACCCTTGACAGTGAGGCTAAAACCTCCTTCTGAAAGCAGGTGGCTCAGCAGGGGGGGAGGCACTGCAGCTACTGGGTCACTGTGTTCAGCTGGGCCGGGGAAAATGTCCACAGGCACCTCTGGCTTACAGCAAATGCAAAGTGCTCTGTTCGCCATGGAAAGGAGCACAGGCACAGGGTGTTACTGTGACTCTGGTGATATCCAATAACTCGTTATGCCTTGGTAATTTGGTTATATGTCTGGCCTGAAGATGTATCTGTTACCACTCAGTGCCTCACATTTATGATGAGCTGAATGAGTAATGAATAATCATCTGGAACAGAGTTTTGTCTCCCTGTTGGTGTAAGCAGTTCTATGGGTGGATTTGCAGCAGGGAAGAAACACTTGGCATGAACAGGGATGCCAGAAGCAGTCTGTATGACCACCAGTTCTGATCATCCAAGTGTATCTCTGATTGAGGATTGACATTTCATGATTCTTCCTTGCTTGAATGCTGAAACTTTCCAATCAGCTGGAGATTTCTACATCATTTGTTGTTATTATTCAAGTGTCAAAAAGGCAGAGTGATCTCCAGCCTTTTCAGCATCTAATGCCATGCCATGAGGACAGCGGGACCAATATTTAGAACCTGCCTCACAAGGCTAAAGCATATCTGCTCTGGAGAGCAGGGCAAGTGAGTAGGAGGCTTGAGAAAACTTCACTCTCTTCCATGCAGACTGCTGTCTTTGATATTGGCTTTATTGACACTTATAAGTTTGGTGCGTGTCAGTGCATACAAAGGTGCAAAAACAGAAGCTAACACCCTACCCTGAACAGAAAGGTGGAAAGGAGGTGCCCTGAGAATGCTGGTAGGTTTCAAACCAGCATTAATGTCTTAATAATTTCACTCAAGGGTACTGAAACAGAAACAGGTGTTCAAGAGACTTGAAGGGAAAGATTCAGCAAATGGAAACATGAAAGGGGTCCCAGAGAGGCTGGGAGGGTCTGGAGGGACAGTGGTGGCAGAGCACTGAGGCTCGGGCTGGAGCTAGTCTCCCATCACTACTCATGGCACAAAACAATGCGACCAGGCCCAAAGCATTATCTGCACAAGCTGACCCCAGCAGGAATTTTGGGGGGCTACCCATGTTTGGTGCGTCCCATCAAGTCAGTGGATTGCTGTTTTGGTACCACACGTGGTGAGCAACACAGCAAGGTGGGTCACCAACACATTTCTTCAGCTGGAAAGCAACAGTGCAAGCCCACACAAGGGGACTACCTGTGTGACCAAAATGTCCTCTCTCATACAAAACCACTTGTTTCTTTCACTTAACATAGCAGAATTGTTCAGATCAGAACAGTTTCTTTGGATATGCAGGAGGACTTATTGGCTCAGCAAACTAAATACCAATATAACTGGAATAATGAACCATTATTTATGCAGTGGAGCCATTATACTTTTATTTATTGCACTCACTGTAATTACAGTTTCACCAGACCTGACAGTAACACATCCTTTAATGATGTATCCAAAGAAAAGATTTATTTGGAAAAAAAAAATCCCCAAAGTGTTAGTCATTACTTAACTTTCTACTGGAAATTTTTAGGAAGGGAGGGAGAAAATATAAATAATGGATTTAGTAAGAAAATATGTTTGTTTGGTTTTTTAATCTTTGTCACGTTTCCAATCTCCACATCACTCTGAAAGGTCACACAGTGAAAGATGCTGTTGTGCTGCTAAACCCTGACAGCGGTAGTTGTTGCTTTATAGGATGAGATCTAATAAACTAGCACATGCAGAGATGCTTGTGGGAAAGTAATTGATGGCAAGCAGAGAACCCCCCTCAAACAATAAAACTTGCCTTATGGCAGCTTCACCAGGTCTCATGTGTTTGGCATCGCTGGATCACTCACACCTCTCAGGTTTTCAAATGAGTTGTTTTTCCTGAGTTCTGCTCTGCCATCAAAGTGTCAGTCTCCTATTCAGTTGTTGTCTATCTCACTCTGCCTTCAAAAACAAACAAACAAACAAACAAACAAAAAGAAAGAGACTTCACTTGTAAATTTAAGGTAACCTGTTATTTGTTTGGCATGTTTTACCTATCAGGTACCTCTGTGTTGACTAGCCTTTTCATAAATATTAATATAAAGGCAATACCTTCACAGGCAGAAGAATGCATAAATGCCTAATGATGAGCTCTGTTTCCAGCTAACTTCCAGGCATCCTGTCTGAACCAAAGCCCACCCTCACCCTGAATAATTTTCATTGTGACTGTGTCTTACTCACAGTGGGGACAGCCTTCTGTATTACTAAGTGCAGACAAACACAGAACCCTCAGGCTCTCTCTGCTAGGTCCTACAACTTTGAAATATTACCATCTGACTGTCTCTCTCTTTTAGTATGATGTTCAGAGGCCCCAGCCAAAACCAAGACTCTGTAGTGTCAACCACTCAACAGCCACACAGAAAATCCAGTCGCCTGTGAGATCCACTACAGCCATACTTGACTTCAGCTTGATCTTTTTTTAGTGTATAGATTCAAAATTAAAACCCTGTGGACTGGATAAACCATGTAGCTCAGTTTTGCTTTAGAGATCCAGATCTGTGCTGACTGACTATTGAGATCATTATCCCACATAGGAGTATGTCTCAGGAGATGTCACTTCTAGGTCTGACTGTGTTTGCACTGAGGGAACATCTAGTAATCCTGAATGTGGTGGGAGTTTAAGTGCCCTCATTCTGTATTGGGATGAACTTTCTTCCAGCACCTTTTCCCAGACTGATCTATTATTTTGTGAATTGCTGTCTGCCTCAGGCACTGTGGGCATCCACAGTGGTTCATGTCCTGAGTGTTTGCAGCTTCTGATACTGTGAGTGGCACCGAGCTGGAGGGGAGCTGACAGCTCCTCACAGCAACTCAAACAATACCACCAATCTCAAATGATGGGGGGAAAAAGCATAGCTTCAGTGTGGTGAACAACAAAACCCCCACCAAGAACGAGGAAAGTATATAGAAGTTCCTGATGCTTAATTATTTTATTTGTTTGTAAGTTTACTGCCTTTTGTGCTACTCCTGTCCCACATGGGGCTAAGCACAAATAATGTATTTGCTGTTTGTTCTGTCATCAGAGCAACAATCTCTTTGCCTCTGTTTCTGCTTTCTTCAAATGAAAGTCAGTCTACATTTTAAGCTCTGAAGTCACCCCTTGTGTTTCTTCATGATTGTCTTTGAGATCTACGTTGACTGCTTTCCTGAAGAAAAGTACCAGTTACTCATAGTCAAGGGAACATGCCTGCATTTATTTACATCTGAAAACAAGCAAGCAAATCTTAGAATGATTTGTGGCTTTACAAACTTTTTCTGAAACTATACAGCATTTATCGCAGCCAGCCCTGGCATCCTTCTTCCCATGTGGTTTGCTGCCATGACATGTCAAGTCTTATCTCGGATTAGGTTGTTATCTCTTCAGGACTGAGGTTCTAGCCTCCATGGTTTAATGTCATTCACTGGGTCACGTAGACCAGAACTATTTATGAAAAACTCCAGGAGTCCCCTTTCTTGTGATGAAAACAATTAGGGATTCAGAATTTGCTTTCTGTTCCTGTATTCCCAGCTGTACTGAGTATTCATGCCAGAAGGCATCAAATACATTAGTCTACTTGCAGAAAGGGATGGCAATAACAATGGAGCAGGGGAAATCAAATAAGCAACCATGGAACAGTTGCTTATCGTTTTCAACCAGCCCTATGAAGACTTTATTAAAGGATTCCTTGGGCAGTGTCAAAAGAGCAAAAAGAATATTTGGACCTATAATCGTTCCTGCAGCAAAGGCAGATTGATCTAAAATCCCAGTGTAAGAGAGTTTCTCCAGGAAAAGTATATTAGGATTTCAGAGTTAATCCCTCAATGATGTCACCAAATCTTTTTGAGTCTGTAATCTTCACCAGGTTTGCAGGACAGATTTTGTGGCTATTTTGACAAGACACCAAAGCCAAAGTTACTGTCATGGTGTGACCAAATTCAAGTGGCTGACAGAGCAGACCTTAGCACCATTAAAACGAAAAATATAAAAGTGTGTTCCCCAGAGTTTAAACAGAAATGAAGCAAGATTGTAGTTGCTGGCAACAGAACCAGAACATGTTGCATGTAAGCTGTGATTCTGTCCATCTTAATTATATGGATGTCAGTGCAGCACCAATGGTGTGAACCAGGAGACTATTAATTACAATGAAGAAATAAAAGAGGACCACAATTACAAGTGTATTCCATAGCAAAATTAACACTCATAAGGATGGAACATTTTTCTGACCAACACCTGCAGTCAAGGCTAAGCAGACCACATTGGATCTTTGGAATCAGTGCATGCATAGGGCATCGTGGGTGTATTTTTCTTTGGAGGATTAAAAAGCATTCTTCTCCCTCTCTCCTCTTCTTGGTCACATCCAAGGTAGGAGTTTGCAGTATTGACTGCTCAGTGCAGAACATAATTGACAGAGTAGAGAGGGCTGCCACAGAGGAACTGTGCTTTGATGTATTAGAACTGGGAGGGTTCAGGGAGAGCAAAGGCAGTCAGATGTACAGATGACCTTTTGTACAAAGAACTACTGAGTAAGGTTGTCTTTCCATCTGAAAAGCAGGTAATTGTCAGAGGACAGGATGAAGGTGTCTAAACTCATGAGCAGAACTAGTTGGTTGAATAAGGACACACTTTTCAGTTCTCAGCACAAGAACGAAGATGCATTGAATGAAAGAGGTAGGTGTCAGGTTCCACCAGAGCAAAGCAGTAATTGACTTTTTGACTAGCACGTGGGTTGACTCTGGAACAGCTCTGCACAGAGTATCATAGTAGCTGAAAGTTCTGAGAGAATATGAAGTTCTAGAGATGAAGAGAGCTCAGTGAAGGAGTCTGAGATCAGAAATATAATCAAGTCCAATCAGAATAGAAATATCATAGGAAGAATGTCTGGCTCATGAAGTCCCTGAATGTTAAGAAGTAGGGAATAGGGAGAGTATGTTGGGGAAACATCATACATACATACTTGTCCTGGTCTTATTTCCCTAGGTATTAATTTTGTCCACACTGAGAGACCTGATATAAGGCTAGACAGACCTTTGGTTTGATGCAGTAAGATAATCTTATGTTACTTACATTTGTATGTGTATAGAAAAGTTAACAGAAATATTAGATGTTCTTTTTTATGTATATCATCTCTCTCCATGTACTGCTAAATATACTCAAGGTATATTGTCCCCATATCAGCTGATATGTTTAAAGTCCGAGCCTAAGGAGGAGGATTAGCCATTGGAACAAGTTCATCCATTGAGGTATTCAAATCTTGATGCTTTCAGTGCCTCTAGTCAAGGTATGTTTCAACCATGCACAGTATAGAGGCATAAGAATGAAATATTAGGACTTAGGATTTTCAGGTATGGATGATCCAACAACAGATCCTTCTGGCCTCACCTGACCTAGAGAGTCTACAATGCACAAACCACTTCATGTGAACTAGACACTTAAGGCTCCTTCCCTAGTCTCTTGAGAGGAATTGGTTTGCTCAGGATCTAACTCACTTGACCTGTCTCAGCTACTTGCTTTGGAATCCTATCTATTCTCTTCACTGATTGTACAGAAAACCTTAGGGAAGTGAGTCAGACATGTACATTTACAAGAGTTAGATCAGCTTCATCCTCTGAGTTATTTACAGGCCTAGTTTTCTAAAAGTGTCGGGAGTTTCACAACTCCAGTTTCACAACGAATAGCTTCTGTTTTTAAATTGTAAGTTCCACAGGCGTTCTACTATTATTGAAGAAAAATACTGTACCAAATTCCATCACACCATCAAAACTCTGTGAATTTAATGAAATTTCAAAATGGATTAAATTAGCAAGCTGGACAGATGTTTTGATGAGATTAATTTATTGTAAAATTATATGTAAATGTATTTCCTATCTTGGTAAGCATATTGGCTTATACTGGCTTTGAATAAATTCATTGTAAAGTAGAACAAGAACACAGAATTCTTCAAAGATGCTCTGAGATTTAATCTTGTCTCCCTGTTAAGTAGAATTTCATGGAAATTCATAAGAACTACAGAATTATTTCCAAATCAATCACAATACATATACTTTTCATTTCTGTTTGTTTCTTATGCCTGCATTGAATTTAAGACCATGAAAAAAAACCCCAAGAACTGATTTCTTTCTCAAAGTTGTAAAGTTTTTGAATACTGAGACAAAAATAAAGCTAGTCATTCTCCTTATGTTTTCAAGTATGAACCCTCAAGAGGAGCAAAATCAGGGAGACCTAAAAATACAAATATACTCCCCTTTTTCTTTTTCTTTTTTCCCCAATGCAGGCCAGTGTGATTCGTTTGGCTTCACACATGACTTCTTGAATGTAAGCATTTTCAAAAGGGTCTAAATTAATGCAAATAAATCTTAACCTTATGGGTCACTATCCAACCTGAATTAATGCAAATTTTATGCAGTGTCATGCTTGGTAACCAAAGCTTAAGATAGACTGTTTTACCTAATTTCTTTTTATCTCTGCAGTCTCTCTAACAAAGTGAAATGGAGGTGAAACAGTTTGCTGTACCCAGAGAGTCATTTATCTTTAAGATGTTCTCATCAATACTTTCTACTTTCACATTTAAGCACATCACTTAGACCAGTTTGATTTTACAGGTAGATCTCTTGGGACCTTCCACAGTTCATTTTGGGGTGAAAATTTGCCTAACCCTCCTGTCTTCATCCTGTATCCAACATGCTATGTCAAGGACTGAGGTGTATGAAGGGGCCTATGTTTGGAAGAGGGAAAGAGGGTAGATCAGTGCTGCTGTACCTCTACGTCTCACCTACACGAGCACATTTGAGACAAAGTTGTGTGGCTGAGCAGAGGCTAAAAAGGACTGTGAGTCTTTTGTCTGAAGATATCCATGATAGGCTGTTGGGGTCTTGCAAGTGAGTTTATCTCAGGCCCGTGATAACAGCAGTAACAGCAGCATACTGATCCAGAGAAACTGTGGTCGAACCCAAACTTTCTAAATCCTGATGTCAAGCACAGAGATAAATCTGGGAATTTTTATTGCCTGAAATAGTCTCTTATTAAGCCATAGATTCTACTAGGTAGTGTTAGAAATTTGATAACTGCTTCTTGGGGGGGGGGGTTGCTTGGTTTTTTTCTTTCCCCCAAGCAAAAACTCAGTTGCACACATCCAAGTTCAAGACTAGAAAACATGGGCAGACCGAGTCCTCCACTATGAGCAAATAGGACTCGACCCCGAGGTAAGACATGGGCAGCAGAAACACAGATGATGAACACTTCTACTGCACTGTTACTTTATTTTGTAGTTCAGAATTCCCTTATCCCACAAACCCTGAGAGTGGGACTTACGTCACTTAATATTAGACATTTAAATTGCAGCTGGTCCCATGAGATTAATTTTATAAACAATGGGGAGAAGCAGTCTCTGGTAAAGTGACGCAACCAAGCCATTCTGGACCATGATCTAGGATTGCCATTTTCTACCCATTAGGAATAAAATGGTCACTAGTTTTGACTGAAATATGTAATTTTGGCAGATACATTAGGGTGAGTTAATTCTATTCTTTGGTTGAAACTGTCTAGAATGACTATATACATTTGATATCAGAAAAACTTTATTTTCCTTATTCCTCCCTCTATTGGAGAAACATCCCCAAAAGCAGATTTTTCATGGCTCAAACTACCAAAAGCTAAATGTTAGGTAGGTTTACCTATGTCCCTTTACTTTTACAGGCTGAATGAATAAACTGCCTTCAGTAGGAGACTTCTGCATAGAGAGCACAAACCAATGCTATAGGATTCAGGTGGCAGAGTAGAGTCCAAAATAGCACTGAGCTTTTTTTGCACCTCCAAGGAAGATGAACGATGAGGAAGAGCTGTGGCAGAAGTAGCCTCAGGCAAGAAACGTGATGCTGTGACACCCCCTCCCCATCTGCTTGCAGAAAAGAAGCCTGTGCTGTTGAGTGAACGTGGAGCAAAGGGAGGCACTGAATTTCTCAAGAAGAAGACAGAAAAATGTGCTGATTTTCTCTATTGGACAAAGATGCCAGCATTAATTTGTGGGTTGGGGTTTTTTTTGGTTTTTGTTTTTTTTTAGCTGGATAGAAGACTGAAAGCTAATTTTGTCACTGTAACAGTGTTTAAGGCAGAGATATTTTAGCATCCAAAGACATTGAAACTGAGACGTAAATGGGAACAAAGGAATATATCCAAAAACTACTTGGATTCAAAATAGTTAATAAACCACCCTATAATTCACTCTATTGCATCGTGTGTGCTTCCTATAGTGAAGGCACTGATTACTTGTGTGGAAGCTCTTCCTGCCCCAAGAAAGGGCAAAAATGAAAATTACATTTACATAACAAAAAAATATTTTTCTCAAAAAATTCAATTGGCCAAATTCAGCTCTGGAGGAAAGTGCCTTTGCCATCAGTGGATTGGTTTGGTCCAAAGCATCTAAATCTTAAAAGCTGCTAAAGAAAAGATGGTTGTCTGGGCTGTCTTCCCACAAATTAAAAAGCTGATTGCAGAGTCTATGTTAACAATATCAGACTTTTGCCTCTCATCTGTGAATATCCCTTAATGACTTTTCCCTGAAATGTGGTTTGACGAAGATGTGAATTGATGAAGCTTCACACTGAGTATTTACTTCTGGTGAGATCACTCAGGGATTTCTCAGGAGATGTGTTTGGGAAGCTCTGGCCTTGTAATTAGGATGAGAATAATTTGGCAATAGAAAGCAGAGAGATACTCCATTAGCAGAAGAATGTATGAAAATTGTTCAACTGCTTTTGCTGCCCTTTCTTGCTATTGTTGAAACACTGAAATAGCTACCTCAGAAATCAGTTGTGTTCTTGAAGGGAGCCCTACACAGAAGTGTGAAGTACTGAATGTAGGCAGTATTCTCTTTGAATAACTCTTCCAAAAAAAGCTCCCAGAACCCTTGTATTCTGTCAGATCGTGGTTGTTTTCTTGAATTAAGAAACACCGCTTCTATTTCAAGTATGATGCCTCTAGCAGCATCTGGTGAGGCCAAAACTCTCATTCCCTTTGTTGCCCGTCATCCTCTGCAGCGTACGTATGTCTTTCAGTGTGTGCGCATGCAGCGCGTATGTGTGTATGTATATATGTATGTGTGTATATATTTTGTAATATTTATTTTCTTTACCTTTCACTCCTCCAAAAGAAAGAAAAGCAGTGGAAAAGAGTTATGTCTTTTAGGCATGGTCTATGTTTTTCCACATGTGTAGGATGGAACTATGCATCTAGAAGATCCAGGATACAGGGAGTGATGCTGTGATCTGTGTGTTCCCACCATGAGAAGAGTACAAGCAACACTGGGGGCACAGGCAAGCTTTGATGGAGGAATGGGTGCCATATATGTCTGCCAAAATGCCAATGAGCATGGTACACTGGAGCCTTGTGTTTATCAGCATCTACATCCATGCAAGCAAGGCATGCTGTAAACTTGCAACTTAATAACCTCTTTGCATCCATACTGGTCCAAACATTCTTTTTGATGTTTTAGGGTATTTCTACTGACTGTTGGAGTGTATCAAATGTCTGAGTAGTCTGAATGTTAGTAAGCAAATGCAGGGGATCTTGTTAAAGTTGACCTAGCACCCTTTGGGGGATTTGCCAGACATCTTCCCTGAGTAGCACTCTGCAGACAGAAACAGCAGAATCCTTTGTGTTTGGCTGGCACACAAGAATCAGGGAAGGCTATCTATTGCAAAGCTTTGGTGTCTTCCTGTGAGGAACAGTATGTACACATCTCCACTTACCCTCCTGTATTTCATGATAATTTCATTTATTGTCTCACTGGATTTGCTTTTATTAAGGTATTTCACAGAACTGTTGTTCCTCAGTTTAGTTCAGTAACAAAGCTGAGCAGCTCATCGCTTGCTATGGGAGAGAAAAACAGATGTTTCAGGCTGTTTTCTTATACTGTATTTTTTTATTGTCTTAATATGTCAGCTTTAGCTAAGAGAGTAAAAAGTACTCTTAAAGTGAAAGCAAAAGAATACTGTCATTCCTTGGGTTCAGTTAAAAATCTTGAGGTGCCAGAAGAGTTTAATAAGTAATACACCCTGTGTAATGGCTTCCAAGAAACTGTGCTTCACTCCTATCCATCAGGATTAAATCAGATTTATGTTAAAACCAGCCTGCAGAATGTGTTATATCTCTGGAAAAAAAAACCATTTACATGCAGATTAACAGCAACCAGCACTGGGAGTTGAGTAACAAAAAGGCATTTTTCCTCTCTTTTTGGGAAGGATTTAATCATCAGAGACTATCCTGCTCCCACAGAATTTAAGAGAAGTAGGAGAGGATGCCTCAGGCAACCATAGAATGAGACATATGAGAAAGAGTAGCGGTATTGGAGGATTCTTGCTGCATGGTAGCTGAGGAATATTACATATTCATGTAAATTTTGTTATGTATTCATACCATTTGAAACTCCTTTGACTGTTTCAGCTACGTAGCACCTGTCTACTTTTCTTAAGTTTCTTAAGTTCCACCCCCTGCAGAGCAAATAAATGTATTGCTCTAAAGGGCTGATTAAATGATGGAAATCATTATCTAAGGCAACCTTTACTAATGATTTGATAGAGCAGTTTGAATTTTAGTTCACAAAATTTGACCACATTATTAATATTTTCAGATAATGATTTGAAGCAAAGGTATCATTCCAGGATATTTTCACTAAGCTGATCACTCTCTTTTTAAAGGAAATCTATGCAAGAGTCTACAGCTTTAATTTAGCTCTAGATATGATAATTAGCCATTTAATATCCATTGGCATTTTCCGGAGGCTATAAACTAGTGGCTACGAATCAAACCTGTCACTTCTTTACAGTCCTTCCCCTCTTCAAAACAACAGACCAATTTATCACCTCATTATACGAATTTTATGCCAGCATATCTTCCTTCAGTTCTCTGGAACTGCAGAATGAAAGCAAAGACATGGAATAGCATATAAATGTCTCAAAGTCTTCAGAATTCACAGTTTTCCTAGCTCCTTTTGGTTCTGAAAGTACCATTAATTCTAGGTGAATGGTATTCTCTAGGTGAATGGTATACTTTGACCCCGATTTCCCTTCACTCATTAGTTCTTATAATAGACATAAATCAGAATATCCTCCTGGATCAGCTCAGAAATCTTCAGGCTTTCTGCCCGCTTAACTTCGCAACTGCTAAATATTTCCAAATACTTTTCTATATGGCTAGAGAAGACCTCCTAGTCCCATTTTTTCCTGTTAGAATGTCTCTGAAGGACCTTGTCTTTGTCTCTCTTCCCTCACTTTTATTCCTCCATCTAAGCTTACATTTATTTAAGTCTTGAAGACATTTCTGAGTAGAAACTAAAACTTTGCTATTTTTACCTTGTCCATACAGAATTTACCTCTGTTTCACAAACTTTTAACTTGGCTATATGGATTCTTATAACTCATAAGTAATAATTTATAAATTATAATACTATTCTGTATTCAAATTTTAATATTTGTCTTCCCATATTAGTCTTATACCTCACACCTTGCTGGAATCTTTTACTTTGCACCTATTTCAAGGAGGAATCCAAGTGTGAACTGATAGAACATGCAGAGGTTTTGTAAGTGCTACCAGTGTGGATACGAGAGAGAGAGATAAAGTGCTTATGGCAAGTCTGACATAACTAACGTCTAGTACTAACAAGATAATAAATCTCTGAAAAAACAATACTATCGATGTGATTCCACTTCCAAATAATGTTTCCCTCTTCTCTACTGTATCAAGGCTTAATTAGATGTTGATACTTTGATCTGTGTTTGGCCCAGCCACCTGTGAAAGTTTGTTCTTTTCCTGCCAAGTTATGAGAAAACAAGCACTCACAAACGAGAACTTGATCCTTGAAGCAAGCATCTTGTATAAACTGAAATTAATTGGTGTCTTATGATTGGCTGACTGCCTTCCAGGGGTGTTTGAAGAGGAAAGTGAAGAGGAGGAGGATGAAGTAAGCCCCCAGACTCATTCAGAAAAGACCCCTGAGGTTTAGTGCGCAAGCGCGGGGGGATTTCCAAGGTACCCACGCATGTGCAGAAGAGATACCACTTGCATAATGGAGGGTGGGACTGAAGGCCTCTAGCTGGGCTGTGCTGGCCACACCTGCCCAGGTAGACATCACCAATTAATTGTATAAAAAGCAGATAGCTCATGCTGGGTTGGTTTTTTTTGTCAAGCTTCACATCAAAGGACAACGCTGCCTTTTGCGGGGATGCCTGCTATCTTGTGAGCCTGCCGACTCTCCGAGAATGCAGCTTCTGCCATGGGTAATTCTAGGCATTCTGGGTCGGTAAGATAATTTCATAAGCAACACCTGGGGGAATGGGGGAGTCATACTGAGGGCTTATTTTTCCTACTCCTTCCTCTCTCTCAGGTTTTCGTTTTGTTGGCCACCTCTTGGTAATAAATATTGGGTTTTGTTGAGCTTTCAATGGTGTATTGTTTCAGTTTCAGCATCCTTTCGAACTCTCCCTGATACATCTACTTAAGGGCAGTATTTACAACCTGGATTTTGTTCCGAAGTCAAGGTACCATATTTTTTATTTCATATATTAGCAAATTCATGGAAATTTCACCTTCAGAAAAGTTTGTTGCCTCCGTTTATGTGGTTCAAATAAAACATCTCACTCTGAAGATCATTAGATTACCATCCATCTCTCTCACCACTTTTAAAAACAAAAATATTTTCAGTTGTCCATTCTTTATTTTTTGTTTTCTTTTGTACCGAATAAACTATCCAGATCAGGAGCCAGGGCCTTTATGTGCGAGGTGTTGGGGTTTGCTAATGTTTTAAAACATTTCAAGCCTTTTCACATTACAACTCCAAATCCCTAGCTCTGATTTGCCCACAGTGGAACTTCATACAGTCCAGACAAGACACGGCAGCTCTAAGTCGGCTGATGAGCTGGTGTCAAGGGAGAGAGTGGGCAGTGACAGACATTTCCTTCAGCTCGTGGTTTCTCAGCTGCAGATCTGCTTGTGCTTCCTACAGACACAGCAACAATTCCTTTGGAACTCAGCAGCAAAATAACTGTCAAAAGTTTCTCCTAGATATTTTGGTCCTAAAGTGTCCTATATGCCATTGCATATGTGATACACCCTATGTGGGAGGGGTAGCACATTGTACTGCTGCCTGTTTGTGACCTGGAGGTTAAAGGCTCCAGAGTTCATCAGCTGTCCCTACTGAGAAACCGTTCTCTCCTTTTTCAGTCAAACCAAAAGAACCTCTCGATATGCATTGTAAACCCTGTACTCCAATTCTACTTCAGCCCAACTTCTGCTTAATGTGCTTGAAGTAAAAGGATCCCACAGTCCATTTGGCAAATTACTGTAAATTTTCTGGAAGCGCCTGCTGACAGTGTACCCAGAGCAATTAGCAACTCTCTTTTTCCAGAAGGGTTACAGCAACTTGGGTCATAACTGTCTGGGACACCCTCACAAGGCTCTGTAGGACACAGCAATTGATTAAAGCTATAATTTAATACTGGGGCTGTTGCTGCTGCCTGTGAGGCTGTTTCCCTGTTTTTTCGATGCTGCAGAACCTCCCACCAGGAGACTCGGGGGAACTAAATCATAACAGGAGATTATCATTGGTTTTAATGCCACTTGTATTGCTTAATCATTTTCACTGTTTATGAGCTTAGGAAGGTGCAATTAAAAGAGTATGCAGCTTTGTCTGGCAGGTTCAGTGTGCAAAAAGAGAGGTTTTAGGCTGTATGTCTCATTGGGTTGCATCATTTTGATGCAGGGTCTATTCTTCCTGGATTTGTAAATCACTCTCTGCATTTGGATAAGTCAATTCCATACCCGGAAACTATTGAAAATTCACAAGGGTATCCTATATTTAAAGATTAAATCTCCAAAATCACAGAATGGAGAGTTGAAGACAGAAGAGAAGTTTTTCTTTCTCTGAATGTCCAGCTCTGATTGTCGTGCATTGGGTTTCCAACTCCACAAAGATCAGCTTAACACACTTGTAGTGTTTGATGGACTCCAAATGTTGAGGGGAAAAAAAGCAACAAGCCAGCTCTCCACCAAGAAGGTGCCCAACCTTTGGTAACCTTCTTTGTTTCAGAAGATATCAAGTTACTGAGCCTCATTAGCAGTAATTAATTCTGTCTGGGGAAAATAGTTTACGGTGTTTGACACTTTTTCTGTGACAATAAGTGTCCTCAGGCCCCTGAAGGGAAACCAGGGCTGCTGAAATTCAAAGGAGGGTTTCCCAGAAGTGCTCAGTGTTGGCCCCACTGCCATTCCACTGACCTTTGAGTCAAACAGAGGTCACAGATGCAGGAATAGACTCACAGCCCCGACCTTGGCTGTTTGGCCTGCTCACTTGTGGCACCTCAGGAACCTGCATAAAGCTGCAAGTTGTACAAACCCACCTTTCTTCTGCTGTCAGAACCCATGATCCAGCAGAGAGTAGACAAAGAAACTGTGTTCCAGTGCCCATCTCTCATACAGTGCTGCAGGAGAGGGACACATCTCAGAAGAGCTGGAGGGAGGGTGACCATCAGTAACCAGCAGCTTAGTGATGCTGGACTGGGAGACAGTCCACCAGGGAAAGGCTGCAGATCCCATCATGCCAACCCACCCCACAGTGTATACTACTTACAGTGCAATGGACTTCAGCATCATGGAAATACAGACAAAGTAGTTTTCTTTTTACAACCTTCAGAATTTTTCTGATATATTCTTAACCAAATAGTAAGTGTCCTTCTTGCCTTTAGTAAGTGGCTGTTCCAATGCCACCTGTTCTCACAGTCTCTGCAGGGGGATGGGGAGAATTTGTAAATTCACTTGCAAGCTTCCCACAAGGTGTGTTTCAGCTGGTAAGAGTTGTTTGCTGAAATTAGCAGTTCTCTACAACAGCAAGCTAATTTTATTTGCATGTTATGACACACCTGAAAACACATGAAATACAAAGCTTTTGAACTCAAAGTATTTTGCTGTATGTGACCATCTGAGTTTCATTTCAAAATTAGTTTTACTTTGTTATAAGATCTTAGTTGAAAAGTTTTAAAGTTCAAACAACCATTGAATATTTTCCATGTTTTGAGAATTATTATGGTAATTTTATGTCATAAGACATTTAGAATATCTTTCCATTTTATATTGTTGGGAATAACTTTCCCTAAATCTGTGAATTCCTCATGAAGGAAACATTCCAACTCCCCTCCAATTTTTGAATTAGTGCTGGCAGTTCTTGTTAGTCATGAAGCAGGATGAAGAACAGAATGAAAGAGAAACATCTTTCAGCTGAAACATTCAGTTAACAGGTCACAGAAAAGAGAAAAACACCCTCTCAATGCAAGGCTTTCTTTTACCATTATAAGTCTGAGCGTGTTTTTTTCTTTTTAGGCATTTTCTTTTTTATGGTTAGGAAAAGGAAATAAAAGGCAAAATGAAAAAAGCAATGTTTATGCAAATATTAAAACTGTTTCAAAAAATAAGTTAGTTTTACAAGTTAAGTGAATACGAATTGCAAACCAGGACTGACATATCTATCTGCACAGGCTCACTGATACAGTGTGAGAAACCATCTTCCCTCCTCTGCTGAGTGAAAGAGAGGTTGTAGTCAGAAATGAAATAGAAAGAAAGAGTAGGACTGACATGTTGTCAAACTGTGAGTGCTACATGAGCACCAAGGGCCTTGATGAAGTTGCAGCCCAGCCTCCCACTCTCCTGGTGGCAGCTCTTGCCCCCAGGGAAATCATGAAAGATGTTTGTACCTCCACTCTCATTAAGCTCCAAAATTGACAAGATATCAGGGTATCTACAAACCTAAAGCAGGTGCTACTGCATCATCTTATCCTCAGATTTGGAAGGGTTTTAGCAAGGGTGATTTACCTTTACCATCTCTATATCTCTATCATTATCTATATCTAAACATTTCTATATAATCTAAATTTATATACCTATACCAATGTGGATACATATCTATATTCATCTCTATAAAATAAAATTTTTGGCTTTTGGATTAATCAATTGAGAAAAAATGAAAAGTTATTATTCACATTATGCCTAAACATCCCAGTCCCATAAGAAAAAAGCTGGGAATCACCTTTTTTTGTTTTGTTTGCGCTTCGTTTTTCATATTTAAGCTGACAGACAAAAACAAGGCTTCTATATTTTTCTCATCTTTTTTATGTGAGATATAAATTGTAATTTTGTTACTTGAAAGTAAATATACTGCAAATTGTTCAGTTCTTATCTGACAGAGACGCTGGATTTACTATTTAATATGCTTGTGCTAGAGATAAACTAGGAAAGCTTCCTGGAAATGGAGTAATGGGAGGGATTACCTAAAGTTTAGGGTGAAACCTTATTTTTGCTACCTGTGAACACAGTATAAACTGTGGATCTGTCACATTTACCTCTTCATAAGGGTGAAGCTGGATAGAGTTTCTCCTGGCCCCCAAACCATCGGGTTAAGATGTACTCACAGTTGGTTGTCTTTCCTTGGTGCTCCAATGCAATGAGACCTCGGGTGAGGAACAGAACCTGGCTCAACTACTGCAATCTGCCAGATTGAAGCTGATTTGGCTTTTCATGTCCTGCTTGCATTTATAGCAGCCAACTATTCAGCATGTGTTCTGCAAACTTCCCTTTGCAGAAATTCATGTTTTCAATCCATCTGTGTAGCAACGACTAATTCACTTAGCATTGCTCATGGAGAGCTGAAAAAACAGTGGAATTAGTTTGGTGCCTAAAGGTATGCCCAAGATATGGTCAATGTATCATATTTGAAGATGAATTCACCAAAGACATGGGAAAATTATTTCAATTGTTTCAGTGATCTGACTAATCTGCAAGTCTCAATGTAAGTCTTGTTATTGCAATGGATTGATGTCACAGTGACTTCTCAGTCATGTTTTGACTCATGTTTTGCCATCAGTATTGTTGCTAGAATAGAAGTAGAATGGTTTATCTTGCACAAATATGAAGTGTATTTTAAGATTATTTTCTTGTAGCCCATGGGAGCATGTGGTGATCCGTTGTTGGATTTGATCTGTGGTGAACTGAATAAAGTGAAAGTGGTAGTGCCTTGCCCTGATGTTTTCTCACAGATTTGTAAATCAGCTTTAGAGCTGTGCATGGCAGCCAAAAGACTGCATGTGGTAACTCCTCTCAGAATAATGTGTTTCTCAAATAACCTTAGGCAGCTGAAGCTGCTGGTGTCCTTTTTCTTTATACCACAGCATCTCCCTATCATAACTGTCACAGCTTCCCTGCTGAAAACTGAAAGAAGACCTAAATCTTCTAAAATCGTGATTTGTTTAAGCAACTCAGATGAAGCTTGAATATTATACTTTACAATTTACAACATTGAAACTAAGACTTCTTTGTGCTTGAAATCCATCACAACAGATTCTGAAAGGCAGAAATGGGAGATATCAACAAAACAGACATTTTCATATTTTCCTTATATATACAGCTCTATTTCTGATTCCCATGTTTCCTATAGAAGTTCAGAGTTTTTTCCATAGCTATAAATTCGTATACAATATAAACACACTATAAATAGTGTGTTTCAATAGGTAGGGTGTTTTTACTATCACAGGAAGCTGAATTAGAGTGAGTTCTTACAGTAGAGAGAAGATGAACTGATAGTTTGGATCCAGCTTCAAACTACTTTGATTGCCTGAATCAGACCTGTAGGGGAGGAAATCTCTTGGGTTCAGTCTCCATGTTTGGGTATTACTGCTACTACTCCCAGGTTTGTATTTAAGAATAGAAAGACGACAACCGTGAATGGGTGTTAACTTACATATCAGCACTTACATACCTGGTTTGTAAAATACTCTGCTGAGTCCAGAGGTCTACAGAGTCCAAGAGGGTGATGGAGAGGCCCTGGGTTGTGCAGAGACGTGGGGCTGGGCTGTGTCTTTCTTTTGTTGAAGTTAAGGTGAGATATGGTAGCCAAAGGTGGGGACATGGGCACTAGAGCGTATCCATATTCATCCCTATCTTTAGCATGTACTTTGGGAACTGTCCAGCTACACTTGGATCTGAGTATGTCAAGGCTTTATAAGAGCCCTTAAGGACCAACAGAATTGTTGTGCCCTCTTTTTGGGAGTCTGAAGGGTTTGAACCTCGCAGAGAACTTCACTTTCAAGCACTTGTTTCATATGTTTAGGCTGTAGCAAACTGTGTTAGGGCCTTGCTACCATACTAGGAGACAGCTAACAGAGTTGGTTGAATAAACAGATAAAACATAAACATTTTATGAGGACATTAAAGTCAATTGTATAAAATGATACATCACTGTAACAGTACCACACAAGATGCCTTCTCTTGTGGTAGAAAACCCAGGAAATGTGAAACAGAGCATCTGGCACAGTACTAGTTGGAGTCACTTTGTTTTGGCAGGTAAGAGCAAATAACACTTCATAATCTTTTACGCATTCACCCAAAGCACATATGAAAAGAAAATTGGCTTGGACTGAGAATAGCAGAATAAGCTTTTCCCACTATAGTTAATGCAGTGGGATAGTAATGAAAAAATTTCACTAAATTCCACCTTAGGTTTCAGTTAACACACAGCTCACGCCCCAACCTGTTGAGTGCCGGGATCATTGCCATCATGTCAAAGCAAGAGCGACATGTGGGACATAATGGACAGGAAGAGGTAAAGGCCATGCAGCTGTTATCACCTGCAGCCATCAGCCTTGCCTATAAATTGCCTATCAGTTTCTTCAGAATCCACTAGCTTACCGAAATGGTGTAGACCAAACGTGCAAGGTGAAAGGGATGAATACATCAGCTCACTCAAGAAGCTTCTGAAGCAGATCTAAGGGCAGCCAGAATGCTGAGGCTTTTAGGCTTCCCTTAGGACACAGGGAACATCCATACCATAATGGAAAAGTGAGTATGTGTACCCTCTCCATTATCTAGGAAGCAATTTCACTCATAGGTGTTGGAGTTACTAATTAAAACTTATGAATTAGAGTCAGAAACCTTATGAATTAAGCGATGAATTAATGAATTTACATGTTTGGCCATTGTTTGATGTGTTTGTTTTCTTTCCTAATGAACTCATAAAATTGTAACCTATGGAGTCCTGTAAAATTGAGGGATCCAAATGGACTGTGACATTTGGCCATGTTTAGCCAAAGATGCGACATGAATGGACCACTTTTTCCACTTTGGTTGATGAATATCCTTAAATGCTGTGGAAGCAATACAGGAAGAATACAGCATCAGTAAGGCAGTTTCATATCATGCCTTAAATTGAATATCTTTGTTTGAGTCATTTGCCAATCACTAACTTTTTAAAAGTTTATTTCCACAGAATTACCCATGACAAATGGGGAAGTCGCTGTTACAGACAAGAAGAGAAAGACAGATGGACTGAGGATCTAGGCTCCAAGGAAATATTTTTACAATGACAAAACCTGTTACTAGGCAAAACAGCCTTTGGAAAGTTGTACTCCTTTAGCGCTCCTGTAATGTTTATCTGGCCTGTGAGCTTCCAATATCTATCTTTCAAAAGCAACTTTTCATGCTATGCTGCTTTTTTTCTGTGTGTGTCATTATAGACAACTGCTGCAATTCCTTCATCTTCAGTTTGGGAAGAAAGCAAAGCATGATGAACAGAAAGAAACAAGGTTAGAGTAGAGAAATAGGGAATAATAGGGACCAGCACTTAAAATTAATTGAGAGAACATAATGGTAGGGGAAATAACTAGAGGATATTAAGACATACAGACCAGTTAGATAAACACTTGGATAAACCTCAATTTAAAAAACTCATTGAACTTCTTGGAAGGTTTGCCTCAGACTGTCCTAATAACAGTTCTTTTTCTACTTCTTTAGAAATTCCTGCTCCAACAGAGTGCAAAAGCATCCTTTCTCCTGTATGTTAAATAGAACTTTGGATCTTCCTTTTCTACACTTGTATAGGGGAAGACACTGCACAGGCTTAAGATAGTCACGGGCAGGAAAGCAGCATACTTAGAGATTTCAAATTTGATATACACAGAATTTGCATGTTGATTTTTGTCTTATTCTCTACTGAACTAAAAGCTATTAAAAACTAGAAGATGTACTAAAAGTACTAAAAGTACAACTACTTTTAACATAGACATGCTATTGATAGCATCCTTGCTGAACTCAAACATCTGTTCATGATTAATAAAGGAAAGGCAAACTTGATGAAAACTCTGTGACTGGCATATGTGTGTTGCATCACATTTTTGGACATGTGCAACATTAAAGCAAACATAAATGAATCCTCCACATAACGAACATGCGATCCCCCAGTACATACTGCTGGGAAAGCTAAGTCTTGAAAAATGCAAGGATAGCTTCATTAGAAGTTCCATCTGGAGGTAGAAAGGTGAAGCTAACAGCAATGAGATCCATCTAAGAGACATAATTGCACTCTCCCAGAAGGGATCCTTGCTACTTGAAACTGAATGGTTCGGGTAAACCTCCTGCATCAGGAGTGGGAAAATTATCAGGCTGCCCAGTCATTCAACTCCAGCTTATCATGTCACTTCTCTCCAGTGTAGGCAGAGCCAACTGCTCACCAACACTCCCCTCTCAACAAGGGATTTATTTTAAGTATGTGTTGATCCTTTGGAAGATGATCATGTCCCATCAGTGCCTGACTATGACACATAATTACAGATCCAAAGCAACGGTTGCAGAAACATCTCTCCAAGCTGATATATCACATTCCTCAGGAAACCTGGACAGATCATGAACAAACAAGAAAATCCCTCCTCATGTTTACACATGTATTGCAATTTTCTCCCTCGGGGAAAAAAATGTATCCATGGTTCTACCAAAATATTTGCATGTTGGATACTTATTACACTTATGACAACTTTAAATGTTTGTAACATTCTAGACAAAAGAAATTTCAACTGCAAATAAACCCAAACAAAATCACAATCATCTTGCAACTATTGCAACATTTAAATCTTTTCTCAGTCTCAGCATCATAAAATGGTGGTAGTTTATCTCCTATATCCTGTTATTTCCAAAAATTGGTATAACTGGAAGGAGAACTGTTCTGATAGACAACCTTTTTGTAAGTCCATGATTGAACTGAGGCAGGTGGAAACCTCTTTCATGCAGTAAGAGTCAAGAGGCCTTCTCATAAGAAAGCTCAGATGAGGGCTAGGGCAGAGCTGCTGGAGCAGCTGGAGCACTGTGCAGTAGCTTGGTTCAGGTGAAGCCCCAGGTAATGAGCTTGGATACCTGGAATGGCAGTACAGACCACACTTGACCAAAACCTTCACTATTAGCATCAATTGCAGCTCTAAAGAGGAAAAATGTCACCAGATATTTTAGTTTGGGGAATTACTTCAAATATTAATTTTCGGTTTATAATTGTTTATAAGCCCTTAGTACAGAATTTCACCTGAAAGACTAGAAGATCTAAAGTGAAGGAAGACTAATTACTCATGACACCCTGTAATGTCTTGTAAAAATATGATATCCACAGAGAAATCAAATTAATGAAAGATTAATGTTGTTACAGACAGCTCAATTATATATCTACTTGCTTTTATTGAAGATCTACAAATATCTGAAGGAAAAAGCTAATGAATAATTCATTAGTTCTTTTAAATGGATGAGACTATAACCTATGTTGGTGAGCCAAGTTCTTATTTTCAGACACTTGCTTTTTACATATTTTAAAGATCAGGTTGACTTTGAAGGACAGAGGGAGTGAGAATCTGTTTCTCCCACTTATTTTTACCAGTGAGACATTGAGAAATCTAACAACTTTCTTGACACAGCTGGCAAGTCCTCTACCTCCCAGTTCAGTACAGTGTCTTGCTACTGGCAGACCTTTGCTATCTCATTTCTGTGCATTTTATGTATTCACAATTCAACAGAAAACATCTCACCCTTCTTATTGGTAAAGAACTTCGTATCCCTCCAGCTCACTACACTACTCCTCAGAGGTCCTTGGTCATCTGCAAGGGAGCAGAGAAACTCAGCCCACATTATGGGCGTTGCAGCAGAATTAGGGTCCCCAGCCAGGGCACATATCCCCTTGCACCCTGCATAGTTCCAGGAAAAAAAACCAGTTACATCCCCTACCAAAACACACATGAGATGTCAGTGACGCAACCAGATGGAGAGATTTGGAGGGTGGGGTGTCTCAGTGCAGTGGCCATCACACGACCTAACCTACCTCACCAGCTGGCAGATATGCATTGTAAAACCACTCTAGCCATATAGGAAATGTCCAGATGACAATTTCTCTCACGTGGTGTACATTACTATTTTAGATTGAAATAAACCTCTGGTCCATTTATCTGATTTGGTGTTGTGATTTAACCTGGCAGGCAGCAAAACACCACCACTGACTCGCTTCCCTGTGGTGGGATGGGGAAGGGAATCGAAAAAAGATAAAAGTTGTGGATTGAGATAAAAACAGTTTAATGTGACAGAAAAGATGAGAAAGTAATAAAAATAATGATGAAATAATATGCAAAACAAGTGATGCACAATGCAATTTCTCATCACCCACTGACTGCTGCCAAGTCATTCGCCAAGCAGTGGACCAGCGCCCCTCAGCTAGTTCCCCCCGGTTTTATTGATCATCATGATGTTATATGGTAGAGAATATCCCTTTGGTCAGTTAGGGCCAGCTGTCCTGGCTGTGTCCCCTCTCAGCTTCTTGTTCCCCCCTCTCCTCCCCAGCCTCATCTCTAGCAGTATGACAAGCTGAAAATATCCTTGACTTGGTCAGCAGTCCTCAGCAACAACTAAGTATCAGTGTGTGCTACAAGGAAGAAAATTAACTTTTTCAGGAATAAAATTTACTTTATCCCATCCAAAACCAGAACACTGACGTTTGTAGGTTTTAGTGTTCTTATACTACCTGATGTGTTACTGATGGAGATGCAATTGGAAGAACTATACCTTGGATCCAAAGGAATCTTGCAGAAAGGGGATATGGGAGTAGAGGAGGGAGGATGGACAAGGAGAAAATTCAGGAAAATCAAAGTATGTGACTAAGACTCATCTATCTTCCATCACAAACATCTGTAAGTACCTTCTGTCCACACTCCAGCTGCCAGTTATGTTTCTCACTTCACGTGCACAACAGGAAGCAAAAATGCACATTTTCTAATTGCCTGGAATGTGCTCATTAAAAACTATATATTATTTGTAGACAAAACAAGGCATGGTGTTTATATTCAGATCCATATTTCCTTTAAAAGCTTACAGTGCCAGCTCCTGATGTGTTTCCATTTCTGCACTGGGCCATAAGCAGAGATCATTATCAACATGCAGCAAGCCCCACATGTAAGGAATGGGATTGATAAAAATTTTATACAACATATTTTCTTAAACCTCTGGGCAAAATACTGTGTATTGTAAACAGACAAAGCTACTGAAGTGCACCTCCTCCTGTGGCAGGGACTCTCAGTCAGTCTGCAGAGCTGCAAGGCACAGTGGCAGGGCATGATGCTTTGTCGCTCAGCCAAGGACACAGAAATAACATCTGCTGTGTTAGAAATTCCACTCCATTTTAAACATCTTTGTGGGCTAGATTAAAAGATTCAGCTGACAAACTCACAATGCAGCAAACAGCACGAGAAGCCTTTGACTTCCATAAAGGAATTCGAATCAATGTGCCACGAACTGAACTGGCTATTCCCAGGAGGATAGATCCTCCTGCAAGGTTTCAAGGAAAGAAGAGAACATATTGTAATCATTTGTTCTAGTCTTGTTTGTTGAAATTGAGGCTGGTTCGCATGGTATTTTAGTAACTATCATCAGTGTCTTTTAAACCTTTTGTAAGGTTTGGGGTCAGGTTTTTTTGTTTTGGGGTAGGGTTTTCTGTAATTTTTTTTGTTTGTCTTCTATTTTGGGTTGGGCTTTTTTGTTTTGTTTTATTTTGTTTTGTTTTATTTTGTTTTGTTTGTTTTCTTCTGCTTTTTTTTTTTTTTTAATAAGCATTTCCTCTCATAATAGCATCTCGGAAAAATACTGTGTTTAAGAAAGATAAAATTTCTCATGAAATTCCAGGATTTGAACACTATTAAACTCAAGAACCCATAAAAATAGCATCTTGATGTTATTCCTCTCCTACAGCAGTGTGATGTGCCCAGTGTGATAGGTATGATCACATCAGAGGACCAGTATTGCTTTGTATGAGCACCAGAAAGAAAGGGGGCAAGAGGGAAGAAAATTAAACCCACAGAAGCTCTGAAGACCTATGCCTGCTACCCAAAACAGGCCTAATTTGTCCCAAATTCACCCAGCTCTTAGCACTGGGTTTTCCTTAGTGGCAAAACTATTGGGACTCTTTGTCTATATTATGCCACCCAACAACTGAGCACTTGATCCTTGCTCCTTTTCTAGTTTGCCCTTTTCGGATTAATAAGCAGGAGGGCAACCTGAAGCTATCACCACCCCTTTTGCAAATATATGTATGAAACTTCCGCTTGAATTTCGTTCTCACAAATCTGTACTAAGTGTGTTAAAGTCCAGCTGGAGCATATCCTATCATAAAATATTACAGGCAGCTCACAGTTGATGGATGAAGGGTCAGGCTCAAGCCTTATTATTCTGTTATATTCTCCAAGATGTCATATGAATTAATCAGTCTTTTTATTGCAAGTCATTAATTCAATCACAGAAAATGATGAACTGCATTTATTTAGAACATTTTTGGAATAGGCAATGATGTTTTTCACCTGCACTATTAACTTCCTTATGTTTATTAAAATACACTTGAATTCATATCAATCATCCAAATGAAACTTTACTTTTCAGAAAAATAATTTTTTCTTATAAACTTATAAATTCAATTATTTGGGGTAAAATTTGTCTTCCATTAATACATAATGGAAGACATTTTCTGTGAAAATGAAGACACTAGCAAATTTATAACTGGCTTAAATTGACTGGAAAAACTGTAAGGGATGTTCAAGAAGAGATTAGATTACAGATTAGTTAATGAATATCTTGCAGTTTTATAAGCAGAGAGAAATATAAACTTGTTGCTCTTTAATCAGGAAAGAAGAAATGGAGTTTATCATAAGTAATGGTTGTTTAATATTCCTTACACCTCACATAAGTACAAACTGGGACCTGCATGTATCTATTTGCCTGTCTGTCAATTTATCTTCAGATGAAAAAATGAATGTAGCATAGGACTCCCATGTTTACACTGTACACAAATGTCTGGGATTCCACTCAAATATGGAAGCAATTCAGCTCAGTGGGATAGATCCTGCAAGTTAATTCATACAGTTATAACCAGACAAGGGACTGATGTAGCCTCACACCTTCCAGGGCATAGGTAGCACATCCAGCTGCACCTCCTCACAGTTTTTGGTACCTATTTGTCTTCCAACAGAAGAGGCTGAAGAAAACTTGGACAGGGGCTAAAGGACTCCGGCTAAAGCAGGTCCTCTCCAGGGAACCCCAAAGCTTTGGATCTTCCTGAAGGAGCAGAGTTGCTGAGGGCTCCTCACCCTCTGAAGTGATTTCTCCAGGCTCCATAAAACTGAGGATCCTTGGAGGCCCCTCAGGTGACCAAAAAAACACGTTCACTATTTTTTGGGAGCTCCATTCCTGCTGAGCATGCACCCATGCCCTGTCTCTCCTTCTGCTTTCAGGGGCTCCAGGCTTTGGGTGCTGTCAGAAACCCCATGGAGAGAAAAACCTCTTGAGCTTTCAGAAGTGACACCTGGGTGGTAAATAGCAACCAAGTGGCAGGTTCTGGACACCAGGTCTAATATCTCTCTTGAGACAACATATGAGGTACTGTGTGCACATCCAGAAACTTTCTAGTACCTTGGCTGCAGTGGAACAAACTTGGCCTTATTAGTTACTGCAGAGAACATGTTACAGGGAAAGCTGGCTTTAGAGAAGTTTATCAAAGTTATGAGGTAGAAAATTGGCATGGTTATTAATCATTTATAATTATAAACATTTTCTTCGCCAGATGCGGTATTTCCCCGCTGCCCATGAAACTCTTCTCTCTGAGTCATTGTTATTCCGGATATATCTTTCCCTTACTGAGAAGTGCCCTGTGTACTTTATTCATTACGTCTTTTATGCTCCTTTCTTGTAGTTTTTCGGCTGGCTTCTCAGGGGGCTGTGGCATGTGTTTTAGCCTTATGAAGCAGATGGAAATGGCAGGCACCAAGGAGACAAATGTCCCACGAGCCGACCGAAGAAAAAGGAAGGGACAATCTGTTCCAAATGCCCACTGAAGAAATCAAAGAAAGAAAATCAAGCTAGATGTGAATATTTGTTCCCAACAAGGTGGCAGCTCTGACAGTCTCTGTGGCTTCAGAGTTGTTGGTATGACCACCCCTTGCCCACCCAACAGAAGCTGCTGGATGTCATGTCAGTTTGCATTTACCTTGATTCACCTGTTATTGGCTGTGCACATTCTGCAGTAGCTTTATTATCTCCTTTCCAGCAGCAATACAACAGCAGGCAGGAGCAGCTCCAAGGACAAGGGTGCCCAAGCACCTCTCCTGACTCTGGTGGAAAGGAGGACAGCTCATAACCACTGTGGTAAGCTCTTTGCTACAGACATATTGCCATGGCCTCTTGCAACCAGAACAATTCTGTGACTTGGTCTTAGCACTACCAACAGAGACAAAAGGTTAGCTCTGAAAATGGAAATTTGTGTCCTCTTGGGTTACCCAAAGCCAAGAGTTTTGAGCATTTCTGCTGTTTAAAGTTTGCAAAACTTTCTCTTGGTGCTGAGACAGAAAACATTACTGCAGTGCAAGGTATTACTTTTCTCTCTGTGGTTCTTGCCAGAAAACATATAACTGCCAATAAAGAGGCTACACAGATTCATTAGCTTGTTGTTTTCATTTTAATACTATTTTTGGTTTCCCTTGAACAAATAAATCTTAACTTCACAATTTTAAATAGTTACTGTGTACCCAAATTCAGGTAATCTTCTTGCAGACTTTAACTCCTTCAGGAATGACAGCATATGAAAGCCAAATCTGTTAGTGTTTTGTAATGAAATATTTTTTTGGAAACTAAATATAGAAGCTGACTAAAGCACTATTCTCAAGACTGTTTATTGCTATTCTCTAAAAAGAAATGAAAAAACAAGGCCTCTCTGAAAATTCAACTGACACGATTTCACCAGAAGTTGTTAAAGAATGGGTCCACTTTCAACAGGAAGTCGGAGAAAAAATGGCACCTGTTTTTTACAGCTTCATCCCTCCATCCTCTTTCAAAGATATGGATGAGCTCCACACCATTGTTCTCACCCATGGAAAAGGAAACTCCATAGGGTTTAGAGGCTAAAAAAATGCAATTTCCTATACAGAGCAATCTGGAACATAATCCGATATCCATCAGCAACAGGGATGGTGTTGCCTGCAAACAGTAATGGAAATATAGAGAGGAAAATACCCTTAGCTGAGATTTTCTTGAACTGACAGTAGAAAAGTAAAGTTACATGTGAAGAGCTAAAAGTTTTTCCTTGATCAAAAAATAATAACCCATGGGTTTTTTCCTTAGTAATAATGAACAAAGAATATGTCCCGACAGTAGAACTATTTTTGCCAGTGAGCTACCATTTAATGCATGTACTAGCCCTATATGCTGTGTTTAACTTGCACATAGGCAAAGCCCAGGAAGAATTATTCAAGAAATTTCAGCTGTTAAAAAATTTAGAAGAACTAGGAATATCAAAAGATGTGGTGCAGAATTGTGAGTAAGATTCACTGTCCACAATTATAGCTTTGTTATCCTATTCATTTAGAAAACAACCCATCTGTAGCTATTTGAAAAGCAGCATCTGATAACCAAATTCCATTTTTGTCTTTCCAAAATAGGATTCTGTCTGTATTTCATAAAAATTAACACCTTTGTATATATTTTCATATTTTCTTCTCAGAGGAGAATTGCATTACCATTCCTTAATCTCAGGGATGATTAGGCATCAAGATAGAAAGAATAACCTGGTAATAACTAAAATTTCACATACAGATTCATAACCATCTCCATATTGGAACAAAACTCTGCTTCCACAGAAGGTGGATTATGTAGGAATTCTGTAAAATTCTGTAAATACTTAAGCAGAGAATTAGTCAGAGGTCCACTGCTTTTTTGTATAACATTTTTTGTTCAGTTACTTTCTCTCTGTGCCTGTAAAATAATGCAACTGATGGCAGAATATTATAGATCTTCACTTTCTATTAAAGTCAGAAGGTCTGAATGTGTTCTCACCATAACTCAAAGCAACTTCTGTCTGATTAAATGCATGATTCAAATTACTAAATGTTAAGGTCCTAAGTCTTCTATCTAGTCAGTACAGGGAGGTAAATACTTCAAAGGAACTAATTAAAGCAACTAAGAAAACAGTGTGAATGGTTACCCAATGTCAGTAGCTCAGTTAATGAAGAAAAATTTTTTTGTAGAAATAAGTTTCTGTATTGATTTATAAACTCAAAATTAAATACTGCCGGTTTGTAGTTATTTGTGATGTTAAGTATCTGCACCTTGGCATATGTTTTCCTCTAGACTTTAGGTAAGAAAATCAAAGCAAGTTGATATTCAGATAAACACACAGAGGGGTAAGAAATCTTGGCTGAAACTATTTAAGAGCACACTATGGGAACTGTGACCCTAATGTGTTCGCAATGAGATCTCTAACAATTAGTTAAATCCACAAATTAGTAGCTACGGGTATTTCAGAGAGCAAAAATTTGCAGTACTGCTTTAAACTGAAAATATTGAGTAACTTCATTTGGGAGTGCTTGGTAGCTTTCTTCTGGTTCATTATTAAGGAAAAGAACCTCTCTCAAATGATTCTGAGTACAATCAGAAATGTAATCCCCTATGAAATGCACTGGGAGGTGTAGGGGTAAAAACTCAATAAAATAAGCAGAACATCCAAGGTGCCAAGGGCAGATGGAGCACAGCCTGGTTAAAAACATCTGGGCAGAATGCAGCCCTTTGGATAATAGTCTGAACAGTCAAATATCTAGGTTACTGTTAAAGTCTGAAATCAATCAGGAATGGGAGCTTGTAAAGAGAGCCAGAGATCATACAGGAAGAGCAGAGAAAGGAAAAGTACAGGGAGGGGTTGCTGATACACCAGAGATTGCGCTGCCATCCAGAGGATTCTCAACAGACTGGAAAAATGGACTGACAGAAACCTCAAGAAACTCAACAAAGGGAAATACAAAATTCTGCACCGTGTGGAGAATAATCCCATGAACCAGTGCAATCAGAGGGCTATTTGACCAGAAGCCAACTCTACAGAAAAGGACCCCGGGGTCCTAGTGCTCACCAAGCTGACCATGAGCCAGCAATATGCCCTCATGCCAAAATGGTCATCAGTATCCTGGGCTGCATGAGGTAGAGCATTACCAGCAGGTTAAGGGAAGTGGTCCTTCCTCTCTTCTCAGCTCTGGTGAGACACATCTGAAATACTGGGTCCAGGTCAGGGCTTCCCAGCACATGAAAGACAGGAACATATCAGAGTGAACCCAAGGAAAAGTCAAAACACTGTTGAGGGGACTGGAGGATCTTTCATGACCATAGAGCTGAGACTGTTCAACCTGGAGAAGAGAAGAAATGAAGAAGGAAAAAGATTTTTCTTGGTGATGCCCACTAACAGGACAAGAGGCAATGGGCACAAATTAAATGCCATGATATCATCTTAACATAAGAAAAAGAATAGTTACCTGTGGCCAAACACTGGCACAGGTTGCCCAGGGGGGTTGTGGAGTCTCCATTCCTGGAGGTATTCAGACCCTGACTGGACACAGTCCTCTAGCTGACCCTGCATTGGCATTGATGTTGGACCACATGATATCCGGAGGGGTCCCTTACAACTTCAGCTATTCTGTGCACCATTTTGTCCTATGTGATGAGTTTAAGAAAACAACAGACTCTCATTTGAACGCAGAGCATTTTGTCTCATTTAAAGTGACAGTTGTGCTGGACACTATGTGCCAGTCTGTGTGAGATACCAACTTCCATGAACCATGCTTAAAAACAATATTGCAGATTCAAAATGTATTAGATGATCTAATAAAAAAAATTACTGCTACCCGCAAACATGGTCTAGCTCAGCTCTGCACAGTCACTATTCAAAATTAAATGATAGTTCTGCAGCAGGAGTTTTTTATTTGGGGATAAAGCTTTTTAATTGTTCTCTACCTATTCTTGTTTTTGTATGGCTGCTAATGTCTTTATAAAATGACAAGTAGATGAGAGATATTGTTCTTTATTAGTAACAAAAGGTATTACAAGAGAGGTACATCTGCAAAGAGCTGTGCTGGGAACTGGGTGTCCTTCCTCAACTGTAAAGGGAGAATTCCTCAAACTACAGACATTGGAGCATTACGGAAATTACATCCATTCTCCTGGGTATAATTTACATAAATCGTAAAATCAAAATGGAAAGCTGAAATAAAAAGAGTAACTTATATGAAGGGGAGAGATAGTCTTTTTTGGTTATGACAGTAATTTTTTATTTCCCAAACTAATGTGTGATTTGGTATAGTATTTTCTGAAATTGTTTGCAAGACATACAGCTAAGGATCAAACCATTACATTTAGGATTGTAAGATAAACAGCACTGCTACAGCAGAAATGTTTTTTCTCCAATCCCTTGCACCACATCCAGGAGGTACAGACACAGAACAATTTCATCGGTGGGGAAAGTTTGTGTTTAGCCTTGAAAAGAGAAAGCTTAGGGGGCATCTGACTGCTGTCATCAGTTACCAGCATTGAAGGTTTGAAGAAAACAGAACCAGGTTTTCTCAATATGCGCAGAAGAAAGGCAAGAGGTGGTGGTCTCAGGTTGAAGCAAGGGAAATTACAAACATGTAAGAAAAAGATGTAAGAAAAATATGTCCCCTTTGAGGGCAATGAAGCACAGGTCTGACTGCCCAGACAGCTGTGGGATCTCCATCCTCAGGAAATCAAAACTCAGACAGACAAGGTGCCAAACAGCCTGCTCTAACTTTGAAGTGAGCCGTACTTTGAACAGGGAGTTAGACTAAATGATGCCCAAATGTCCCTTCCAAACTGAACTATTGGTTCTACTATGTAATTGCAACTCAAATATTTGTTATAGACCCCAGTCCAATATATCTCTCAAAATAAATCTACTGGAGACATCAGAGGAATATATTTTGTTTCCTTGCTCAATCTAGTTATGAAAGATACCGATACTATAAAATTATTGACAGGAGAAAAAAGTAGATAACAGTTGTAGTTGCAGCTCTGTTCTCTGGGAAATATGTTTTAGTGTTCTTCCTTTGTCCTTTTTCAAATGCAATCTCCTGGAATTTAGGCAGTTGTTTAAAATGACACTTCAGTGGGTTTTTTTTTAATTCAGTTGCCTTTTATCACAATAAGAGTATCAAGTCAAGAACTACTATTAACACAAAATACATGACAAGAGAAAATGGTGTTCTCTATGTTCCTCACTTAGATATTTTTATACCCAATATCTCTTTCTTCAAGATGCTATTGAAACTATAAGATAAACATGTTGGATAATGATAAAAGATACAAATGGAAATGAGGCAATGGACCCGAAACTTTATGGAGAAAATGTCCTTTGTGATACAGAGGCTCCTGGATAGATCAAAGCTTGGGAACTCACCTGGGAAACAATGTTTTGAAGAACAGCTCCAAGGTAGTAATCCTCTAGCTTGAAGTCAGAGGCAAAAAATGAATGTAGAAAAAATAGTTACAGAACCCATTAGAAGACAAGATCAATAATATTAACTATAGTCCAGAATCAGGCTGCTAAGTGAGAGAAATACACGCAGAGGAAAAACACAACGAGTCCCAAAAGTTGTGAACTTCACTCGACTCTGGTAAATATTTCTGTCAGTCTTTTAAGGGCTGTGGTAACTCTTGTGGAACTGAATGGAAAATTAAGTAGGGGCTATTTGTTCCTTGCATTATTCAAAAACTAATAGCAATCTCTTCCAGTGTTTTATTATTACCATAGATTAGGTTGTCTGTAGTACTAATTGAGCAGAGTCCTGCTGACTACAGAGAAAATCAAAACAGCTTAACTGAATCTCTGATTAATAATAATAAAAAAATAAATCTCTCTTTATATGAAAGTATTGCCTAACTTTTAAAATTAAAATTAAAAACTTGAATTTCACGCCTTGGGGTCTTTCATATGGAATTGTTCCTGCTTACAGATCCACCATGGGCAAACTGGAACAACATGAGGGAGAACTCATCCGGAGTGAATAATTTTTTCGTCAGTGAATTAAGCCCTGTGTGCAGTAGGAGATGTTCTCTCTCTTTGTTCTCCAAAGTATCCCAGTTTTCAAGGGAGTATGTGTCCAACATATTCCTTTAAAAATGGGTGAAATTCTATCAGTGTGATAGCAATATATTGCTTTTATGGAAATATTAATGGAGGAGGAGAATCAGATAGAAGCAGCTGGATGTCTGGATCAGAGAAGGCTGAAATCTAATCTCATTCCATCATCCAAAACGGTGGTGTCCTCATGACAGCCACAGACCAAACAGTCTTCTTCCACAAAACTGGGAGCACTGGAAATAAAGAGAACAGGCAACCTCACACCAGCTTTAGGGAGAGACTGAATGCTTATTGCTTGAAGAAAAACTGGCATCTGCTCTAGTGAGGAATACACGCACACGTTACTGGCTGTCTTATCGGAGGAAAAGGCTGGAGATGGTAATTGAAAGTTGAACCATTCAAAGAAGCACAAAGCGCCCTTCAATCCCAGCACCCTGACCACTCCAAAGTCTTAATCAACCCCAGACCTGTGGTCCCTCCAGTATCCAGCCACAGACCTGTCCTACTCATTTGCTAGTCTGGCTTGAAGCTTGCTGGCAGATTGCATAGAGGCCTCACACATCAGATGTTTAGGAACAAAGTTCAAAAAGCAGAGAGTAGAGGCTGAGGTGCTCAGACGCAGAGCCTGGACAGGTGAGCATACTGACCAGTACCTGATTACACATGATTATCCTCTGGTTATTTCCATAACCTTTTTTTCCCACACTTGCGTCTTCCATGTCTACCTTGATGCCTCCTTTTGGTTCTTCCTCTAAATCCTCCATAACAAGTTTAAAACAGTTGCACATTTCCCCTCAACTTTCCCATAAGACACATAATAATCTTTCTTTCCTTCTTCTTACCTTTACAAAGTTGCATCTAAACATCTGACTCTTCAAGGTTGTACTTGAGTAGTTCAGTAAGTGCCCCATCAGTTTTTTCAGGTTTCTGTATCTGTGTGTTTGATTTATTTATTTTCCTGTTTCTTGACCTTGGCTTTTATGCCAAATAGCTATTAACTAGCTATCCTAACAAGGTAAACATTAATACAACAGAGTCTTAAAGATAAATGAGCTACAGACTGCCTAATAATTTCTCTCAACTAATCCAAAAGCATGGTTTGGAAGATGCCCAGCACCAGCAGCTCCTGCTAGCTTGAACCCCAGGTAGGGATGCTGAATACAGGGGGTGTCAGGACCTTCTGTCTTCAAGTGCAGCTGGTGAAATCCCAGCTTCACACTCCAAAATTCTATGAACACAATTGTTGCAGGGCCTCAACCCCTCCAGTAACAACCTGGTTTGCCACAGGTACTTTGAGGGTGACTTATCTCATGCAATTCGCAAGGTTGAACAACTTGTGTGAACTCATCACTAAGTTTCCTCCATAAAGACAGAAAGGTAATCCCAGAAGATGAGTAATGTTGCTTTTCCTGTCCACCCACCTCAGGATGAAACAAAACCCCTTCTGGAGATTTTCTTCTCTCTATTAACTACAGAGGAGTCAAAGCAATTAACCTTGTCTAAACATCTCACTTTCCAATAGCATGGTCAGCTCTGATAAGTTCCACCTTTATGTGGAGAGGTGGAACTTATCTATGTGATGCAGCACTTCTTGTGTGACTGTAATCAAACCTTTTTATCTGTCTGTGCCCAACTGCCTCTCTGGAGCCCCTTTTTTTCTCAAAGGATTGTCTGTCACACATGTCATGCGCAGTATTAGGCACAGTGAGGCCAGCAATGGGCATCAGCAAGGAAACCCACATGCTTTCTCCTCTTTTCAAGATGTCACACAGCTGGACAGAAACAGGTAAGGCAACTGACTGTCCAACATGCTCAAAGCTATGGGAACATGCTGATTTCTACACAAACACTGCTGTTACTATTGTTATTATTATGCGAGTAGTTAATCTATTAGTAATATATTTGTATCCTGGAAAATGCACACATTTAAATGTCTTTAAAAACACCAAATGAAAGAGTAAGACAAATGAAATGAGGAAAAAAATATTCTGTAACGTGGTGTACTTGTATCGCAGCAAATGGCACATTATTCCTCGAAACCTCCCTCATTGTGGTGTGTCAGTGCTCCAAGCTCACTCTTCAGTGGGTGGAATTCCACCAAGCTCTTCCATAAGGGGTGAGCAAAGCCAAAATACCCTGAAGAGTACTCTGGTTGGGAAGTTGCTCCCCACACACATATTCATGAAGTTGAATATTGTTTGTCATTCAGGGAGAAAAATCCTCTGAAATTACTTGATCTCTTCTCAGAGGGAAGAGAAAATATTCATTTGTTTTCCTTACAAAATTTTGTGCACTTGATTATTGCTTGAAGTATTGAAAGACTACACTAAAGACTCTATTCAGTTATGAGTTCAGAAACCACAAGCATATGCATAAACACATAATATGCACTTAAAGACTGGCATGGAGATAAGTGCATGAAGAAGGTCAGGGTTAGACCCAATCATGGATGGATGGACAAAGAAATATAGGGTCACCTGTGCTGGAGAAGCTGATAGGAGATGTCAATGAGGGAAATTTGGGGTGGATGTGGAAATGGAGGTGGAGGCAATAGTGGGAATTCCCTTTGCTAAGGGAAATGCTAAGACTGAATGAAGATTTATTGGGTTGAAAAAGATTCAAATCAGCCGCATAAGAATAGTAGTATCAGAGGGAGAGTGAGACAAGAAGGAAAGGAGTGGGACTTCAGCATAGAAGAGAAATATGGGTCTTTATTTAGCTAACATCTGCGAGGAGTGATAAATGAAACTTGAAACCACAGTGAGAAGGCAGAGAAGGAGAGAGGGCACGAGGAGCCGGAAGACCAGAGCGTCCCCTGGCAGGGTAAAGGTGACTGGAATGGACAGGACGACGACAGTTACATGTTTATGTAGAGCAAGTGCATAATGAAAGTCCCGTGGTCTATCACCATTGATCATTGATTCTTATTTTTGTTTTCTTTTCCAATACTGGAATCAAACAGGATGATTTTCTATCACCCTTCCTAGAAAAGACAAAAATATAGAGACTTCTGAACAGGTTCCATGTAATTGGCATAATTTTGTTGTTGCTGAGATAAGAACATTTGCTTTTTCTTCTGGGATTTAATTGTTCTTTTGGTTTTTTTCTTTTGGTTTCATTTGTTTTGTTCATGTGCTGTAGGCTTCCAATGCTTGAAATGTGAATAACATCCTATGCTTGTAATTCACAAGATAAATTTTGTTGCAGTTTCCTTCTGCTAGATTGGGTAAATCCTAACTTCAGTAGTTTTAGAAGGCAGGTTTTGAGCAGACTCTGTAGTGTTATAACTCTCAGGTAGAACCTAAGAGCCTTGGTGTTTCTACACCACTTAAACTTTTTTTTTGGTGGATATTATTTCTAAATTCTCATGCTTCTTTTTAGGCATTGTTCCAAGGGAAATAAAATTCCATATATAGAAGTGGAAGCAAATGGGATTTCGGAGATCACTGTCACATTCAGTTTTTGCATGTAAACTCCTCATGGCTAAAGCTGCTTGTTACATCCTTGCTGGAACCCTATGAGAGCTCTTAACACCAGCTTTTGAAAAAGATCAGTTCTCTGTTCACTGTGCTGAGCACTGTCTTATATCGTACGAAATCCACCAGGGAAAACTGGATATTCAGCTACAATTTTTGTCAGAGCTGCAGACACCAACACAAAGCAATTATGCTTACAGACACACTCCTCGCAGAAGGTGCACACGCCTTGTCTCATTGCCATTCTAAAGGAGTCTTGGCTGATCATTTTGGGAATTCAGCCCTTCTGTGGGATGTCAAATACTATTCCATCCCACATCAAATGCACCACTTCTGGCAGGGCAGCTTATGTGTCTGAGCTTAAAACTAGCTCTACAATTGTTTCAGCAAGTTAAATATGACAGCACAAGTGTCCATATACAATGAGCACTTTAGAAACAGAGGTTCAGAAAAAGAGAATTCAATTCAATCAGAACTCCTCTTCAAAGATAATACCTGTGCTCCTTTTGGCTTCTGTCAAATGTAGGGTTTGAGTCCCACATTTCATGGGTGCCATCAGCTAGCCTTCCTCTCAACTCCAGGGAAGTAGGACTTCACTTTTCTTCATTAAACAGCAGAAAGTCATAGGGATGTTCTGAGATCTGCTTCCCATGTGAACTTGCAAGCACCCTGTGCTTCCATACTGACACAAAGACCCACTTGCCTACTGGGACCTACGAGGCCCACACCAGGAGTTGGCTCTGGGATATTTTATAAAGGGGGAGTCTTAGTGTGCTCCTATGAGAAGTCTTTTTGTTATTGCAAATTTAGCCTTGAAATACATCTGAAGAGAATCACCAATGTATTATTATAAGGAGGTGGCAGAAGCCTTACAGTATGTGTGATGAGTGTGTCAAACTCTGACTCTTCACTTGAGGTGACGTAGAATCATAGAATGGCTTGAGTTGGAAGAGGCCCTAAAGATCACCTAGTTCCAACTCCCTGACATGGGCAGGGACACCTTTCACTAGATCAAGATGCCCAGAGCTCCACCCAGCCTGGCCCCTCCCAGGGATGGGGCATCCACAACTTCTCTGACCAATCTGTTCCAGTGTGTCACTACCCTCACATTAAAGAATTTTTTCCTAATATCTAATATAAACCTACTCTCTTTCAATTTGAATCCATTTCCCCTTGTCCTGTCACTACATGCTCTTGTAAAAAGTCCCACTTCATCTTTCTTTGAGGGTCCCTTCAGGTACTCAAAGGCAACAATTAGGTCACCCCTAAGCCTTCTCTTTTACAGACTGAACAACCTCAATTCTCTCAGCCCTTTGTCACAGGAGACACACTCCATCTCTGTGATCAAATTGGTAGCTGCCCTCTGGACTCGCTCTAACATGTAAATGTGCTTCTTGTTCTGAGACCTCAGAACACAGTACTACAGGTGGGATCTCACCAGAGCAGAGAAGAGGGTCAGAATCACCTCCTTCAACCTGTCATCCACACTCCTTTTCACAGAATCACAGAATATTCTGAGTTAGAAGGGACCCACAAGGATCATCGAGTCCAGCTCCTGGCCCTACACAGCACCATCCCCAAGTGTCACACCATGTGTCCGAGGGCATTGTCCAAATGATTCTTGAACTCAGACAGACTTGGTGCTGTGACCACTTCCCTGGGGATCCTGTTCCAGTGCCCAGTCACCCTCTAGGTGAAGAACCATCTTCTAATATCCAACCTAAACCTCCCCTGACACAACTTCAGGCCATTCCCTTGGTCCTGTCACAGGACACCTCGGAGAAGAGATCAGTGCCTGCCCCTCCTCTTCCCCTCACAAGGGGACTGTGTCCAAGTCATTGATGAAGATGTTGAAGAGCACAGGGCCCAAGATGGATCCCTGGAGAACCCCACTAGTGACAGGTGACCAGTCTGATGCTACCCCATTCACTATTACCCTCTGTGCTTGACCCATGAGCCAATTGCTCACTCACTGCATGATGTGTTTATTCAACTGTGTGCTGGACATTTTGTCCAGAAGGATCCTGTGAGAGACAGTATTGAAAACTTTACTGAAATCCAAAAAATTACATCAACTGGCTTCCCTTGATCAACTGGGTGGGTTACCTTTTCATAGAAGGAAATCGAGTTTGGTAAGCAGGACTTTCCTCTCATGGAGTCTTGCTGGCTGTGACCGATGACTGCATTGTCTCTCAGGTGTTTTTCGACACCTCCCAGAATAATCCTCTCCATAACTTTACCAAGCCTTGGAGTGAGACTGACAGGCCTGTTGTTTCTGGGTTCCTCCTTCCTGCTGTTCTTGAAAATCAGGACAACCTTCACCAGCTTCCAGTCAGATGGGACCTCTCCAGATTCCCAAGACTGCTCAAAAATCATCGACACAGGTTTTGTGATGACATCAGCTAGCTCTTTGAGGATTCTGTGAATCCCATCAAGGCCTATAGATTTGTAGAGATCCAGCTGGAGCAGCAGATCCCACACAATTTCAGGGTTCACTGGGAGTTAATAATTCTTGCAGTCATGGCCTTCTAGCTCAGGGCACTGAGACCCCATTGGTCCATCATCTGTGTTGAAAACAGAGGCAAAGAAACTGTCAAATACCTCTGCCTTGTCTCTGTTCCCGTTTGTGAGGTGATCATCCTCATCCTGTAATGGGCTAATGATATTTCTATACTGCCTATTGCCATTAATATATTTGAAAAAACTCTTTTACTATCCCCCACATTTCTGGCAGCTTCAACTCCAGCTGAGCTTTGGCTACATGAATTTTCTCCCTACAGCAGCAAGCAGCATCTCTGAATTCTTCCCCTGTCACTTGATTTTGTTTCCACTGGGTATACACCTTCCTTTTTTTCCTTATTTCTAAGAGAAGATCCCTGCTCAGCCCAGCTGGCCTTCTGCCTCATCTGCATGACTTCTGACATTTGGGAATTGCCTGCTCCTATGCCCTTGGGAGGTGATAGATACAATTGGCTTTCCGAGCTGCAAGCTCATGAGCTGCCGGCTCGTGTCCAGTCTCTCATCCCCAAGTCCTTCTTGGCAGGGCTGATCTCCATCTGCTCATCCCTCAGTCTGTGTTGATACCAAGGGTTGCCCCAACCCAGGTGCAGCATCTTGCACTTGCTCTTATTAAATCTCATGGTATTCCCATGGGCCCACTTCTCAAGCTTGTCCAGGTCCCTCTGGATGGCATCCTGTCCTTCAGGTGTGTCGACTGCACCACTCAGCTCAGTGTCATCAACATATCTAACATCAACATATCCGTCTGCAGGGAACACCTATAGTACAAAGAAAATTGCAGATGAGACTCTTGTACCACTGAGAAATAAAGCACACTGAAAGCTTAGCCATAACACTGAAATGCTGCAGTGTGCAGACCCTGCAAGCATTCATTTTGGGTCCATGCTACTTAATTTCCATCACTTCAGAAGCAATTAATTTTTTTCATAAATCCTTTCTGAGTTAGTCAGTGCCCAGGGACAAGTCTTGTCCTTTCAAAATACTGAGCTCAGCAACACTCAGAATATTGGAAAACTGAGAAATATAGCACTGCAGTGCACAGCCACGCAGCCTTTACTCCACTTCTTCCTGTCCCATTAAGGCCAGATATAACCAGTGACAACGTTTTGAAAGCACTTTATGGGTTACTGATGGGATATATAGCTACAGTGTGGCATAATAGGCACAAGATACTTTACAATGCAGTTTAGCACAGGCAGACTTTTTTGAAGGGCTAAATGGTTGGACATAAGGCAGAGGTAAATCCTGCTCAACCTTGTGAAATGGAAAGCATAAATGGAACAATATAATGGCTGAGTTAGACTTGTAACAATGGTTAAGGCTGTGTTTTTATTTCTCAGATGCTAAATATTTGAGTTGTTCTTAAAAAAACACCACAAAAGGATATACACTATCACAGCACAACCTTATCACTGCACTATAGACAATGAAGAAATGAGGCTACACACACCACAATTCAGTTTTCAGCATTCTCCACAGGGCTCTGAGTTTCCCCTTTATTAGGGTTCTTTGCTAAACAGCATTTGGTGTTGTTATTCAGTTAACTAGAATTCCCAGGACTTTTTGCAAACTCAGTGTTTTGATTCACACACTCCTTCTCAGTTCCAAGGCCAAAACACTGCCTTTTGATTCTAATTAACTGAATGCAGGTGCTGCTGTCTTCAGTTGTTCCCACACTGTACAACACCATTTTGTTGTTGAGTTTCTCAGGACCATTTTTTTAAACATAAGAGAAATATTTTCCTGTAGGGATGAATGTGCACACACACAGACATTTGAGTGCAAATATCTGAGATACTACACTAACCGGGTAATTGTGAAAGATACCTGTGAGCTGTCTTCCCCTACACTTTGTTACTGTGAGATAAATAGCAGAAGGACATAGGGTAGTGATATTAAACAACACACTAAACTGTGTTGTCAGCTAGTCCTTAGATTATTTGGGGATACATGTTTTTGCAGTTATCTATATAATGTAAAAAAGAAAAGCACTGACTGCAGGAAAAGTTGCTTCAAATTACCTAGTATTTGAAACTTTTTTACTGGGGCCATAATTTCAGCACTGACAGACAAGTTTCAGGCTTCTCCACTCTTTCCAACTTCAGTGCCTTCCACTCCGTCAAAGAGCACCCTGCCTGTAGGCGCAGGAGGCTCTGAGCTTGTGCAGCCCTCAGGGCTGGTGAATAGCAAAGATAGATACCTCCTCTCCCCCTTGACTTGCATCGTTCATAGCTCCCCCTGCCACCTGCATCATTGATGTGCCTTCCAGTAGCTTAGAAGAAACAGAGGTGAGCAAAGGTATTGAATGTGCATAAATATTCATGTATTTGCATCAATTCAGCTGTTATGTGGGAGGATCCTGCACCCTTTACAGGCCTGGGGGTGGTGTGGATAACTGCATGCATCTGAAGATATCCAAGACCTGGAGTGCCAGTGTGTACCTCCTCTCATAATTTTTCTCATCAACAGGCACCAATTTCTTTCTTGGTTTCATGGAGCAATGGGAGGCAGTGAAATGGGAAGCCTGGAGAAGACAGTAGGGATTGAGACACAGTGCAGATAGTTTGTTTGGAGGGAGAGCCTGATGAAAGCACCAGAAGGGAAGGGCAGTTGTAGAAAAGTCAGTCATTAGAAGACTCCTACTACAAAGCAGATTACAGTCTGCTTTGAGGCAGGATTGAATTTGCCCTAGCCATATATGAGCACATATTTTAGCTAATACCTTCTTAAAAAACTATAGAGCAGGACTTTCTATAACTTCTCTACTTAGCTTGTGCCCAGTTCCTCACTATGCTGCTCGAAGGTTTTTCCTTATATCCATTCTAAATCTTCTGAACAGTGAGCAGATTCTGCTGTGCTGGGAAGGAGAACACCTGAGCATACCTTTCCCTTTTCAGCAGATTGTAACAGCATTGTGTACTGTTTCCTCAATCATCTGTCTGCTCAGATTCCCATTTTCCAGAAAAAACACTTCTTTCCTCTTTCCCACATAAATTGCCTCCGTAAACCTCTTCACACTCTTGTAGGTCTCTTCTGGACTCTTTTTCATTTCCCTACCACCCTACTAGGTATCACCCTTCAAATGTCAGGTACTACGCATGACTCCCAGAAGACAGCAACCTCCTCTTTAGACTTCTACAGTTACAAATGTGATCCAATCTTAGTAACTTTTTAAAATATAGTCCTGAATAAAATTTCAATTTTTTTCCCATCGTTTCATCCTATAGCTGAGTATGGATCCTTCCTGCAGTACTGACACTTAGCCAGATATCTCCCATTATACATGGAAGTCATCTGTCTAAATTTTTTATACTGGATTTTATTGAGTTTCAACCACTTTATATTCCTGTCCTTCCTTGCAGTTTCTCTTTCCTCAGGTTGGTGTCACTCTCAAATCTGATGTTCACATGCTCTATTCCGTCATCTCAGCTATTAAACACAATCTTGAAACTGCTAATGACTCTTACCCCCATAAAACAACACCTCAATGCCCTTGAAGAGTGACAGTGAATTCTTGATTAACTCTTGTGAAGCGGACTTCATCACGTTGCCTTGCATTCACTTTTAATTATTGCATCTACAGGATATTTGTCTACTGCAGCTATAAGAACCTCAAATGAAATAGTACCAAGAGCCTCACTAAAATCATAATGAATCATATCAACCCTCTTCAGTCACAAGGCTGGCTACCCTGCCAAAGAAAAGAAGTAGGCTGGTCTGGTGGGATGCTTTATTTACAAGTCTGTGCTGGCTGTTTTCATTCCCTCTTATCCTCTAAATCCATTCTTTCAGTGGATCGAGGTTGAACTGATGGGTATGTGATTTCGTGGGTTCATTTTTTTCTGCTTTTTAAAGGTAAGTCTGTTATTTTCCCTCTTGCACTCCTCTTCATCAGACAGCTTGAACAGATCTCTTGTTCTTCTATCACCACCTTAGATGAAAGCCAGAAATTCAATGATTGCATTTAACCTTTTTTTCACAAAGCTGATGCAAAGAAAGCATGCAATATCTCTGCATTTTTGCATTAACTAATTTGCTTTTTCTCTTTTTTTGGTGGTAGATCTAGACTTGCTTTTAATCCAATTAGCACATTTCTTTCTTGGTTGCCTTAATTTCCCTGCAGTCTTCACCTCTCTTTTAACCTTATCCTCTTGATTTAAAGTCTGCTGGGGTTTTTTCCCATATTTTCCAGAATATCTATTTGATTGTAAAGTCCTTAAAGAACTCCTAGAAAACTCTATTTGTCTAATTCTCCTGTTTTTCCCTTTACAATGGTCTAGCTTGCCACTTTTCTTTTCACATAATCTCCTTTAATAGCTGTCAGTCTTTGGCCCATCCTTGTATTTAAAGCTGTTGACTTTGTCTAGAAATTCTTCCAACCAATTTCCTAGTTTCTTAGTTTGGTTTTTTCACTCCATAACTAATTCTGCTGCTTTTTCTCTGCCAGTTCCTCAGACTAATGAATTTTATTACGCAAAACCAGTTTCATGGAAATTATCTTCCACTCTTAAGAAATCCTCATCTATATTCTCAATTCCTCTCACTCAAAGCTAACCTGAACTAACTAAGAAACTGAGATCCTCCCCTGGCAGTAGAATCTGCCTTACGACCATTTTTTGGCCAAGTATCTGCCCATGGGAGTGGGAGTCAGACTAGCTGCTGTTTGAAGGTCCCTTCCAACCCAATCAGCCCATGTTTCGTCCAAGACTGATGAGGGCAAACAGTGGAGCCTCTTTCTGACAAAAGGTGTCCATCAGCCTTGTTCTTTTTTTTTCTTTTTTTTTTTTAATTTTGTCATCTGATGTACACAGTCTCAGAGATCAGATATAATGTTAAACACAAATGTTACAATTAATAGGTTTTTTATATCCCTTTCGAAGGTGAATACACAGAAAACATTATTCAGGATTAGAAGGATCACTCTGGGATAGTCCCATGGAAATGAGTTGTTTTGTACTGTACGTAAACTGAATGGTCTCCATCTCAAAACAATTTTAATTAATAAATTGTTCCAAAACCTCATTCCTCATTTCCATGTTACACTAAATTGATATAAAGTACTTAATATTTATTTTTTTGCCTTTCAGAAGAGAACGTTCTGGGTAAAATAATGACACAAACTTCTTGACTTTTACAATCACATGTTCATTATTTCAGCTGATTGCACAGGATTAAAAAGTGTTGTTATGGTCTGATTGCAGCATATTTTCTTTCAGAAGCAGTAAGATTGTGGTTTTTTAAAAAACATATACACATAGAGATAGAAATCGTGCTCACACCTGCAACTTCAATACCTTTGAAAAATAATCAAGCCTTTAAGTTTTTCTTTTGTTCAGAAAGAAAACAGCTCAATGATTTATTAAAAAAACAAACAAACAACCCCACAACATTTTAGCTACTGCTTCTGCAGGTAAGTACAACATTTTATCCTTTCACCATTTATTTCTGCTGTGGTGCCAACTTCTTTTACTTTCAGCTTTTACTGAGACACAATGTTCTCTACTAAGCCTTTGTGATGGCTGTGATTGAGCTGCTGCTTATGCACAGCATTCAGCTCTCAGTTATCTCACATATCCACCAGCTGCAGGAATTGATATCAGAATCCTGGAAAATGCAATGGGAAACAGTTATGCAGCCTTGCAAGGAACACAAGCCTTCGATGTTCCCTCTCCCAGCCCCAGGCTTCTCAAAGTGTTCCCAAAGTTTCAGAAGCATGTGGACTGAAGTCCAATACTTTTTAGCCACTAGCATCTTTAAATGCCCACTGCCTGTAAAACAGCCTTTGTTGGAAAACATATTTCTTAGAAAGGTGATTATAGCCCCCAGAGTGTCATTTGAGTTGATCTTAACAGCATGAAACATCCCTCTAAGAGTACAGTATTTTCCAAATTGCTACAGCAAATTCTGAAAACCAGTGTGCAAAACCACAGTGGCTTCTCCACTTAGGTGTAGGCTGTTGAATAAATCAGACCCTTGGCCATTCAGAAATAGAGATCTCCTTTTGTTCCCATCCATCCCTGCACCCTCATCTGCCTTCAGGGAGATATCACATTTTTCCTTGAACCTCCCAAGTGTCCTTCTGCATCTCTGGGGTCTTCTGTGTGTTTCTGTGTTCTTGTTCACTGCATTTTATCTGCTTCTTTCTTTTTTATCATACTCTTTTCCATATTACACTTTTAATATTTTGTATAAGAAAAAGAATAATATTTCATTTCTAAGAATGAAATGTTCTCTGGGGCCTAGAAATCAGGGTTCTTCACTGATGTTAATAACTGTAACAAGCCTTTTTGGTTGTTATCTTATCCTATCTTAAACTAAAAGCATATAAAGGAAGGAGAAAAAGTATACAAAGGAAGGAGAGTGGCACACGTCTAGTTCTGCCAGAAGGCTGACATTAACTCTCAAATAACCAGAAAACTAGGGAGAAGTTTTCATGTCAACACTATCCCACAGAAAGCTGGTTGCCCTTGCTCAGCCCATTCTGCATGCCTCCCAGAGTCATCTGCCAATGTCCTTCTCAGATTCCCATTGTCACCCACCCTGCAGCATCCTATCCCATGTCTCCTAACCCAAACTACCAGTCCACCAGTTCCCTTCCAGTCAGCCTCAGCGTGTGTCTCTTTTGCCCTCCTCTCTTTCCTTGTGAAGCAACTCCTTTGCTGATACTCACCCTCCTTATCCAATACACATCCTCATCCCAACTCCACAGATCTTTCCCCCCCCAGTCCTGCTCATTCCTGCTGCCAAGTCTCCAGTCCTGGTACTGCTGCTTCTACACAGCTGTGTTTCACAGAGCTATCACTTAGGTTGATATACCTATATTTTATTTTATTTTAATTATTGTCTCTTCCACAATAAAGTGTTTCCTTCAGGAGAAAAGGTAGAATATAGATTCTTGGTAAGTCTGTACACAGCATTAGTCTGTTAGCATTGTAACAATCATACTACATTCCATATCAGAGACTGAGTCTCAGCTGTCCTCCTGAACTCTTCCTTACTTCATTTGGAGTCCGTGGGGAAACTGGAACTATGTACAGCTTATGAAGCTTTGCATTTTAACGATTTTTCATTCTTAATTCCAGTGTTCTGGGAGACAACCGTAAAGAGAAAGAAACACACAAAACCAAGAGCATATTAATTGCATCCACCTCTCTATCTCCAGTGCAAGAGCCAATGCATTAAATATGCTAATAAAAATCCCAGTTGGTGAGTTATCTTTTTCTAAAAGAAACTGGCAAATAGTACATTCCTTTAAGACTCATGATTATGGTACTAAGGAATTGCCATAATGCCCCATTTCCCATGCTTTCCTCTTTACCAAGGCTTTCCTTGTGAAACAGCAAGATTCAGGATGGGAACAGTTCCAGGTGTGGAGAAAAACATACAGCAATTGATAGAACTTTATTATACAGACCTTACAGTTATTATATGGACTTTACTGTTATTATGTGGTTTCATTGTATTCACACCACACAGCGCACATCCTGGACATGCCCGGGCTCGCCATGAGTTTGCCTGCTCCCTGCTTCCCCCGCTCCCCTCTCTGATAGGCTGAAGAAGCTGCAGAGAGGAGACAGTTACCATTTGCCCTCTCCTTCCCCAGTTCCTCCCCCTTCTCGCCTGTACCCCTATCCTGATTTGCTCCCCCGTTTGTCTGTCTCATGCCCCATCCTATGTTCTGGCCCTTTCCCCGCCTGAGCTGATAGAGAATCCTGCACACTCCTCAATAAACCATTCTACCTGCACCCTACCTTGTCTCCTGAACCCGTGCTGTGCCATGGCCCCATGCCCCCTTCGGACCGCGGCATCTTCTTGTTGGCCCGGCATGAGGGTTTGATGGAGGAGGCCTCCTCTAGGAGCAATGAAGTAAGACCCCCCTGTTTGCAGTGCCCTATGAATGCATAAGGGTCATTTGGAAGTGGTTGGGGAATAGGCTGAAAGAAATAGGGAATCTGCTATTCTTTCCACAGCTGTGGTAAGTTTTCACTTTGAAAGAAAGTTGAGCTGGTTTAATTTGTTACAGTAAAGCTAAATAATTGTGAGCATTGCTCCATATATTTTAGGGATATGAAATTTGCTATACTCAAGAAAGAAAAAAACCTATTTCAGGAGATTACAACTGTCTCATATTAATTCTGGTAAAGTATTGCCAGTGCTCAGGCACTGTTAAAAAATTCAGCCTTATGCATTTCTCTGAGTAGAAAGAGCATCAACCTCAGAGCATTTATTGTAGTCACTTACAACGTCTCCTCAGTGACACTGGCATTGTTGCAGCCTTCAGTGCAATAGATGGCAGAAGCATTTGCAGCCCAAAGCAATGACTTTCTGAGACTAACAGAAGAGACCCTACTCCAGCCATCACATGCAGAATATTGCCAGCATGGAATGGGAGAGGAGGACATCTGCAGCGATGCTGGTAGCTAGGGAAGAGTGCCATGAGGTGTTCACTGGAACATGGGTGTGAAGAGAACAACAAATGGTGAAGTCAGCACAGCACCACAAAAGCTGGGGTTGTAATTTTTGCAAGAAATTCACATGAACTTTCCAAATTGTGAAATATACAAAAAATGGGCAGAAGAAAGAAAGTAGAAGATTACTGCACAGTGTTATCCACTGGTTTTAATTCTATTTTTAGGTTAATCTCCTCTTATTTTGATTTCTGACCTATGGTTTTTGAAACTGTGAGAGCTGATGCTCTAATGCTCTTGTTAGGTTTGCACAAGGGCCCCAGACAAACACAGCTGTACATGCACTGGAGATGGAAAGCAGGACTTCAATATCCAGTGGTCTGAGTTCAGAGGTACAATTACTGGCTTCCACAGCTTTCTCTTCTACATCCTTTGCATGCCTCTATGGAACTATAGTACTAATCAGGCTCCATAGATTGAGAATAGTTAGATCATTAAATAGACTTCACTGCAAGAAAGCTAGAATTACCAGAGTCTGTGTTTGATCAGCAGATCCAGAGAAACATTAACAGAAATTTTATCTTCTTTGTCGCCTTTGAAAATCCCAGCCAATAGGAAGATACAGAAGATATCCCAGAATCTTGCCATTAGAGACAGATGGTTGGAAGAACCTGTATCCTGTTAACAATGTCATCATCTTCTGTATAAGACAGCCAGTCCAGCTGGAACAGTTGCCTCCAATTAGAGTGGGATAGAAGAACATCATCTCACAATTGGCAAATGCTTCATTTAACCAGGCTCAGAGAGGAGGTTATTACTGTGATGAAAATATATGTGGTTATGTTTGGCCATTTGAAAATGACCTACACCTTCTCAACCTACAATAAGGAAATACATGCAAAAACCTCTGGGATTTACAAGAAAAAAAATAGTGTTTTTTTGTATTTAACACAAAATAACAATTACCTAAGCATCCATTTTGTTTAATTACATACAACCTGATTTGAAACATCAAATCCTTGTGGGCTTGATTTGAAAAGACAATAGATATTTGAGATAACATGGTAAAAATGGACCAAAGTTACCTTAGCAAATAATTAACTGTAGATTCTGTTATGAATACATTTATGAAGATAACTGGATTACAAAACCTCTGCATTAAAAGTTAAAGCACATATGCTGGAGTATAATTGAGACACCTGCATGTTGCACTAATGTAGTTTTTTGCTTTCAGATAAGTAATTTGTACTAAATGTTGTACTATAATATTGCTAGATCACATAGTCAAGCTCTAAGCTTAAATGGACCCTGGGCAGAATATCAACTGAAATTACATTAGGATAGCTTGATTATTGTCCTTAAAATGCAATACTTCAGAGCTCTGAATAATGAGCTGCCACTGTAAACCAAGTCAAGAGTCATGCTGACTTAGTGTGATAGATTTTATTCTGTTGGCAAAAATAATTGGATTTCCATAAACTTTAAAGAAAGACGTTGTTGGATTTATATAAATCTCTCCAAATTGTTAAAGACAAACAGATCTTCCATGCATGAAATACACGTTACAAAATTGTCAAGGAGAAAAGAAGGCAGAGCTGTTTCAGAGATTGTTCTAGAAAGAAGTTGTGCCAGAAGTCTCTAGCAAAAGTCTTGAGTTTTCTTTCAATAAACATTATTTTGCAGTGCTATGAGTAATGTTGTACATAAGTTTTAGCTGGTTTACGTGAACCCTAGATCCTAATGACTATGCACAGATTTTCTTAAAAACTGCTTGTGTTCTCCCTCCCTCCCGTGCTAGGTGAATGCACGGGTGAGGAGGTAAGGAGGTTAGAAAAGTTGAGAAGGGAATATATTCTGAAACTTTTCTTAATACCTGTTGCACACAGAGTAGGAGATAGTGGTTTGTCCAGAGAAGTTGTGAATGCCCCATCCCTGGGAGTGTTCAAAGCCAGGTTGAATGGGGCTCTGAGCATCATGATCTAGCGAAAGGTGTCCCTGCTCACGATAGGGAGGTTGGAACTAGATGACCTTTAAGATCCCTTCCAACCCAAGCCATTCTATGATTCTATGAATATGAGTCACATCATACCTAAAATAAGAATAATATGTATTGTTTCTAGACAGTTCTTTTAGCTTTTGTCTCTAGAAATATCAACCTGTTCTCTACACTAGCATCAACACATAGATTTTTCTTATTGATTTTAGTTCAAAACAATTGAAAAGGAGATGCATTTAATAAGATATCAAAGGGCCTATCAGTTTTTAGATTCACTGAGACAAACCTTTCTTCTCCTATTCATGTATAAGACCACGCTAAGAATGATGAACGAGGATTGCCTTAAAGCATTATAATATGAGAAGGGTGATTAAAAATACTCATTAATCTTTAATCTAGGTCATGAATATGATCTCAGGAGGTATTATGTACAAAATGAAATGGTTGTACATGTAGTGGGTGTCTCATTCCTCAGTAATTGTCTGGCAGCAGCACTCATCTCTTGGAGGACTTGCCAGAGGGCAAAGCACTGAAGGAAGGTTGATCAGAGCCTGGAGAGCTTGAGGCAGAGATGACCCTGGTCTGACTCGGGGGTATCTTACCAACATGTATAACTGCCTGACTGGAAGAAATGAGGGAGCCAGGATATCTTCAGTGGTGCACAGTGACATGACTGGAGGCAATGATCACAAACTGAAAGAAAACTGAAAAAAATGTTGCTACTCTGAGGTAGACCATGCACCAGCAGAAGTTGTCTGGAGAGGTGGTGCAGCTTCTGTCCTTGCAGCTACTCAAAATCCACCTTACTATGGTCCTGGGCAAGTAGTTCTAGCTGACCCTGCTGAAGAGGGGGACGGACCAGAGGTGCCTGCCAGTTTCATCCACTCCATGACTCAGTGACTGTCACCCACACTCAGGGAGACAGGCTGCATCCACCTGCCCAGCATTTGCCTGTGGCTCTTCTGTGCAGTGTGTTCTGCCCCTGTGTCCCCAGGATACAATTATTGGTTTTCATGTGAGACGGGGTTGAGGTTTTGGGCAAACACCTAAGAAAGACGTGGTGGTATTTTCTGTGCTTTCCAGAGAAAAGTGATCCCAGATGTGCTGACAGGGCTGGTCAAAGGGGAAGGCTGCACTTGTCACCAAGCACATTCCTACAGAGGATTTATGGAAAATACTCTCAGGGTACAGCACAAAGGCAGAGGCCATATGACTTCAGAAACTCATTCCAAATTGCTGAGCAGAAATTGCTTAGGCAGTTCCTTATTGCACTGCTGTAAAATGTGATGAAATGGGTCTCTGAAATCATTTACAGATCAGTTCATTCAAAGAGTCTTTGTTTTCATTTCTACCTTTTATAAACTTTACCTCTGTTTAATATGGACTACCTGCATTTTGAAAGCTGATTTGGACTAGAAGAAAAATTAGAAACTATTAAAGAAAAACATCCTGAAAATTCTTTTCTGTAATGTTCTAAAATGGCTTTATTTATCAAAGAAAGAACCTCTTCGGTTCCCACTTTCACACTCAATAACCCGACATTTTCAGCGGAAAGCATTTAATCATAAAACCCATGACAGCAAAAGAGCCTTTTCAAATGGAGGGAACACCTGACAGTGACAGGAGCTGGTGAGTTAATGGGAGATCATATGGGGTCATCACTGCAATTTTTCAATTGACGTGTGTTTGATTGCATTAGCTTGAAAAACCCAAGCAGATGCTAACATGTTTTTGTACATTTTTTTTGCCAGGCTCCTCGGGAAAAGAAATTAAAGCCTTGTGGGCTCCTGGAGGGGCACTGACTGTTGCAGAAAATAGCCTGGAGATATAAATGCAAAAATCTTTCCTTTTCTCATCCTCACTGTGCAGTTGCAATGTCAGAGGTGGAGAGAGCACATCGTTCGACAAGCTGAACTGGCAGTACACAGATTTGGTGTGCTGATTACCATTTAGCAGTACTAGAATTCAAATGTGTGGAGTGCTTCCCAGAGGAGACCCTGCAGACCCCCAGAACATTGTTGCAGCTTCAGACATTTGTGTCCACTGGAAAATGGCTTAAGATCACTGACTGACTGACTGACTGACCATATAGTGCATATCACTGAACAGATGTCAGAAGATAATTATCCACCTGAACCAGATGGCCAGCTGAAAGAGAGGATCCAATATATTAGTTTCTTGAATGTTTTTTTTTTTCCTTAATGTTTAATGAGCACAGTAGGAGAAGAAGTGGTAAAACAAAAAGCTGTGAGAGAATCAAGGCTTTCTGGTTATGGGAAATTCTCTGGCTTGATTCTGTAATGAGCCTATTCTCTCCCAGAAGTACACATTATGATCACTTCTGTAAGACTAGGCTGATGAATAAGCAGATGTTTTTGTTTTGCACTTGGCTCTGAATTAATCTCTTGTACCATGCAGAGAGCTGTCAGAGTTTCACAGTTAAGAGCTACTTCCAGCATGGTTTAGACAAAGGCAATCTTACGTCGCTAGAGGAAAATAATGACTCTACAATGCTAGTCACACCTTGCCATGTCAGCGCCCACTTTCTTCCTGTTTTCTGTTCAAAACAAGCATAACATCTGTAGGAAATTTTTCTGCTTTTGGAGTAATCTGCTTCTGGTGTGGAGGATCCAAATTTCTTCCCAAGCAAGAGCATATTATTCGCCATGTCTAGCCAAGAATAGTTGTGAATTGCAAGAATAGAGAGAAAAATACAGCATTTTCATGATACTGTTCTTGTTTGATCAAAAATATGAAACAATGTATCTGGACTTACACAGTAAATACAGTAAATTAAAATTTTATGATGAAAATGAAGACAATATTCAATATACAAATGTCAGTCCAAATGACATGGAAGCCACAAATCTGACAATAATGAATATTTTACAGATACTGGCCAGTAAAATCATCAGCTAGATGCATGCCTCAAACGCCAGAAAAAACAGCATTTGATGTTACTGAGAGGGGTTGAAGAAGCTAATCCTGTTCACACTGTGAGGAGCTGTTAAAAATGATTGTAAGGGTATCTAAAAACTTATCAAATACTGCTAAGGCATCTCAGTTGAATCTGCTTCCTTATAACATTAAGCAGAGGCAGCTCTGTTGTCACTGTTAGTGAAGGAGATACCATGTCTGAACATGCTGCTGGAAACTTGAAAGTGTCACAATTTTGGAAGGCCCATTTGCAAAGGCTGTAATTGCATAACATGAAGAGAGTTGTCAGTCACTAACCACATCATCCATTACACAGACCATCTACTCATAGCTTTCCTTATGATGATTTTTGATTTTTTTTCACACCTACTGTAGCTAAGTTCTTGTTTTTCCAATCCAGATTAACACCTAGAAGTTGCAAATTAAGAATCCCCTCAAAAAAACAGGGAAAAGAGATGAGAGCACCACTAAATGCTCAGGCTTCAGATGACCAGGTTTTCCCTTTCTTTCATTCATTTAAATAATGTAGAGCTTTTATAAGGGAAAATAATCATTTTGCTTCAGTATCACAATTGCAAACTCTGACACATTTTTGTTATGTCCAAGAACATGAGTTTTCAGAAGCTGTATGGTTCAGACGTGACAGCTACCTTCTAAGGAGTTCTTCAGTTTTCTGACAAGATCAGATGTGTGTTCCACTGTAAAAAGGGAAGCTAAAATCAAGGTGCACTTCAGCTACTCTATGCCATTCACAATGCTGCCCCATGGTGGGAGTTCCCTCTGGTGGGAGCAGAGAGGTGATGGGAGCAGTCAAGAAGTGCTGACAGTCAAGGTATCTCATTAAATACCTTCCCCTGCAAGTGAGGGTGTCTTATGCTCTGCTAATGGCATGTCCTGAAAGACATGGGTAGATAATGAACCATAACCACTTGATTGCTTGAAGTCATGGGTGCTGCTGCACCCTACATCTCCTGAAACCCCTGTGCAGGCACCTATGCTGAGTCGTTATGCTCCTAATGGCCCCTGGATTTTTGAAAGCAAAATCCTTTCCCTGTGTACTAGCATATATGACAAGCATTCTGAACTAATCCAGAACCACCTCCTGAGCACTTGCAGCTCCCTCTGATGACAGAAGAAAGAATACAAGCATAAAATTCTGACAAGACTCTCAAACCACAGCAGGTTTTATAGAATAACAGAATGCTTTGGATTGGAAGGGACTATAAAGACCAATAAGTTCCCACCCCTCCATCATGGGCATAGATACCTTCCACTAGATCAGATTGCTCGAAGCCCATCCCACCTGGCCTTGAGCATTCTAGGGATGGGTCATCCAGAACTTCTCTGGGCAATCTGTTCCAGTGCCTCACCAACCTTACAGTAAAGAATTCCTTCTTAATATCTAGTATGAACATGCCCACTTTAAAGCCATTCCCTGCTGTCCTATTACTACAGGTCCTTGTAAAAAGTCCCTCTTGAGCTTTCTTGTAGGCTCCTCCTGAGGTAGTGGAAGGTACTATAAGGTGTCCCCAGAGCTTTCTTTTCTCCAGGCTAAACAACTGCAGCTCTCTCAGGCCCAGCTCTCTCAGCCTGTCTTCATAGGAGAGGTGCTCAAGCCCTCTGATCATCTTTGTGGCCCTCCTCTGGACCCACTCCAGCAGGTCGATGTCCTTCTTATTTTGGGGACCCCCGAATGAGTAAAGGAGGAGAATCACCTCGCCCAACATGCTGGTCATAGTTTTTTTGATGAATACAAGATATGGTTGAGTTTCTGGGCTGCAAGTTGCACATTTTTGAGTCTTGTTGAGCTTCTCCTCAGGGCTGCTTTCAACCGAATTTTTTGCCCAGCCTGTGTCTGTGCTTGTCTTTCAGCAGAGATTAATGGGCTCAGGTGATGAAAAGATAAGTGTATACCTTCCTCAGCTGGAAATAAATCTGGAGGAAATAAGGTTCTCCAAAGATCGGAGAAATCATAGGTGGCAGAGGTAATAGGAAAAAAAAGAAGAAAATGTAATAAAATCTGAGATCATTTATCACTTAGCAGTGAAATGATTGAAACTTGCAGCAGAGAGAGAAAAATTCTTTTCTCTTTTATGCAGAAAGAAACCACAGACAAATCCTCCAGTGAGGGATTCCTTGGAGACCGAGGCCAGACTAGAAAATTCATTTCTGAAGTGCTCAATTCCCACCATTATGATGCCTAATGATAAGGACATTTGACAACACAATCTTTTCTTTTCTCAAGATTGTGTGTGTGAGATGGGAAAAGAAAATACCTATTCCTCTTTCTTTACTACTGGAGTTTATGATGGAATAAAGTGTAGTAAGTGCTTAGTGAATATTTTTGGCTCTCTGTATTTAGAACTTTATTCCCCAATACCATTATGTATAGAAAAAAATAGACTCTTTATGATCAAGTCACTGAATAGAAAAACTGAGAAGGGCCTAGTTTTTCTCTCAGTGCATACCTTTATATGTTGTGAATACTGGCATTTAAATGAATTAACATGTCAAATTGGCCTCCTCATCTGTGGCATCCCATGTGGACATCCTCAATTATGCCTGCATCAATTGCAAAATGTCTATCCCTGACCCTCCTGTTTATTACTTCATTCAACTTCATTTACTTCATTCAATTAATTCAATTCATATTATCTATTTGAATCTAGGGGATTTTGAGGTAGCTACCAATCCAACAGCCTTGTACCAGCTGTCAAGTACAGAGGGACAGGACTTTTCAGCCTCTGGCTGATTTCTAGCCAAGCAGTTGGAATTCATCCAGTTATTGTGGGCTTATCTTGGTCTCATCACCAAAGACAGAAAAAACCCCATTGACTCGTGTGAGAGTGCAACGAGATCTATAACTGAGCCCAATGTGGAGCAGAGTTTTCTCTCAGAGGAAGAGGAGAGCTGCACAGTTGCTGAAGCCTTCCCCCAAAATCGCCAGGAGCACTCCAGAGGGACAGAAGGAACAGAACTTTCTAGTGCATGTCTGTTCTCTCACGCAATGTGTCAAGAAGAGTTATCTGCCAGCAGCTCCAGTGACTCTTGACGATGAAATTATTTAATTCACGAGGCATTTGGTACAGGCCCTGCAACAACAACAAAATGGCATGCATTCAGATATGTAAATTTAATTACTTGATTTTGCACACAGAATTTCAGTCATTAGAGGAAGAGATAATGACTTGCAATATGTTTTTGAGAAGAAACACACAATGATAATCTTATTTACTTTACACTTTAATTTCCTAATGTGAACATGTGCATGTAGGACTTGTTTGTGTAAATGTCAGTTATCAAAGAAATGTCAGACTATGATTAATTTAATATTGCTGCCCCTTAGGCTCTAGCAGATGGACAAAGTTCAGGAACTAGCAGGGTTGCCTGCATTAAGAAGAGAAATCTGTGATGTGCATAAGGTAGATTCTTGCTGCAATGTTGGTTACATACATACAGACATGCAGACACACATATACACATATGTGGAAAGTAGAAAGAATAGAAAAACATGAAAAAAAAATGTTCAAGAATTATTCTGTTCAAATGATTCTTTTCTTTCCAGAATAAAATATTCTATTTAACAATTATTTTGAGCTGATTTGCATTGTCTGACTGACCGGGAACATATTATTTTAAGTCATGATTCTATGTAACATTATACAATGAATTTCTCTGTTTTGATGCACTGTGTCATGGGAACTTTCAGAGCTCTGTTTCTTAAAAGAACTACAAGTCCCATAACAGATATAACCATTCCTTGATGGAGCAGTGTGGTAATTCCTAGTAGATGTACATTGGAGCTGCAAAGGCACTATCCCATCTCTGGCACTCCAGCACCCTGGAGAGGACCAGTTCCTGCATCCCAGGCTATACCATCCACAAGAGGGAAACACTATCTCTTGCAGGATTACCAGAAGCACTGTGTCCAGCCAGCAGAGTATCATACATGGCAATGAGTAGCAGACATAGGTGTATCAATGTTGTGTCTTAATTATAAAGTCCAAAATGAAATTACTTTATGATGGCTCTTTAAAATAGCTTTCAGGAAAGTGTCTCTCCAGAACATGCCATCATGCAGTACTTTTATCCCATTGGGACAAAAGTAAATCAGATTAAAGTAAATGTACCAATATAGGAATTCCCTGGTAAACAAAATACCTTCTTTTTTTTTCTGTTGGAAGGACTAAAATTTTTGTTCTCTCTGCTCCTCTAAACAGAAACTATTTCTTTCATTTTGAAATGGGACACTCTGGGGGCTGCTGCACCCAGGAGGCACTGGAGAAAGCAATGTGACTGCTCCCTCACTTGAGCCTGGGGCCAAGTCCTTGAGCCTGGGTTGCCATTGTCAAAGACGATAGCTGCCACTTCCTTTTAATCCATGCAGGGTAGGAGCCCTCCTCCTTGCTTCAGCTGTCACACCAGGGTTAGAGCCATCGCTCAGCAGGCTCAAGGTCAGCTTGTCCCTCTGTTCTGGGGTGCTGCAAAAAGATTGGCTGCTGCTATTTTGAAGCCAGATGACATTTTGAAGCTAGGTGGCATTTGGGCCCTTTTGTAGGTCTAATATTGGAGTTTCCTCACATGTACAGAAAGTGCAAATCATCTTGTCCTCCCTGGGATTTGTTCTCATGCTGGCTGCAGTTATTCAGGATGAAGTAAGAATACATCATTTTTTCCATCTCAGGAAGGCCAGTCACAATATTGTGCTGAGAGCAGCAGAAAATCCCCTTCAGAAAAACAGCATAAAATCTTATTAATGGCTTCTAAAATGTTGTGGTGCAGCCTGCCCTCGTTTCGTTTTTTGTGACTGCTACAAACATCTGTACAGCTCTGTAGCAGAGCAGAGACATAAACTGAACCACTGCTTCAAAAAGTTTTAAAATGTCTGTCTTGTTTCAACTCACAATCAGACTTTAAAAATCCTTTTAGTGATGCAATTTTTGGCTTTTACTTTCAAGTTATTGGTCTTGTATGAAAGCACCCTGTGTACTCACTGTCCATGACTAGAGACAGAATGGAGACGCAGGGCACGAACTGACACACAACAAGCCTACCCCAGCCAGCCATCCTTGACCCAGCAGCTTGTCCTTCCAGCAGACCTCCTTAAACGGATAGGATCTTCCAATCGTGAGGCAAAAAATACAGCCTTTGGAGTACACAGGTTTGTCAGCAGCTCCCATCAAGTGCTATAGTTAGACAAATGTCCTTGGCAGAAATGTGTCCTTAACACTGCGTATGTGATATACGTACAAGGTTGTGTCATCTCTTTTGTTGCAAAAGACAGACATAACACTAACGACTTTGGTAGAGCATCTCCAGAAGTACCTCACAATCATGGATGCTTGTCCATTGCTGCATGTCTGTATATCCTTCTTGCTGTGGGGTGGTCCCAGCAGTGTTCTGGTACTCTACAGCTAATAGGACTGACAGGACAAGACTGGCTCAAACTTGTAGGATTTGAAAGTCATGTCTTCTGAGGAACACATGAGAAGAACAGACTGTTTGTTCGCTTCAGTCTCTTCCTTAAAGCTGTGCTCCAGAATGTGGAGGCTGGAAAATTGCCTAAGGTAAAAGAAATCTGCGTCAGCTGTCAGCTGTTGAACTCCTTGTTCAGAGACACAGGGCCAAAATCTGCAGGAACTCGTGATGCAGAGCAAGTCATACAGACAGAAATCCACTGATGGTGGAGTGGGGCAGGGCATCTGAGCAGAGATCAGCCAGAAAAAGGGTGGTGTAGGCTGTTTTGCATTACTTTTGTCTGTAAATGCCATGATAAGGAACAGAGAATTAGCAAGTAGTCCCATGAGTTTCCTCCAGGCCTCTCAGGACTTAACTCTTGCATGGCATACTAGAAAGTGCTGGTCCTGGCTTATGGCACACCTCCTTCGGCCTATCCTTCACAAGTAGGTACACCCATGCCTTCCTGCAGCACTGTGTTGTGTCTCCACTTCTGTCTGGTAGTGGCAATAGCTCACTGCAAGGTTTGCTTACAGCCAGTTTGGGTACTACAGACAGAGGATCAAAAGTCAGCACACCTAAGTCTGCTTAATCTCCCTGCGGTTCCTTCAACTGTGTTTTGCACAGGCAGTTCCTGGGCATTGGTATGGTGGAATGTCCTCAGTCCCTGGTTATATAGCAAGGGCCACAGTCTCAGAGGGCAGCTCCCACAAGCATCAATGGACTGAATTCCAAGTGCCGTAACATACAGACTTAATGCACTAAGGTGTACTTCACCTCAGGCCTGGTACTCTGCCAATCGTTTCATACAGCCCCCCATATCACCTACACTGACAATTTTGGTCTCTTCCCTGCATGCACACTCCCTCCTCCACTTCAGTTTCTGTCGCTTCTTCTCGTTCTGTCATTCAAGGACAAGTTTTAAGAAATAATATTTGAGCATAATCTTTGTCACTTTCTCACCTGTACAAGACATAGGATGGGTCCTAGTCTTGCTGCTCAGGCTTGCATTCTTTGGGGTCCTTCTGTCAAATTTTAAGAAATCTTCAAATTAAAGCTTTAAAAATGAAGTTTAAATCAAATAAAGAACATACTGAATCTTCATTCTTTATTCTCAGTGTGTATAACATATTGCTATGCAAGTACACAGACAGAGCTTACACATCATGAAGTCAGTGAAATACAAATTTAACAAACCCCTGGAAGGGAATTACTCCTGCATGCTAATTAGTAATGAAGATTAATGCAAGAAGCATAGCTTAAATGCACAAGTTTATAGGACCTAGACTTTTTCCCAGTTCTTCTGGAATTCAGGTACTTGTTCACATTTCTGCAGAAATAGCCCTGTTTTATTTGATGAAACTGTCTTTGGGCTTTGGATTAAATACACACACATTAAAACTAGAAACTGAATCCCTGACATGAAAAATACCCACACTAGGTTTTTATAACACTCTGTCAATAAAGACAGGCAGAATTTGAAGCTGGTTTTTTGTATGTTTGTTTTCATTTTTTTATTTTGTCTGACCTTAAAGAAAAATTATTCACAATTCTTTTGGAATAAACAAAAAGTCAGCAGCAATTCAATATATTTAGCACTCTATCAGATTGGAGAATTACTTCCTTTAACTACTGTAGGAGGAAAAAACACATGCTTCAGCCCATATTTGTCACCTAGTTAATGACTTAGACTTTCTGCCTAGGCAAGGTGATGTTAAGTCTGTGGAAAAATGATGTTCTATGGTTAACATAACTAATGAAGGAGGGATCTGCCTCTTCCACGGGCCCAAAAACAACAGGAAACAATGGCTCCATCATGACAGGTCACCACTGAGCCCTCTGGCATGAAGGAGGAGAAAAAAGAGGCATAAAGAAATGTTCCATTTTCCTCTAGGCAAGTTCCACGACTGGATTGTTGGCATCTGTCTACCGTGCTTAAAGAGGGGTCTCCTTATCCCTTTCTGTAGCTGGGGACAAGAGCCTAATGTAATTTATAAACTTTCCTCTAAGTGGATTTAAATTCTTTTTTGAGGACTCAGAAGTTTTAAGTTCTCAGATTTAAATCTTTGGGCAGGAATGGGAAGAAAATAGGTCTTCACTGCCTTGGGCAGGCCATCAGAGAAAGCAGTGTTATTTTCCTTTTTAAATTAATTTCCTGTTCATTTTTCAAAAGGAAATAATTGACTTCAAGAAAGATTTCTGCTAGAAATTTCTCAATGCTTAATAAAACACTACAGAAGAGAATATTTACAGGAAGTAACTGTTGAAAAATAAAATATTTCATGAAATTATTTGTAGGTTTCCATTTTGTGAGATTTCAAAAGAGAATATTTATTTTTACATTTCCCAAGACTTTATTAAAATTCATAATGTTTTCTAGCTTGTTGCAGACACTTTTAAAAATCTTTCATTTACTGCAAGGTAATTTTATCTGGGAAGTGAATATCAATATTGGGATTTTGTTAAATGTTTTGGTTAAAATATTCTCAAGGAAAAAGACAGGAAGAAAATAAAGGCGAGTAAAAGATCACAAGGTAATAATTTCTGTAAATAAAATGTATTTCCAAGTGATTTCTTTTAACAGTAGCAATATTAGCAGACTTTTGACCTTGTCTATTCACAATCAAATTAATGCATCTGAAACAGAATTAGCTAAATTACATTAGGTTGAAAAACAGCAATCAGAAGTTTATGCCAAATTAACTAAAACTGATTTTCACTATAAAACTCAATTGAAATAATTGTACTATTTACTGTCTAAATACTTCAAGAAGTCAGGAAATATTTGCATTGTCACTGTACTATTTTCTCCATTTTTTTCACTTTTGCGCAAAGGAAAAAACCAGATTTTAAAAACACTGGCAGCAATAACAGGGCTGTAAATGCAATGTTATCTCTCTTAAAGACCCCCCTGTGTAGACTTGGTGAGTACAGTGGGTCAAGGATATTGGAGCAGAAGGGTGCTAAGTGTCATTATGTCTTTACACACAACCTTACCACAAAGTTGAACTCCAGCTATGTCAAACAGAAAGACTAGCATCCAATCTGGCCTGGTGGTCCCCATGATGATATTTCTGCAGTGATAAATGGTTGCCTATCTAACCATATGAGTCAAATATTAGGAGACCACAGAGATCTTTATCAGCTGTGGTTTTATTCAGTTTCTATATTGAAATAAAAAAAAATCCACATCGGCAAAACCTGCAGCTACAGCACCTTTCCTCTGGGGTTTTGGCATGGTAAGAGTGGGAAGGGATGATGTTTACTCCATAAAGGTACAGATCACATGAGATAAGGGATTATATTCCTGCTGATACCTGACAGATGCTCTCACAGCCTCTAGCAGCTGTACTACCTGCCTGAAATTTGCTGCTTGAATTGATCTCATAAGCAAAGCAGAGCTATTTTCTGGCAACAATGCAGTGCTTTCTAGATTAAGAGCAAAAAAAAGAAAGTTATTTGTGTATCTTTTGCATGGGAGAATAGACCCATCACAGCCACCTCCTGCATATAAATTGTTGGCAGGCTGGGCCACCTGCCAGCCTGCACACTGGGAGTGGCAGGTAGAATGTGTCACACAACACTGTCCAGCTTGTATCTGCTTTACTTCAGAGTCTGTTCTGTTTCATCTTAATTCCTTGTTTTCCTTCACAAGTAGTTTTGGCTCTGTCTGTACTTGCACTTAAATATAGAAATCTGAGATTCTTTGAAAGATTGATTTTAAAATTACAAAGACTTTTTCACTAACAGAAGATGAGTTATTTAGTCAGGGGGAGCAGATGCTTGTAATTTAGGCAGAACATAAATGGAGAAATGTTTTTGAATATGGCCCTTAGATTACATTGCTTGGTGTATTTGTGTTTCAGTTTCTATTTCCCCTCTGAGTAACAAAGCTAATGTCCTGATTTTGCTCCAATAAGGGGTTTGCTGATGATTTTACTAGGTACATTCACTGAATGATAGGTCAAAGTCCTTTAGGTTTGGATTTGCATTTTCTAGGTCAAAAAACCTTGTTGCTCAAAAGAGCTTCTTACATAGCCTGAAGGACATCTGTGTTAAAGCTTGTGACAGGTGAACCACAGTCGTGATTAAGTAGCCACAGACAGAGAAGTTAAAGCATTGAGTAAGAGTTTGAAAACTATCCTTATGAAAAAAACCACTTTGGTTGATTAGTGCACTTGCTGGAGTCTTTCAGAGTCTCATGAAGAAATTGCAAGCCATAACACTTGTTTGTCTTAAGGGTCTCTGCTTGTACATTATATGGTGAAGGGTCTTATATCACAAATAACACCTTCTGCTCCTACTGTTCCATACAAAGGTCCAGAGTAGGAGTAATGCGAATATCAGTCCATAAGCTTCTCCAGCCAGCATGTCAATCTCAACAGTGTTGAGGCAGGTGAGCACACAGCATGGGAAGATGGACCTGGATAGGATGTTCAAAATCTTGCTCCCCTTTGTTGTTTATGGGAAGTGCTGGACTGAGACATCTATATATCATGCTGGCTCCATAATCTAGAAGGTAGCAGTGGGATTTCACATTTGACACCCCTCAGGGCTGTGTCCTGAGCTGTATACATATCACTGCTGCTCCTACTGCTGCTTTTAGCTGCAATATGGCAAGGGAAACTAAAATCTGACCTTCAGGTGAAAAAAATGAAACATTTCAGCAAAAGATTCTGCGTGAAAGCCACAAAAATGAGTCTATGACCTCTTGCTAGAAGGTATTCTGTTTTAAAGAATAGTTACATTTATTCCCTAAGGCTTCCTGTGTTTTCCTCCCTTAGAGAATGAGTGTCTTGAGGTTGAGGTATTTAGTTTGAAACATTTATCTCATGATTAAACTAATTTCATCTGCTGTCACTCATAATACAAACAACATTTTTATTTTTCATGGAAGTTGTGATCGGGCAGAATGTCCTCTTCTTTCATCTTACAACCTACGTTAGCGAAAGATTATTTTCTGGAAGCTTTTTTTGAGTGAAAAAGAGAAGAGCAAATTAAACCCCACATAAATGCTATGACTCATGGAAAACAAATAAAGGTATCTCTTTACGGGCTGTCAATTCTGGCCTCGGGTTACAAAAGTTATTGCTAATTTTTATTAAACCTGCATGCATGACCGCTGTCATGGTTGAGTTATAACAGCAAAAATGTAAACAAGAAAGTCTATCTTGCAAATACTATAGCGTAGGCCTCATGGCCCATCTGTGCCTTCCTGCCAAGAAACTGCTTCATGTCTTTGCTAGATACTCATCTCACAGGAAGGAAGCTTTCTTCTCTATAACTAGCAACGAGATTAAATGTAATATAAATACCTCTTTATGTCTTAATTGTCATAGGAAAAGAGAAATCACAGGCATTGCATTAGTGCAGTTAAAATAGTATGACCTAGAAAATAGTTTCCTTTTTCTGCTGACATTTTCTCTTTTCACACTTTATGTTGTCTCTGTTGTAGTATCATAGAATCACAGATCACCCATCTACCTACCACCAAGATGTTTAAAATCTAAGACAAAGAACCCTGTGTCTAATTCGCTCTACCAAATAACATCAAACAATGCCCACACCCCCTTTTTAACTGCAAATATACTGGAAACAAATACTGACAGTAGTGGTGTAAATACAGAAGACAAAAAGTCACAGACTTCAAAACTGTGCCTGTAAGGGTTTATTTTTAGCAGGTATATGTGACAGTCTTACAATTCCATTCATTTAAGACATCCCAGCTGAGCTGCTGACTGCAGCACGATCTTAACTGCCAGCAAGCCTTTCGATACCTGTGTGGGGGAGAGACTAAAATTCAGTCTCTGCACCTTGAACTACATGCAGCCTCCAAACACAGGTGAGATTAATCTGGCCCCACAAATCAGGTGATTTTTTTTTTCCCTTTTGTGACCTCTCTAGGTAATAATGTAAAGCTGAAATGTGTTTCTTCTATCTTTTCTTCAGCTTATGGCACATTTTCCATCCTAATAGCATTTCTTAAAACACAGAGTGGGTTTATGTTTCTCTGTATCGGTAATACTTATATTATACCTTGAAACTCAGAAGAAGGAGGTGTCTTTCTTACATGTTTGAAACATGTAGATTGTATTTATTCCAAGTTCCTTTTGAGCAAAGAAGGGCAGAAGGCAGTACCACAGACTCCAACATATGTGTTGCTATGTATGAATACTTGGATATGATGTTAATGTAGTCTGTAGCAGGTTATTAAAAACAAGGTCAGAGCTGTGTCTTCTAACTTCTTCCTCTGAATGTTCGGTACATTGTCTGCATCAGTTCCAGTCTGGGGTTTATCCCTGTTGAAAAGTGGTGTCTAAGACAAATGGACAGGTTCTTGCCAGCAGGAATAATCACCTTTGACTACAGCAGGGGTGTAGATACTAGACTGAACTAGATATCTCACTTCTAGGTAAGTGAGCTGGACCTCACAGTAGGTATCTTCAGCTGTGATCAGTGAGAGGAATCAGCATTGGACTCAAGCTGTGCAGAAGTCCAGCTGTGTTGTTTTTGCAAATGGTTGTCCTTAGAAGATGTGTTTGACTTGAGAGGGAGAGTGATTTCACATATCATTAAAATCAAATTCTGCCCAGTTGTGCTATCAATAGAACACAGCAAAGCAAAGCATAAATAACCCTTCAGACGGATTTGAGTGCCTTGCACATTCTTTACACTCAGAATACTGTCAGCAAGAATTTGTCCATTAGAGCACACTGAGACAATTGCATGTTTATATTTATAGAATTGCAGGACAGCTGAAGTAAACTGATTGGATTGGATTGTAAATATATGTCAAAGCCTTCTAGAGAAATCCTGAACTTTACACTTGAAAATAACTAAGTTTTGAGTATTGAAGTTCTATGTTTGAGGTTGCCTGGAAAACAAATTTGGAGTTCTAATTAAGGCTGCTGAAAAACAGAGTAATATTAAGTAATAATATTAGCAGAAAGAAAATTGGTTTTAAAAGATGTTGACAAATTAGTAGATAAGGTAAAGATTACTTCTGATGCAAAGGAACCAAATATGCAGTACATCTATTACTTTAAAGTTGCAGGAAAAAAAAAAGAAGGGAAGACATATCAAAAGACAAAAGTAATTACTTGAGAAAAGCAAGACTTATTACTGTATCAAAGCCCACCACTGCATGGTATTCTAATTAAAGAGCATTCCTTACTTTACACACTTTCTTAAATTGACAAATGTAAGATTATTTTCAGTATAATACAGTTGTGAAAAGGGGTTTGAATCCATATGCTACAATAATTGCCATTAGCAATCTATCCTTAACGCTAGATGTAAATACAAATTGTAGTGTCTCTCAAGTCATACTCTGCTTCAGCTATACCACAAATACTGCATCACTATGTGACAAAGAATAACATTAAAATAGGAAAAACCTTTAAAACTTTAAATCAAATGTTGAAATTCTGAAATGAAAATACACTAAAAAAATTGTCTATGAATTCAAATTGAAAATTGCTAAATATGAGAATGAAAGTATCATTTGTGAAAAAGGACTTTCTTTGACCAATTGGAGATGAATAATAACCATTTGGAAATTTCTTTTATTTACTAGTGCAATTTCTAATTATCCAAATACATTACAGAAACAAATTTAGATCAAAGGTCAATTTTTTTCTTCCTTTGACATTTTAAATTAACAAGAGTAAAGGCATCTTAAACTGCATAGTCCTCTTTCTGCTCTCTAGCTGGGCATAGCAGTCATGCTTGGTAGAGGAGGACTCTCTATTTTGGCAGAGAGGGATGATGGGTGGGGAAAAAAGACAAATACAGCTCTCCAGAGGTGTTTGCACACAGTTTTGTCCTTTTTTCCTTATGACCACTGTAACTCCACTGAACCCAGAAATTTCATAGCCTTAGGCTGACTGGGAATTCAAAATTCATACAAATCAACAATAGCAGGGGTAAAATGAACAAGAATAAGTTACCGGTTTTTACTAATAGAACAACACATTGTTATCAAAGCACCCTGCTGACTGCTTGAGCCATTAGCATTAACAGCCCAGTCTCTCAAAGGAGGGAAAGAGTGTGCAAATGAGTCTGTGGGCTATGGCCTCCTCCCAGCCTTATTTACTTCTTTTTAGAATCATAGAATCATAGAATCAACTGGGTTGGAAAAGACCTCCGAGATCATCAAGTCCAACCCTTGATCCAACATCACCGTGGTTACTAGACCGTGGCACTAAGTGCGACATCCAGTCTCATCTTGAAAACCTTCAGGGACGGTGAATCCACCACCTCCCTGGGTAGCCTATTCCAATGTCTGATTACTCTCTCTGCAAAAAATTTCTTCCTAGTATTCAATCTAAACTTCCCCTGGTACAGCTTGAGACCATGCCCTGTTGTCCTACTGCTGGCTACCTGGGAGAAGAGACCAAACCCCACCTGGCCACAACCTCCTTTCAGGGAATTGTAGAGAGTGATGAGGTCTCCCCTGAGACTCCTCTTTTCCAGGCTAAACAACTCCAGCTTCCTCAGCCTCTCCTCATAGGACTTGTGCTTGAGTCCCTTCACCAGCCTAGTTGCCCTCCTCTGGACCTGCTCCAGCACCTCAATATCCTTCCTGAACTGAGGGGCCCAGAACTGGACACAGTACTCCAGGTGTGGCCTCACCAGTGCTGAGTACAGGGGAAGAATCACTTCCCTGGTCCTGCTGACCACACTATTCCCGATACAGGCCAGGATGCCATTGGCCTTCTTGGCCACCTGGGCACACTACTGGCTCATGTCCAGCTTCCTGTCAATCCAAACTCTCAGGTTCATTTCTGCCTGGCTGCTCTCCAGCCACTCTGTCCCCAGCCTGTAGCTCTGTATAGGGTTGTTGTGCCCAAAGTGCAGGACCCGGCACTTGGCCCTGTTGAACCTCATCCCGTTGGAATCAGCCCAACTCTCCGGTCTGTCCAGGTCCCTCTGCAGAGCCCTCCTGCCTTTCAGCTGATCGACACTCCCCCCGGCTTGGTGTCCCCTGCAAATTTCCTAACGGTACACTCAATCCCCTCATCCAGATCATCAATAAAGATATTAAACAGAACTGGGGCCAACACTGATCCCTGAGGGACACCACTAGTGACCGGCCGCCAACTGGATGCAGCACTGTTCACCACCACTCTCTGGGCCCGGCCTTCCAGCCAGTTCTTAACCCAGCAGAGAGTTCCCCTGTCCAGGCCGTGGGCTGCAAGATTTTTCAGGAGAATTCTATGGGGGACAGTGTCAAAGGCTTTGCTGAAGTCCAGGTAGATCACATCCACAGCCTTCCCCTTATCCACCAGGTGGGTCATCTGATCATAAAAGGAGATCAGGTTGGTCAGACAGGACCTGCCCTCTCCTAAACCCGTGCTGGTTGGGTCTAATCCCCTGACAAGTTCCCATCAGGAGGCTTAACTCACAGTCCAATTCCCTGAAATCCAGGAGGCATATTTGGGGGGAATGGGCTTCGGTGATTTTAACAATGTTTAAGCCATAAATCACTTCAGTCTCTTACACCCACCTCTTACATGTGGTGGTTTCCATCACAAGGCACAAGAGATTCCTTCACAGAGACAGTTGTTATATGTTATCCATATTTTATGAATAACAGTTCTAAATATATAGAAGTATTCTACCAGTCACCTTTAAGATGATTTATTAAGATTTGGCATGCAGAGTATCTGTTTTAAGCCTTTTATAAAAACTATTTCAGGGTGCTTGTAATACTTTACTGTGCTGTCCTGTTTAGCTTTCCAGGACCATATTTGGGTTAAAAGGAAAAAAAAAAAGGAAGTAGCAGTATCATTATTGCCTTTGGAAACATGTATAAACCGGAAGGTAGGATCAGTGTTTTGATATCTCAGAAATACACTTACAACCACATTTCTAGCAAATAATTAAAACCATGTTAACAAACAACACATAAGCATTTCCTGTTCAACTCATTAGAAAAAAACTTCAACATTAAGGATCAGTCACTCTTCTTTTTCTCTCTTTCTTTTTATTCTTTTTAAAGATGAGTTCTCTTACATCTCCTGTTCAAGAACTTCGCATCCTGAGTTGTGCTAGAGAAATTAGCACTCATTTAGGTGTGACACAGCGATTAGTAGACTTCACTGATGTCTGTTTGGTTTACATCAGCTTAAATTATACCTCATGGAAATGTTTTAGCTCAGCTAAGAAATATCCCTGAATGTTAGGTTAGACTGAGTTAAATCAATGGAAATAGTTACATTTGATCTAGTTTATATTGCTGAGTCAGAATTTGTGGCACTAGCAGGGGAAGGGAACTTACTTTTTTTCTTTTCTAAATAAAGAATCTGAGTTACTGATTCATTAAGGGGATAAAAGCAAATCTGTACAAGTAGTTGTTTTTATTAGCCCTACCCTGTGTTAAAACACTGCAAAATATGTAGTGTTTATGTTTTTGATATAGCTTTAGCCAGTAATAGCTCTAACTGATGTTTACCATCTTAGTCTAAAAACCTTGTGAGAGCCAAACACAAAGTAATTATTACTTTTGTATAGTTTGACAAATATGCCATACGCAGCCATTACGTCAACTAACTACACAAGGTCAAAATACATTGAAAATAAACCTGTTTGCTACTGGAAAGAAATACAGAAATATATACTAGGCCTTTGATATTAATTTTTGCTCTCCAGTTAGCTAGAACACCTAAAGGTCATACCAATAAATATATTCCAGATGACATCGTAAATATTTTCAAGTTCATCTGTACCTGCCTTTGCATTGAGGCCTTTGCTTTTGGCATTAGTGCTTTTTTCACAGGAATTCCCCCAGCTTCCTGCACATTGGTACAATTTTGGTGCAATCACAGCGGATTTATTCCATAGGCACCAGGCTGGCAGCTCTGCATAGGGGTTGCTAGTGGCACTTCCAGCCATAGGGGGACACCAGGGCCGAGAGCAGTCTGTGATCAGCACCACGGACAGCTTCAAACCACACACAAGGAGACGACTTTTCCTCCAAGGGATTGGACAAAATCTAATCCAACGGGAAAAGGCATAGCCACCAGCAGTGTACATGTGTAGACCCATTCCCAGCTGCTTCACTCCCTTGATTCACTCACGATGTGTTGAATAATTTGCTAATGAAAGCACAGCCCCTGTAGTTTTCTCAGCAACGAAGATTTGCAATCCAGGCACTCCTGGTTCTGTGAATACCTCATGTTTGTTAGCAACCACATGGCCATCAGCTTTCTGAGGTCTGGCAGGCAGGTGATAGGACTGCCTCTGGAGACTTTGAGAAGTATTGTCAGGAACAGACTTTGTACATGTCTGGGGCTGAATATGAACTCTCGTCAATACCATCAGCCCATCTGTGTTCCTGCCTGGCACAGCACTTAGTGATCTTGCATGTCGATTGAACTGGGCATAAGATGATGCCTATCTTTTTCCTATGTTGTCACTGATTCAATTTTGTACTGTTTCAATGAGGTTCTGAGAAGCAGTGAGAATGAGGAGATGAATATTGTCTTTAAAGGACTATAAACAAGAAATCACCCTGATTTCTCAGAGAGAAATGGATCTGACATTGATCTGTCACCTAATACAAACAAAATTCCTATTCCTGTACCTCACTGAAAGACCTTAGCAGAGGGGCCAGAAGCAGTGCGTGGCTTATCTAGGAAAAATTTTGATCACTGTGAATTCACATAGTATTTTTTGTTCTGTCTAAAAGGTCTCAAAGTTTCTCTTTGAGGTACTTAGTGATTGCCAGACTTTCAGTTCAGATGCAGCATTGTTGTGCTTGAATGCAGCATATTTCAATCTGCTGTGCTTGAGCACAGGGGACGCCTTGAACACAAGGAGGAAACGGTTCAAACCCTATCAGTAATTTTCAAGGTTTCAGCTTTCAAAATTGCATTACTTTTCAGTATGGTTTCATATATCTCGACCAATTATTAAAGGTTGGAACTATTTTTCATTAGGTTGTATTAACATTTTAGTATCAGCTGGTAAATACAGATGAAAAATTCACCTTTTATTTTACTTCAGTACAAAGTCTACTTTTCAATCATTGTGGAATTTGTTATAAGGCATTATCTAAAAGTCTTCAAACAGTTTATTATCATGAAAGTTTCATGGCAAAACCTAAAGTGATGATAAAGTTTTCAGAGAATTAACAAACACCTTATATTGCAAACAAATCTGTAATTCTCTCATTATTGAGTCCTTTTATTTCTCTAGTGAAAAAGTTATCTGGAATCTTAAAATAAAAAGTGGTGGTATTAAGCCAAACACTGCCTTGCCAAGCATTCAGTGTTGCTTGCAGGGGGTTTTTTTGGTCTTTTTAGAAATCTTGATGTCTGTAGCATTCATGTCTTTTTTGGGTAACAGCTGACAAGCTTGGGGTCTGCAAAATACCCCTCCTGAGATCTGACATTTGATCTCAGCAAATAGGAAATTGCTATTTTCATGTACAAATAGAAACATAATTGCATTATCATAAAAGTCAGATTGCTGTTGGCTGTATTGCAAATGCCCATGAGTGTCCTCTTAATCCCAAACATGGTATCTAATGTAAAAGATTTTTACATAACTGAAATAGCTCCCTCTGTTAATGTATTCAGGATGAAAGCAGCAAAAATCCAACCATAAATACACTTTAACATCAGTAAAGACACAATTCAAAGTATCTTAAAATTTTTATTTTAAGTCCACAGTAAAATAAAGGAAATAGTTACCAGCAAATGGAAAGGAAAAGTTCATTATCTCAGATACTGATATGAAAATTCAGACTCACTCGAATAAAACCAGTGGAAGTGTTTCACTGTCCAGTGCTGCAGCTGGAATCAGAATTGGTATCAAAGATTGGAAGCGTCTCCTAAAGGCCAGAAGAAACAGCAAAACCAGAAATTATAATTTTTAGCCTGCTTTCCTAAGGAGAGGAGACACAAACAACCATGCTGTATCTGTCTGTCTCATCCTCAGTAACCTGGAGGCCACTGATCTCTTCTAAGGAGATTTAACAAAGCAATATTAATTTTGAAGATGCTGTGTCTCTGTGTGTTTTCCTGAAATCAGAGGAAGTGGGGAGACTACTACTGTTTGTGTGGACCAAGGACTGTGATCGGCTTCACTTTAACATGTCACGTCCAGCCGGGAGCTCAGGCACCAGCAGCAGCCTGTGAGCAAATATGGCTTGGCCAGCACTGCCCTCAGGGACTGATTGCACACCTCACCAGGTGCTGAAAGCTTTGTTGAAAGTCATGCACTCCTTTGGAAGTCCCTACCCTGGGTAAGACATGTAGTGTAGACAGATTGTCAAACAGGTACCCAGTTTCTCTCCTCTGAGTTGTATAGAAGTGTTTCATCGGGTGGTGCTACACCGGTGGGCTCCCTGCCCTTCTCTTCTTCTTCCCCACAATGAGCTGCCTGGCCTGACACAAAATCTTGCTGTACAAATAAGCATGAGTTAAAACAGAGATGGAGAAAGGACATTCTTATTATTCCTACTTTATAGCCAGGCTCAGAGTCCCTGTGTGTTGTTGTTTAACCCCAGCCAGCAACTAAGTACCATGCAGCCACTCGCTCACTCCCCTCCCCTGGCCAGGAGGAGAATCAGAAAGAAAGTAAAACCCATAGGTTGAAATAAGGACAGTTTATTAATTGAAACAAAATAAAATATTGTAATAATAAAGATAATAATAATAATGAAAAGGAGAAAGAGAGAGAGAGGAATAAAACTCAAGAAGAAAAGTGATGCACAATACAATTTCTCAGCGCCCACTGACTGATGTTCATCTTGTCCCCAGGCAGCAAGGAGCCTCGTGCATCCAACTCCCTGAGCATGACATTCTGTGGTATGGAATATCCCTTTGGCTAGCTCTTTGGGCACCTGCTCACTGGCAGAGCATGGGAAACTGGAAAGTCCTTGACTTTGAATAAGCACTACATAACAACAACTGAAACATGTGTGCTATCGACATGATTCTCGTCTTGAATCCAAAACACATCACCGTGCCAACTAAGAAGAAAATTAACTCTATCCAAGCCAAAACTAGAACAATGTGTTACACAGGACCTAAAGGGAGTCAGCAGTAGAATTGGGAGGTAAATGCAGAACCTTGAATCACAACCTATAACCAGGGGTAAACTCTTTCACAAATTCCTCCAAGCTGCTGTGGGAGAGAAAGTAGATTTCTGAGGAAACGGACAAGTGCACAGAAATCTTCAGCAAGACTGGATACATGGTAGTCAACAAAATTCCTGTAAAGGCAGTATCCATTATGTATTTCTGGCAGTCCTTGATGATCCTTCTTTGTGGGTTTAACTACACACAGCCCAGGTCTTTATTTTATCAGGAAGCTTGGGATTTGCAGCAGCAGCACTGATCGCACTCCCTGCACACCTGCAATGCACCTCATGCCTCATCAATAAACAGAAAAAGACCTAATAGTCTCTGGGATGTCATGCTGGTTTCTACTTCTCCCTTTCCAAATCACACCCTGGTTTTGCCACAGGCAGGTGTGCTACCGGTATCTGGAACCCCCTATCCTCAGACAGGGAGTCCTCAAGTCTGCATTGTCCTCCAGGACTTGGTTTCAGTTCCCTTAGGGAAAGGTCCTGCAGCTGACCTAAAACATAAGCTTTTCTCAGTGGGAGGGAAACAGCAGTGCTTTATCTGTCTATGTGCCACCACAGGCAGCTCTCATGGACTCTTATTCCCTGCAACTGAGGCTCAGAAATCATTCCCACACAGACTTATGAGGGCTTCTTAGTACTGCTGTTTAGTGATTGAAATCAGGAACACACTGGCACCTCTGCCATGGTGACAGGGCTACAGTCACAGGTGGAGATGTCCCTACTGCACTGAGCAGGTCCTATTCTCGTGTTCCACTCAGATGGCCAGCAGTACTCCCAGCAACATGCCAACAGTTCTGATGAGAGATATATAGCTTCTTCTGTGGCTGCTAGTAAATGTATTTCTATTATACATGCAGCTGTCTGACTCCTGCAAGAATGGAAATTAGTTTATGTCCCAGACCAGACAGCAGAGAATTATAATCTGCAAGTGGCTACAGGATTACTTTCTCCATACAACTTAATTTAGGCAATTATCTTCTACACTGTATCCAACAATTGCTTAATAAGAATACCCTTTTATTGAAAAAGCTTTGTTCTGTGACTTTTTTTTTCAGTTCAAAGATCTGATGCCCTTCGTCTCTTTGGGTTCAGTTGCTGCCCTCATGGTAGTGGTAACTGCCCTGCTGGCTCTTTCCCTCCCTGGCTGATGAGGGACAAAGTATCCTGCTCTCATTCTTGCTTCTCCTCCTGGAGGTTGCTGCCCTGGGCAGCTAGAAGGGATGGATTGGAACAGCCTGAGGTGGGACAGTGCTGCTTGAGGAAACTGACTCCTCATCCTATGTGAGGGAATGGGAATAAGACCAGGAGCTTTTGCAGCTGGTGACCAGTAATAGTGCAGCAGGCTCATGCAAGCAGTGCTGCCTCCAGTTTCAAACAAATAAGACTAATTTGAGTATGCTTGTATGTATTCATATGCTTTATTTTTTCTCTGAAGTATCTGCAAGACCTTTCTTTGTGTTGTGGAATGCTAAAGCGTAACTGTCATATTGTAGGAGATCAAATGTCCCTGTGTGCCTCACTGGCCCAGCTGGTTAGCACAGCTGACACAACCCATAGCCAGCACAGCACAAAGACATACAGTGGCTCACAGCCTGTCCTTGTTTCCAAACGCATAGGGGCAGATCTCTCCCAAAGCCTACGACATGTCTCAGGCAGTAGTCTCCAGTGGTTCTGCTCCTGTCAGAAATGACCAGCCTTTTCATTTGAAAGATTGCAATCTCATCACATCCAGAATTACCCAGAGCTCAGTGGGTGCCATAAGTCTCTTGTTTGCTTTATTCAGGCAGGTGGTAACATTGCTTTTAACACCTTCAGTACTACAAGGAAGGTAAGCAGAGGTCTCTGAGCAATCTGATCCAGTTGAAGACATTCAGTTGAAAGAGAATGTAGCTAGATGACCTTTACAGGTCCTTCCAACCCAAACTATTCTTTAATTCTATGATTCTGTGATTCAATTTCATATGAGCAAAAAAAATGCCCTATTTCAAATCTTACTCTTTTTATTTCTGGCCTTCAGATTAGGTGGGAATTTATGCCCTATATTCAAGATGTAGTGTCAAATTTCTGCCTCTACTATCACAATATTCCTGTGTGCTAAAGCATCTCTTGACATGCTACAGCAATTATACATTTATCAGCCAGATCTGTTTCCAGTTGAGAGAAAAAATAGCTTTTGCTTGGGAGCTTCAGAGTATTTTAAATAGCAGGGTGATTCCCTAGAATATACAGATGAGCAATTACCACCTTTAAATCATGCACTGTATGTTACTACTCCCATGAATAATGCCAGCCAGCATTATAAAATAAAACGATGCTACATCACAATATGGTACAGGAGACATAAAGATACTGGGATCCTTAGGATAAGGGCTAAAACATAGCAACAGTCCTCACTCGGATAGCTGTCACCAGGCAACATTGTCCATAGCAAGGGGAAATTCTCACCATCTAATATGAGATGTCTACGGCAAAGAGGTGTGAGTTAGTGCTAGGAACTGGACACCGCCTTTTATAATCGCTGACGAGAAATAGGCAATTTCAGAGTGCAGTTTCTATGGTCAGTTTAATGTTTTCTTTATGATGACATGGTGCAATGAATCCTGTCTACTCATTCTGAAAATGTGCTTCTGTCAGCTGCAGTGGGAGAAGACTCCGAGAAAAGGGCTTACCCTTCTTTTCCAGACCATGTTTTTCCCCAAATAGCTCTTTGTCCTTTCTTTCCTCACAGACTTCAGGAAAATATCTCAGAAACAGTGGGTCAGGATTTGATCCTTTCCAACAAAGAGCAAGAGGGTTCTGCACTGTAGGTCCCGTGCAGGCAGAGCTGTCAATCACACAGGCTGTTTATCAACCCTTTGGCTTATACTTCAAACCTTTACTATTTCCCACAGACTGTTTTAAAACAAACAGAAAAACATAATTGTCTGAGGAGGTAAATGGCTTTCCAGTCAGTAAACACAGAGTTGACAAAACCCAGGTCTTTTGTTGACCCATCACTACTGACATATGTGAGTGTGGGTCAGATCCTCAGCTGCTGTGAATGGACTTGGCAACACAGATGTCCCCATTTTGTGATTTGCATGGATATCTCCATGTCATGATCTGCACAGATGCCCCCATATCATGATCCAGCAGCAGTTCAGTTCTCCAGTGAGAGTGGGGTGGCAAGTCCTGCACATCAGAATGATTTGTAACTGAGGGTTTTCTCTGATGTGAAATTCAAATACCTTCAAGCAAACCAATAACTTTTGCTTGTGGATGGAAAAGGGAGAAATGGTTTTCTAGAGAACAATATTCACTAACATTTATATCATTCAACAAGCTATCATTTCTTGATGTCATTGTAGTAATGAGGAAAGGAAAAACGCCTTTTTCTTGATAGAGAGTCAGAGAACCCTATCAAGGAAAACACTGTCATAAAGAAAGCATTTTACGATCAAGTAGCCAATTATGCCAAAATGGAAATAAAACTGTGTAAATGACAGAATAACTAGAGCTGTAATAATTACAGTTTTCAGTAGAAATTCTGAAATGTGAAAATGTATGAAAAACTCAGTTTGTAGAAGATTAGCATAGTGCTAAGGATCAGATCAGACTAAAAAATAACCTTTTCCATTCAAGCAATAGGTCATTTTTGAACAGAAAGGAAAGTGTAGGTGGCATGAAAGGTCAGGATTTTGGTACAGTCTTAAAGAAGTACAGGTACAAATCCACAGGTACAAATACTGTCCTTCTGAAAACAAAGCGAAAGGGGCACCAAAGAGGATAAAAAAAGGTCTGCATACCCAAATCCTACAGAAATGTCATTATCCCTGAGTGCCAAAGACCAGATTTATAAGGGCAGCTGACTACATTTATCAGCCTTATCTGCTGACTCTCTCTGGAAACTGCAAGCTACTCATCTTTCCAGTAAAGCATATAAAGGAGTAAACAGGAGCCCTCTGAAAGCTGAAGACTCTGTCACAACTTTCATGTTTTCCCACCGCTCTTTCTTTCTTTCATTCACTTGTATTTCCAGACCTCTCTTCTCCAGCAGACATCCTTTCCAAGGACTGTAGACTGGGTGCTCAAGCCAGGGTACAATGTGAGGCACATTCAGTAAATTCAATCTGCAGAAGCCACTCAAGGCACCCCGCCTCAGACGCTCCATAAAACTGATGTAAACACAAAGGTGGGGGTGCAATATCAGAGATCTCTTTTGAAAAAAAAAAAAAAAAAAAAACAAACCAAAACCCAAGACACAAAAAACCCCCTCAGGACAATATTTTAAGTCATTGACACAACTGAGCAGCAAAAAAGTCAAAAGCAGTCAATCTCAGTCAAACACAGTAAAAATATCAATGTCAGTCCAAAGTCACAATTTTCAATTTATGGGGGTGTGTATTTGTTTGTTTATTTATTTAGGGTGAGTTTTCCATTTTTATATTGTTTACCGAGTTAAAGCAGCGCCACTTCCTGCATCTCCCTTTTCTGAACACAGTCCACACATGGGTGACAGGAGCGTAACCTGTTCTAGGCTTGGCCAGGTGATACTGTTGACATATAACCACATTTCTGCCGTTAGCAGGGCTGTCCCACATTATTTATTCAGCCCATTTACCATGGACTGATGCCGTTTTGAGAGTGAAGGTGCTGCTGCAGGACACATCAGTGCAGCTCTGTTTGCGTTTGTCTTCTCAAACAGCTCCCAACAAATCTAAATTTAGAGCACTGCCAGCCTGTCTTATCAGCTAGACACACAAAATCTGGGATTAGTTTAATTAACATTCACACAACCCTGCTGCAGAGTCCCCTGAATGTGGCAATGATGGGAATCATGTGCAGACAGCAAACACACAGATATAAGAGGGAGCACGCACCCCTGTGCTGTATGCAACCCTGTTCCCACCTTGGGTGCTGCCCTTGAGACTGGTAGCATTGGGGTGGAGGTGAAACCTCTCCATCCTCCTCCTCAGTGGCTGCAGGGAGGTATGGGGTACAGCTACAACCGGTGGGGCCTCTGTGGGCACCATTGTATGGGACCAATCCCAGCAACGATGGTGGCACTACAGTCACTGTGAGACAAGGCAGCCAATCGAGGATGAGGGATGAAGGTCTTAGCACTGAGGAAGACCCCAAATTTGAAGGACATTTTGTGTGTCTCCTCATGTTTGGCATGCAGAGATAGCATGTTGTGCTATGGGCAGACTCATTCTTCTGCCTCAGCAGTTGCTGATGTCAGCCAGCCTACCCTTGTCCTCAGGGCTGCAGCATCCTACAGGAGTAATAGCTGGACTGAAGGATGGATGTGGGCAGGGGCAGGGACGGTGCTTTGGCAGGGCCATGGCATTTTCTGCACTTCTGCTCGGGTAACACACAGCTCATCCCAAGACGTGATGTGTGTTCAGAGTGGTGTCATTAGGTTAAAGCAAGAGTGTCAGGCTGGCTGGACATGTGGCGAAGGGAGAGAAGGGTCACCCTGCTGCCATTACCCCCTGCAGCTGATATCTTCTGCAACATCATCTACAACAGAGACTGTATCTGCATGTTAGCTGTTGGGATTTGTGACAGCTGAAGTAACCTGGGAATTCTGAATTGCCAATGAGAAAGTATTCAGCTATTTCCATGCAGGAAGGATTCTATGCTAATGGCATGGTACTAGGCATATAGTACATGAGAAAAACGATTCTCACTATTTCATGTGCTCAGCCCAATCTTTAAACCACAATCAACAAAACAGAAAGACATGGAGGGAAAAAAATGAATTTAAAAATTAATTCAGAGGGAGTGCTTACACCAGGATTAGTGATTTAATTCAACGCAGAATTACTCTAGGCAAGCATAATTCAGAGTCAGCTTTGTACTTCAACTTGAAAAGGAAAAACAATTCTGACACTTGTACTGTAACAAGCTGCAATGGGATGTGCTTAACTTTTTCATTTTAAGTGTCATTACTACAAAGATTTCTTATGAGACTGATGACCAAATGAAAAGCAGGAACTGTGATTTTCAGGATTTCAGAACAGCTTAGTAGCCACCAGCATTATGGACATGGTTTTCAGCAGTGACCTTCAAAATTGCAATAAGTAGTCCACAGAGAGAGGTGGAAACCATATCAGTGGTATTTTCAATTAGTGTGGTGAGGACTACCTGGGAGAGACATTACAGGCTGGCAGCAGTCCACAGGCTCAACTACTTTAAAAACCACTGATGCAATTTGTGGCATAAATAGTGTTTTTCTGCAGCCTTGAAACCTTTCAGAAAATAAATAAAATTTTATTTTATGAATACACCTTACAAGTCTTTCCATCAAGCACATGTATTTGTGTTATACAAGATATGCAGTTATTATGCCAAAAATAGGAAGTCGAAATAAGTAAATATTAGTCATATCACACATACATTGGTCTTTTGCCTATGATAGTTATTAGTAGCTGCTAAGAGAGTACCAACTTATCTATTAGATATATACATATATATACATATGTGAATATACATACATATGCATATGTATGTATATATATATATACAGTAGAATAGGTGAATGACAGGGAGGGATGGAAAGTTTTCTTGCAATTTTAGTAATCCCTTTCCCCCTGTACTCAGAAAATTTGGTCTCTGAAGAGTTGTTTTAGTGAAGTCTGCCATCAGTCCCAAATGTGACCATATGTCAGCACTAGGGTTTCAATCCATACTACCAGGCTCCTTAAAATTTTGGATCTAGAAGTTTTCTTTTAGGTCTGCCGCTGATCCACAAATAGAGGGAAAGACTTTTTAATACCAATTACAAAGGAAAATATCATTGTTTAACAACTGCCTGAAAATCCTTTGCAAATGCCAAAAGATCTCACAAGATCAGGGGAATTTTTATGTTGCTCAGAATTTTATATAGAATAAAATAAAAAGAGGCTCTGAAGGGAAATGCTGCTAATCTACTTAAAACTGGCATAGTTTTACTGAATGCAGGACATTTAGTATTTTCTCCTTATCTTTCAGTTTAGTTACTGATTTGATTTTTGAAAGCTCTGAAAGCAGGGGCTGTGGGAGATTTGAAAACATTTTCCTTTTAAAATAAAAGGAATCACATGTTAATATCTAGCTCTGGTAAAGAATGTCACAGCCACAGCGTTAAATTTCATTGCTTGGTTCCCAAAGGAGGGTTATATTACATCTCTCTTTTTGTTTCTTTGGCTCTCTGGCTCGGGTAAGTACAAGGCTGCTTAGTCTTCTTATGAAAGATGGTTAAAGAAGGATAACAGTAATGTCCAGTCATCTTACCTGGGAAGTGAGATTGGCTTTAGCAGAGGTGGTTCAAATACCCGTTTCTATGTACCAAGACAATACCCTCAACACAAGAGGCTGAGTGAACACAGGATCTGGGCAAGAGCTCTGGGAATCATGAGCATGCAGGTAATGGCACTTGGTGGGGAAACCAGGAATTTTCATCAACTTCATTTTATCCTGTTCTTGAATACAAAAAAAAAGAAATGTCTCAGGATACAAAACTCCAAAGTTCAGTGTTCCCCAAACTAAGCACAATTTGTTGGCAATTTGGTTTTCATCAGTCTTTCTCCTATATTGTGAATTCCATTTAGATAGTGCTAGGCTGATAGTTGGACTTGATCTTAAAGGTCTCTTACAACCTTGATCATTCTATGTTTCTATTCTTACATCCAGTGTCACACTTGAAAGTAGACCAGTGGCTTTATATCTAAAGAAATACTTACAGGCATGAACCTGTGGAAGTACTCCAATGTTTGTGCAATGCAGGATTTTGTGCATACAAGTAAATGTGTGCAAATATGTAGAAAGAGTTAGCAGGCCCTTATTGTGTGGGAAATTCATTTTTGATTCAAAAAAATCCCACAAAGTCAGAAGGAATCTACCACAGTCTTCTTTTTAAAATTTCTGCTTCTTTCCATTTCTATCGTTGTTTCACCTAGCCTGCAGAGGCACACACAGTACAGCCAGGCCAGCTCCATTAACAACCCTAGCAACAGCACCTTGATGAGGCATGGTTGCACTTCTTCTAACTCAAAATTCTCCTTAGAGTGCATGGAGCAAGCAGCATGCATGAAGCCAAAGGTGCCCTCCTTAGCCCTCCTTCGGCCTCAGGTCCCTTGGGGAACTCAACTTCGAAATATTTCCAGAGCAAAAATAATGCTACTCACTTCCACAAATATAAATCCATTGAAACACGGATTGCAAGCTGTTGCTGTAAAATGCAAGTACATTTTCTAGGACTTGAAAGCACAAATTCATGAAAGACCTGCTCTTCTTGTCTATGTTAAATTCTTTGTGGGAAGTTTTATATGTATTCTTAGGCCTTCTCTGCACAGCACTACACTAGATGTGGGAACACACAAGGCAAACATAAGACCCAAGGCTTTAGATAACATGCAGATGCACTTGATATTGGTTATATGTTTTTGTGAATCAGATTTTACAAGTGATTTCCCTGGAAGCTTTTTGGGGCCAAAACCCCTGAGGACATTTTGGCATGCACTAATCACAATAGTTTTCTGGGTGACCAACATCTCTGGGCTGGCTGGTGCAGCTTAGACCCCCTGTAGCATAATACAAAAGAAAATCCTCGGGACTTACTTCCTTATGACTTACAGAAATATCACCCAGTAATTGTCCTTTTGGCCTTTCGCCTGGAGAATGGGATTTCTTCTCTTTCTCTTCTCCAAGTCATTACCTCAAAGGCTTGCCAGTTCCTAGATTTGTAGGAGAAAAGCTGCTGAGAAAGGGTCAGGCAGAGGATGAGCTTTTGTAAAGAAAAGGAATCCCCAGAGATCACCACAACAGGCAGTCATGTAGCTGAGTGAAGGGTATATCCCCTCCTTTTCATTTTCTGTTATTGTCTGACTCCTCACAAGAAGAACAGCTATAAATGGGTATTCTGGTATTTTTCAAAAATGAAATCGTAAAAAGAAATATGCAAATTTCAGCTTATTTTTAATGCCTTCTTTAATAAGTACTGAATGTTCTCAGCACTCCAGGGGAAGCAGAAGGAGTGGTATATGCAGTCTATTTTTAGTCTCTCAAACGTTATTTCCAGTGCACCCAGTAATGCATTATGGATTTCCGGATGGTAGAACAGCCATTGAACTCATTTAATTTCTCAAAATCTATCTGAAATTCAATAATTGTCTTCAGCTGTCTGAATTTTCACTACCTATCATTAGTCTGACTGTGCTGAACCTTCCCATCACTTTAGCCATTCTGCCACCCTGTAAATGCCTTGCAACCATCAATGCATAAGGAAGGCTCTGATGTGGTGGCAGCTGCATAAATTGGCCTCATTTCGTGGATCCAGCATGGAAGGGGTAGCTGCTCCTCTGACTGTACAGGGCAGCCCCTCACATTAAACCCTTCTGTTTCATAGGAGGAGATTACAAGATTACAAGGGGATGATTTCAGAACTGAGATTTCAAATGTGTAAGTACTGTCAACACACATTGTGTGAGAGGTTGATTTAGCACAAAAGTTCCTACCAAAAATTCTAAAATAAATTGGGCTACTGTGGGTAGAAGGGAAGTTTCTTCTCAGGCTATTACATGATTAATAGCAAGAAGACAAAGCTTAATTATCAAAAACCAGGTTGTTGACAGGGTGCATGAGGTTCTATATTGGGAACATGCAATGCATTCTACATGTACCTACACAGGCCATTTCATGTGAGTGTGACACACTTGGTTCAATGTGCTGATGGAAGTCACACGTGTGTTACACAGCCTGAAGATAACACAAAATAAGTCAAGATAGTCTAATCTAAAGCCGTCTGCAAAAATTGTCACCAGAATACTAAATAAGAGGGCAATAAGCTTGCAGGTGAAATTGAGTGCAAATAAAAGCATAGTCAAGCTCAAAGAGAAAATTATCTTGACCACACATACCCATCCACATCCTCTGAATTACCCACTATGAGCCAAAGAAGAGCTCTTGATATTAATGTGACTAGTTGCCTGGAAATGTCACTCAGTGCTCAGAGACATTCAGAAAAACAATTAAACTATTGGGCATGTGGTCAGTAGTATGATTGTTGCAGTTGAGTACAAAATGTTTGTATATTAGATTGTAGGTAGAAGGAGTAGATGAGTGTTCAGGCATGCAAACCCTTTTCTGCTTCTCAGGAACAGAGAGTGAAATGGGAAGCGTGATTGTACCACCATATAAAAGCATATAAATGTATCTTCAATATTGCTTCCAGTGTCAGTCATCCCAGATTAAAAATATGATAAATGTAAAAAATACAGAGATAAGACATATGGAACAGCTTCTTTTGAGAGCAGAAAAACATAGTTTTAGATTCTTCAGCATGCAGAAAAGAGATTAGACATGGGACTCTGCACAGACAAGAACTGGTGCTCCAGTGAAAATTAATAGGGAAAAACAATTGATTTTCCTCACAATACAAGGATTGTGAACATCTAATGTGATTACTGGGCAACAGGTTTTAAATAAACAAATTGAAGTGCTTTTTTATGCAATATCTAACTTAATTGTTCCACACCTGTGGAATAGTTTTGCACTATTTTGAAGGAGAGGGAAACCAGAACAGATAGAATTGTAGCGATATGGGAAGATCAGAAATGTAGGTGTCACATTTAAAGGTCAATGGCTAGGAGAGGGAACAAATATCAAAATGCCCTCGTGTGCACAGGATATTTAGCAGATTGGTGAAAATAATTTATCCTGTGAAAACCCTTGATGAAGATAAAGAGAGGGTGTTCTTTGAATTAGCAGTGAGTTAAAACTTGTTCTGATATGATACAACACTTAGTAAATCTGCAAACTAAGTTATGCCCTATTTTAAAATCCTGAATTTGTTACACTTTTAAGCTTTTTGCTCTGTGGCAAGTCAGTCAATAATTGCTGGGTTTAGACACAAAACCCCATAATCCGTGGACTAATCTTAAACAAGCACACACCCCCAAGACACCCTTTGTGTTGTTCCTCTCACTGCTGCAGTTGCGTTTCTGCCTCCTCTGATACACACGGTTTTGCAGCCACTGACTTAGCCACAGAATAACTTATTTCTTGTGATCCTGGCTCTCTATCAGCTCAAGGTCAGGCTTCATTTGCAAGTTATTTCCTGCACAAGTTTGGTTTTTCCAACTCTTTTTGCCAGGTGACTAGCAGGCAAGAGCTTGTGACAGACACAGGTCAAGAAGGGTGGCGCAGGGACACCTCAAACACACATTTAAGGAGTTTTGCCCACAGAATTATGTCAGCCTGAGGGTTAAAGAAGTTGCATGTTAGCTGACAGAGCTGTGCCAGGAGATGGCCTTGGAGAGACACAGAAATCTTGTTCATGGCAGTTTGCCAGGAGAGCTTATGTCGTTACTCCAACCATTATGAACTCCACTGGGAAAACAACTCACTAACACAACATGTGCAAAAGAGCATTTGCCACTTGAATTTGGACATTGGGCTTAGGTCGCTTCTGGCTACAGATCAAGGCAAAGGGTGTATGTGGCAGAGAGGAGAGGACATGGGAGCTAAGTAGGGCTCAGTCAAGTAAGGCAGAGATCCAAGAGTGGTCATTACTCAAGCTGATCTGCAAGAACTGGAGCAGAGTGAATGGCTCCTTGGCAGCTCCTCTCCTCCCCAGCAACTTTGGAGCAGCTTTTATCCAAACACGGCACTAGGTAGAGCAAAGCCTGTGCGTGGGAGCTTGGCTTGATGCAGTGTTGAAGAGAAATATTGCACCTCCACTGCCTCACCCGAGCTGCACTTGCACTTGCCCCACTCTTGTACTTGTTGGTGACAGGCTATTACTCCAAGCTGCAGAGATGCTGTTCCATGCAGAGCTTGCCAAATTCATCATTATGATGAGCCATTGAAATTTCCTTTTTTCACATAATCCCAGTAGTTCTGGGAACATCTTTTTACTCAGATCAAAGCTCCGGACTCTGCAAGGACAACCTTTCAGAGCTGTGCCTGCACTGGGTACTGGTTGCTCACCGAGGAGGGGCATGGGCTTCTGCAGCACCCATGAGGCCTCTGGCAGCCACCTGTCTCCATGTCCCCTGTGCTCCTTACAAGTCTGACCAGGGATGTGTGGGTGTTTTGCAAATGTCCCAGAGAGCTGGGCCGTGGAGGAGGAAGGGGCTGTGTTATACCCTGTCTTTAAAAAAGCTGCTTTTGGCCTTAACTTGCCTGTTTCCTCACCTTCCAAGTGCAGCACCGTGTGTCCCCTCCTCCAGAAGGTGTGAGCACTGGGTGTTTGGGCTTCTCTTAACATGGGAGGACCAGATGGGGCAGTAGTTGGTGGCCATAATTATGCAGCCCTCCAACAGCACCACAGAGGGGTGAGCATGAAAGCTACTTCCCCATGTAGCTGTTAGAGTGCTTGTGCCCCCACGTCTGCAGATTGACATGCCCTGCATTTCACATTGCAGATCATGCAATGAAACCGTAGATCCAATTTGTCACTACCTGGGAAGGTGCATCAGATCATATTTAAACAGGTGAATTGCTCTTTCAGCAACAGCCTATAGGAGCAAACTGACAGGCTCCGCTTTATTTCATGTTTTGTGACAGCCAGCATGTAAGCTTGTAGCGCCTGGCAAGTAGAGGATAAGAGAACTCCACGTGACTTCCCTGTCCAATTCCTGCGTTTCATTTTACTGCTTCCCTTTACCTTTGCCTTGCTGTCAACACACTCCTACCTGCTTTGCCTTGCACACTCAACTCCTCCTCCTGCCTTCACCTGGCTGCCTGCACCAGCCCCTCCACCATGGATGCATTACCTGTGGCCAGGGCAAGGTGGGCTTCAAGGGGTACATGGTGGGGTAAGCATAGGAGAAGTTAAGGGCATGTTCATATCTGCAGATCAGAGAAGTAGCAGTTCAAATATCTGTCTTTAATGTCTCTAAAAAAAGGTCAGCAAAGTTCGGAGCAAAGAACAGAGCAACACCTTCATGCTACCATTTTTCTGTGCCTTTTTTTAACTGCTCACCGGAGAGAAGTGTGAAATGCAGCCCCAGAACAGGCTGCCCATAAAAATTATTTTTTGGAATAACTTTTCCCTCTTTTTACAGCGCCTTGCAGTCTGGATAGATTTTCGAGTATGTTGCATTCAACTTACCAGTCTAAGGTGAAACAGTAGAAGAAAACCAGAAGATTATGTTGCTTGCTAGGCTATGAATTATTATTTTTGTAATTATTTTTCTCAAAGAATACCCAAGACTAATTCGTAGAATTTACCTTCTCCCAGCTATAACAGTCTTACATGACAGCAAACACAAAGGAATCTGATGGGCTTTTTCCTGACCTAAACATTTTGTGAGGAGAAAATATGTGTAAGGATGAGAGAAGTTGTCCCAAATTGTAAGTTGTGAACAGAGAAATTAAGAGGCAAGTCACCAAAATAAAGTGTAAAAAATAAAGAAGAGGAAAGGAAGAAGGGTGTGCTGCATGTCTTAGACACATCAGTGTGATGCAAAGCCTGGAAACAAGTGGTGACAGGAGAAACACAGTTTATGCTGAGAAATAAGAAAGGTAGCCACAAAGGTAGATAGGATGTAAGAGACCCTCATTCGAGTCTACAGCTATGAGAGAAAAGTTATCCATCTACTGGAAAAAGTTTGACAAGGACACAGACACAAAATTAAATTCCTTCAGCTGCACCCCATTTTGGTTTACTCTTTTATTGATGAAATTGCTCCCTATTGAGACTAGTGCAGCAAATTCCTTTTCTAGAAGATTAGCTTGAACTATCCTGGACCTGGGGACCAGAGTTTAAAGAAATCCATCTGAAAATGAGTTTCATTTGCCTCCTTGCTGTTTTGGACAGCCGAGTCAGCTTTTGCAGAAATTTTATGCTGTTATTGACATTTTCATGTCTTCCCTACAGCAATTAATTAAAGGTGGACACAACTGACATAACTGCATCCTCAGGAAACTGGTGAGTCTGGATATAAAGCCTGGAATGTGCATGCATGTGAGAAAGTGAGGAGCTGGAAACACTGTTAAGAAGTGAATGGTCCTTAAGACTTTAGACCTCACTTTGGATCCATAAGATATATTACCCTTAGAAAGGGGCATGATGTGAGTTGCTTTCAGCATTCCAGGGTACACTCTAGTGTCGCAAGAGTGGCTGCCAGGGAAGTGTGCAACCAGGGTGTTCTTCAAACGCTCTACTGTAAATGGCCTCATCTCTGCAAGTGGTGACAGTCTTGGCAGTATGTCACTCAGCTTGTACTGAGAGCTCAGTTTTGAGAGCAGAGAATCACATCAGTAATCTATAAAAAGAAGGTATAAGCCTCCTTAACAATACACAAGGAAGGAGAAATAAAGACATCAGAGCTGTCATTCAGCAGAGGTCTATGCAGAGCTTCACCAAGTTTCACAGCCCAGCAGACAGGAGAGAGGAAGCTGCGTGACTCAATGCTCTGTTCATGAAAACTTTGCTGTCTGGGAGAGCAGGTAAATAAAACAAAGCATAGTCAAGCCTATTATAGTAAAGTCACACAAATTTATGTGTGTTTGTTGTCAAGGTCATGCTCTGTAGGGCAGAGGTTTTCCAAATATTATAACCCCTCTAAAATGGAAAAGAATAGAACAGAATAAAATAATTCAGTGAAAGGGGCCTACAACAATCCTCTAATCCAACTGCCTGGCCACTTCAGGGCTGACCAAAAGTTAGAGCAAGTTATTAACAGTTATCCAAATGCCTCTTAAACACTGACAGGCTTGAGGCATCAACCAGCACACTAGGAAGCCTGTTCCAGTGTTTGACCTCACTCTTGGTAAAGAAATGCTTCCTAATGTCAAGTCTGAGCCTCCCTGATCCAGCTTTGAGCCATCTCTAGTCCCTCAAGAGAGTCAAGGGCACCTCCCAGTTTGGTATTGTCAAAAAGTTGCTAATGGTGCATTCAGCTTCTGCATCCAGATCATTGATAAACATATTGAACAGAACTGGCCCAAGAGTTGAACCTTGAGGAATAGCCCTAGTGACTTTCACCAGCCAGATATAGCCCCATTCACTACAAGCCTTTGAGATCCTGCCATTCACCCAGCTCACCCAGAATCCATTCATCCCACAGCTGGACAATTTGTCCAAAAGGATGTTGTGAGGGACAGTATCAAAAGCCTTACTAAAATCCAGAAAAACTACATCCACCACCTTCCCTTCATCTGCTAGGTGGGTGACCTTCTCATAGTTATCAAATTAGTTAAACAGAACTTTCCCTTTGTGAACCCTTGTTGACTGTGCCTGATAATTGAATTGTTCTTTAAATGCCTTTTGGTAGCACCCAATATGATCTTCCCCATAATTTCTCCTAGAACTGACATTAGCTTAGTAGTTCCCTAGGTCTTCTCTCGCACTTGTAATTGGAATAACGCTGGCCAACTTGCAGTCAGAGGGCATGATCCCAGACTACCAAGACCTTTGGTGGATGGTTGAGAAGGGTCCTGCAATAACATTCACCAGGTCTTTCAGTAGTCTGGAATGAACCCCGTCAGGCTCCATGGACTTGTGAACATTCATCTGATACAACAAGTCCCTTATATTTATATACACATACTGCAATCGTAATATATATGTGTGTATATAAAGCGTGTATATATATATAGTATATATAGTGCATCAGTATATATGTATAAATACTGCTTGTCTATTGAATACATATGAAAGAAAATACAGAAACTAAGGTCCAAGACTAACCCTTGTGTCTGTATTACTTAAGAATAGGTGAAGCCATTAAAAATTTAATACCAGAGATACACAGATAGGCACAATGAGTTTCCACCAAGGAGAGATGTTTCATGAAAGTAAGAATTTCAGATGACCTCTAGCTAGATGCCACTCCTAATGATGTTATGTGTGTTATTATGTGTATGTGTTATTAGTGAAAAGTACCTGCTGCAGAAACTCTGGACTGAGAGTTTGAACACTGAATTATGGAAGCAAAAAGGACTTGGTTAACAATTTTTCTGGCCAAGGAACAGATCCTGATAATGAGGAGAATTTCAGGAAGAAAACTATAGAATTTACCCTGTGACTTGCTTTTTCATTTTCTCCTACTGTGTAAATGAACAAGGAAACAGCCTCTGCAGACAGGTTAAACATAGCCTTAGAAAAGAGACCTGAACAGGTCCAAAGGCTGGGGATGGTCTGACCAATTGTGCATGCCTGCAATTCTTGCATTTTCTGACTCAAATCTCAGTAGTGGAAAACAGAAATTAGATCATCCCAGGTCAGTGTGCCCCATAGAGCAATGAGTCACCCATATGTGAGCCAGTTTCTTCCCATCAACCGCAAAGGATGGGAAAAACCAGACCTAGAAGCTCAGACTTGTGTGTCTGTTAAGTGCACTTGAGTGTGAAGAGAATGAGTAATTTCCAATGAAACACCTACGGCAACACTGTTTTCACCGAGCTGCTGTGAATACAGAGTTCACTGAGATGTAGGAAAAGACACAGAATTTCAGAGGCACAATTCCTACAGGAAAAATCCCTATCTGGAGTGAGGCAGCCCACATCAGAAGTGCTGTCACACACTGTCTTCATATTTGTGTTCACTTGAAGGTACAGGGGTAAAAGCTGAAGGAAAAGGTTATAGTCATCTCCAGGTAGAAGATGAGGCATTTCCACACATTTCTCTCACTTCTAGGATTCCACCACTAGATCTCAGCCTGGTCCCAGGATTATTGATAAACCCTGCTTCCCTTGAATCCCTTTCAAGTTAATTCTCATGGGTAAGCATGGCTAGTTATTTATCCCCAGAAGTAAATGGAGACCTGACTGGAGCACCCAGCAGTACAAATCCATGGGGTGAGAGTACCATACCTACCCACTGCACACACAACTCAGACCAGTCAAGAGGCAACTGCTGCAACTCTGCCCTTCTGTGTTGCTCAGCAGGTGACTTTTTGGATGCTGCAAAATTCACTTGTTTAGTATTTAGCTGCAGTGATTGTACTCGACAGCTTAGGATCTGTCTGTTTGAGCTTTTGTTCTCAACTAATGACAGCAGTACAAAAGGGATTATGTTAGTCAGGCTGATTTCTGTACATTTATCCCACTGACGTTTCAGTGGGGTGCTATGGATACAGCACGTGTTCAGAGCTCCCATTAAATGTGAAACAACTTTTGAATACAAAAGTAAATATACTGACTGACAACCTCCCCCCTTAGGACTTTGATTGGGAAGGGCCAGCAGCAGTAAGTGGTGAAAGCCCCCCTCACACGCTGTTCTCCTCAGCCTCTGCATTTTGCTCAGCAGTACTGCAGCAAGTGTTAAGTTCACAGGCCACATGTTTTTCCCTTCCTGTATAGACTGGAGAATAATATATACGCATTCAAGAAGAATTCCTTCCTTCTAAGGTCTCTCTCTGGATCAGGTCAGTGGAACTTTTAACATTACAGTGACTTTAATTTCTTTCCCCGAAAGTTCTCTGATGTGGGATTTGCAGATTTTAGAACTGGCTCAGGTGCATGCTTAAACTGATGCAGACAGCTCTTAAAAATCAGCACATATAAGCATATCCTAAGCATGCAAATGAGAAAGCTTTGATTTCCCCACTATTTCTTCCTTGATTACAAATCAGTGTTCATCGATCTCCATAGTTACATATTTACTATGGATAGAGCAGCCTCATGGAAATATTGCATGGCTGTTGGACACAACCTGAGTTCATGGCTGGGCTTCCCGAACGAAGATTTGAGAAGGCTCTATCCACATTTGTTACAGGCATGCTGGTGGCTTATGAGGCCAATACAAGACAGACATATCCGATTGCAAAAGGTACAGCAGAAAGACTCCTTAGATGGTGTATTCTGCAAAACACGGTTCTTTCTGCGTTGCCTTTTCTCCTCAAGAGTGATCCTGCGTGTGTTCTCAAAGGAGACAGCAGCGTTATAGATGCTGTGTCTCCAGACCTCCCGACTGGAGGCCAGAGTAGACCAGTTATGGTGATCAGTATGGCCAAGGCTGAGATGTTGTTTCAGGGAGTCCTTGTATCTTTTCTTCGGTGCTTCTCTCTTGTGGTAACCAGTGGCAAGTTCACCATGAACCAGGATCTTAGGGAGGCGGTGGTCCTTCATCCTGGAGACGTGCCCTGCCCAGTGCAGCTGTGTTCTCAGCAACATGGCCTCAATACTTGTGACTGCTGCTTGTTCTAGAACAGATGTATTGGTCACATAATCTGAGCAGTGGATGTTTAGGATTGTACAGAGACAGCGTTGATGGAAGCGTTCTAGGAGACGCAAGTGGTGGCGGTAGATGAACAACCTGAGTTACATTACTGTGAATTTTACACTTCAGGTAAGAGATATCAATAGGGGGTTTATTTGCCTGCAGTGGATAGTAAAATGAGTTCATCTTAGATCTGTTGAAAAGTTTCAAACTCCCATTTCTTGAAATGCTTTTTTCAGCTTCACCCTGGCAGATTCCTTGCAAAGGTATTCTAAAACAGAGAGAGCTTATGAATGGATGATGAAAAGCACAGACAAAGCATTTCTTTTACGGGGGCAGATAAGATTATCTTTCCTAAGGAATTCAAATGATAGAGATTGCTGAAGACTCTTTAAAACTAATGTGCAAGAATCATAACATCACTAATTATTCTGCAAATATCAGGTTGTGTTTCAAATATGTAACAGAAATTATTAACTCTAATGTCTAATTCACCTCTTCAAAAGCCAGCTGCGGGAGTCTCAAATATCAAACATCTGGTAAATGCCAAGTCTCCATAAACAGAGGCAATTTTTCCACTAAGCTGTTGTTATAGAAGCCAAAAACACAATGTTTTCTTTTTAAATACACCGTACTCCCATTCATGTCTTCCTTATCATAATTCTCTCTTTCAAAGAATTGCTACTAATTATGCCCATAACTAATAAACTACCGGAGAGTGGCCAAATACTGCTTATGCTGCCCCAGTGCTGCTGCTGAGGCCAGGTAAGTATGAGAGGGGGCATAAATCAGCCCTTCACATCTGAACAGGCTGATGGTGTTGGTTTTTTTCAGTATAACTGTATCTTTTCTTATCTGCAGTTCAGTTATTAGAAACATTCCATGTTCAATGCAGAGGGATCTTTTTCCCATAAGGCTGGAAACCTGCATATTCCTGCAGCCTGTGGGGCACCTTGGTATGCCATTGCTCAGGTACAGATGTACCTTACATACCCTTTTCCAGGTCTTGCAAGTGCCTTCCACCTGACTGTCTTCTGAAATCACTTCATTACAGCTGAGGCTGTCTTTCAAGACTGAGTAGCCACTATTTTTCCTCTGCTTCACACTGCCTCCCCATCACAGCACAACTGAATGAAAGCTACTCCAAGCTATGCCCTTTCAGAGGCTGATGCGTGGACTGCAAATGGCTGGGATGCACCAAGAGGCAGCCACGTTCCTCTCTCCCAAACATGTGAACTGTCTGGGAGCTGGACACACATCATGTTGCACTGGGACACCCACCTCCAGTGTTAACTCCCTTCCTCCACGCACCCCACTTGCGAGCGGAGATAAGGAGGGACTGCCCAAACAGGTGGCCACTCAAAAGGCATCAGTAACAGGCAGAGAAGATGTTGTAGGATTCCACTCCAGGATGCTACACCGACAGGTGCACATAAACAAAGGCAAGGAGACATGCATAAAAATTACTCTCCATGCTTTATGCTGCACTCACTGTTGTTGTCAGTGGGAACTCCTTCATACTCTGCATAGACATGCTGGCAGCACCGCTGGTGACAGGAATGGTCTGGATCCTGTGTCATTTCAATGGGGGCTGCTGAAGAGTAGCTGGCTCCAGACATCCTTCATTTCTGCTTCCTGCCCAGTCCTGTTGCACCTCCAGAATGGTCACTGCAAATCTGTATGATTGAAATGATCTCAGCCTGCAGTAAAATAAGATTTGGAAGAAAAAGATAAAACCGATAAGGGAAATGCTTACATACCGATGTATAAGAAAAACAAACTTTCTGGGGACATCCAGTATATTTACTAAACAAGCTGTGAAAAAAGGGAAAAGAAATAGGCAAATTTTCTGAAGTTATGCAACATGGATGGGCATGAATTCAGGCAAGATCAGACAGGCCTGAAATAATCCATGTTTTCTGAATAAAGCGAGAAATTAAATTCTGATCTAGAGCTGAGTTAGAGAATTACCAAGCACAGAGGAGGCTCCCCACAGCATGGAAAGCTATCTGTGTTTCCCCGCATGGGATGTGAGATATTCCTCCCTTGAACTACCACTGTAACCTGGGCTCCCTGTCACTTACAGCAGAAAGGGATTTTTGTCAAAGGAATTTGAGTTTCACAGATCCAGAGGGGACAAATGACCCAGCACTGGGATGAGAGTTATTTTCCTCAACTGCCTGTCTGTCAAGTGCAGAAAGCGGCAAGAAGAGAAGACGTGCTGGTTGCTGCAAGGCACAGCCCAGCCCCTCCGTGAGCAGTTACAGTAAGTTCATCTCTCTGGAGAAGCTTCCATTGAGTTTTACATTGTGCAGACATCGCCTTTATTAATGTTCCTGTATTACCATCCCCTCCCTGTCCTAGTTTGAGGGGACTCATCCACCTTGCTTCACTGAGGACTTTAGGAAACCATACTTACCATGAACTTCCCCTAAAAGCAGCAACACTTGAACCAATCTCCTTCGGGGAAGTGGATGTAGGTCACACAGATCCAGAACTGTGAAGTGGTTTAAATGCTGAACACTCAGTGTCCACCTGCTTCAGTGGCACCCTGTATATATTACATGGTATTTATTACATATACATATACATTATGCATGTCTTTTATTTATCTTCTAACCTTGGGTGCCCAAGGCACCTATTACTGGACAAAAGTCACAGACTTATAAGATATTCAAACATTCACACTAATCTGTAGTCTCTGGAGTAAATCCTGCTTCTATTTTCAATCCAGAAAAGCTGCTGAGACCACAGCAAAGTGTGAATGCAAATGAAGACTCTGTTTGACTCACGATTTGTGCATCTTGACAGGCAGGGAACAAACACAGTGCATCGTTGCCCCAGATAGTTCTTAATCTACAAAAGCAACCAAACAAAACCAGCCAAAAAGGGTTGGTAGGAGGGAAATGAAATGAAATGAAAGTTTTGCCATGCATTTTAGAAAAGGTCAAGGCCAGTGGAATTGCCTGCGTATGGGCTTAAGCCAATTTTCCAGTAACAGATCATTCCTACTCTTATTCAGAATTATGTTCCTAAATGTGACAGCTAATAAGAATTTTTGGGAAATCCCAAATAGAAATAGAAGACTGTGCTCCCTGAAGACCGCTTACAGTGAGTCCAAAATTTGCAGTCTGTGGGTCTACTTGCTCTGGACTGCACCTGCCACATAGATCCATCTCCTCCTGCATCTGTCCACAGGCAGCTGTGATTTGGCCCAGAGCCATAAGATTTCAGTCATGGCAGCACAACAGTAGCAAGGAAAATGGCTCAGACATCTGGTTTGGTCTTGCTTTCATCCAGACAAAGTTTTCACATGGCAATATTTCTGAAAAGTCAACTGTGTCACAAATAGCAGCTGCAGATACTAGAGCTGCTGAAGACTAATAGCCAGAAAATGTTTCCCCACAAAAAGATCCCTGTTAAGTTCAGGTTCTGTATGTAAATGAAATATTGCTGTTGGCTATGTTTATTGTTTAATGAAAAATATTGTGTTGGATTGAAGCCCTCTGAAGAATGTTACTGAGCTTATCACACAGACTTTCTTCATACATTTCTTCAAGTAAAAAGATATTTTAGAAGAGACCGAAAAGCCAGACTAAGCAGAGAAAAACAAATATAAACACATAAGATAAAGGCAGATCTCTGTGTACATATGAGATAAAGGAAGATGTCAGTCTTGTAATCAACCCTCATAACCAGATGATGCTGTAAGTCAGTTTGAGGAATCAGTCAGCATTTTGGACTCAGGGCAAGGAGGACCTGAGGAGGCATTTATTTGCCACAATATTGTAGATTTACTAAGAACAGACACAGAGACCCCTTATTCCTGTAGACCTGGTGGGTCCCATTAGCTGATTTTTTTATTAGGGGTACGAAGAGAACTGCTGGATTGCAGGTGTGGATTACCGGAAAGGGGAGGTGAAGGCAAAGGTAAGCACTCACCAGGGCAGTTCAGTGCTGTCTCAGTGCATGACAGGGCCTGTGCATCCCCCCCTCACACTGCTGCAGCCACACCTAGTCCTGAAACAGATCCACACACCGTCCTTTGACTTTCCAGATGATTCATGTTTGGGGCAGAGCCTCCCATTGCTTTAGCTGTCTGTGACATTCTGCATTTCTGACCTGTGAGGGGCAGCTGGTGTGCAAGGCAGCAGTCTACAGGGAAGGTTTAGATTAGATACTGGGAAAAGTTTCTGAACTGAAAAGGTTGTCAAGCATTGCAATCGGCTGCCCAGGGAAGTGGTGAAGTTCCCAACCCTGGAAGTATTTAAAAGATATGTAGATGTGGCATTTGGGGACATGGTTTACTGGTGGACTTGGCTGTGCTGGGTTAATGGTTGGACTCAATGATCTTAAAGGTCTTTTCCAATCAAAACAATTCTATGATTCTATAAGCATTGATTCAGAATGGAAAATGCCTTGTTCAAAGGGCCCTTGTCTTTTTATAAATCAAGGGAATATATCCATGGTCTTGGTCCTTCATTTGCAATGCGTTGCTTTTACCCCTTGTAACTTTTTTGAATGGCAGATAAGAGATTTAGGTATTGTTTGCAGCTCTCCTTTTCATGCAAACTCTTTCAGCGTTTATTTTCTATTTACTGAAGCAAGTATAATTGCAGTTAGTGTTTGTTTAAACAGGATATATATATACAGTGTACTACTATGTATACATATGTATGTATATTATGGACTATTATTAAGCATACTATAAATACGATACTATAAATAACATATTTATTATTCCCTAGAACACATAGCCATTGTACCTTAACTTCAGCCCAAGGGGCTAGTTCTAGCAGCTTGCTATAATTGAGCAGAGTGAGTGTTCAACAGGGGAAAGGACCCTTCAAAGGTGGGATGAGCCCACTTGTAATCATGGCTCTTACAAGCTGATGGAGGTTTGACTGATTGAAATAACTCTGAGGAGCTTTAGTGGTTGTGGTACTGCTGAAAAGTCAGCACCTCTTCTCAAAGACCAGATCTTACATATTTGTATTTATTATGCATTATATATCACCATGAGTGCCAGCAAACTTGCAATTCTCAGTCCTCATGCATTTTTAGAAATGAGATAATCTGCACCTTACTCCTGGAGTCCCAGTGTTCTAAGAAGAATATATAGTTTGGGAAGGAAGCATTAAAAAAGCAGCAAAGAAACACTCACAGCAGCTCTGTCTACTGATTTCTATGATGTTATACAGGTCTAACTATAATTTGTCTTTTAACCTGATCAAATTCTCTTTGAAAAAGTGAATTCTACTCACAAAGAAATATTGCTGTTCTAGTTATATTGTTGTACATGTCAAGAGATAGATCACATTTATTATTGTTTAGGCTTAATACATTACTTACTCCATTTCATGAATAGCTGTGCCAGTGTACTCAGGAACAAAAATAAATCCTAATGAACATTACAATGGCAGAAAGCAGTTGTACTGAATTGTGGGACATGGCCCAAGCAATCAAGAATGACTGAGAGAATCCAGGCAAAACTGGCAAATGCTTACTAACTATCTCAGAAATACTCCATGAGGGTATGGAAGAACCCATCACTCCTAAAAATGCACTAAAGGAAGGGATATCAGGGCTCCTTCATGCTCCAGATGAGCCACACAGGCACTTTGGACTTAGACTGGGACAAACTTACAATGATTTGTAGGACCTTGCAGTGAGCCAGAGATGGTTCACCAAAGAGCAGGAGACAACAAGGGACAACTCCCTGTCACTGAAACACCCAGCATTTCACCATGGGCTCTGCAGAGGTAGGATATTTCTTTACATTTAAGAATTCAGTTCAGTAAAGGACTTAAGCAGATATTCAATAGCAGAGAGAAAAATCAAGCACTCATTGCTGCACAGGAAAGTTAAATCTGCTCCTAACCATGCCACAGGGCACTCTGCTCTCAGCATCGCAAATACAACTGTTGATCCTCTGGCTGTCAGCTCTTTCTTTTCCATCCCTAGGTTTCACAAGACTTAATGTGAAGTCCAGTGGTAAAGCACGAGCATGAAAGGGATCCCTTTGCTCCATCCTGGCTTGCCTTGCTCCATTGCATGCTGTCATTCCTGTGATTGCTCCTTCTGGTGTAACTCCATTGTCTTAAAATAGACCATCTCTGAAAAGACAGTCATTAGAGTCAGCAGTTTATTTTGAACAGAGAGGAGTACCAGGCATTTCAAGAGCCTGACAGCTTCTTCTTTTCAGCCCTGTGATCAAGACAAATCTCTGAGCATGTTTCTGTGGGAATCATCTTTCTGGCTGAAGTAATGCTCCCATCATTTTCCTTTCATGTTTCTAATTAGATGAAAGAATTTTGCACGGGGTTTCTTGTAATGAGATTTATTGTCATGTCTTTTCTACATGGGCACCTACCTATAAGCTGAGTGGCAATGACATGAAGGTAAAACTGAGCCTTAATATTGTAGGTTCAGATAATTGATGTAGTATGACAGAGGCTTTCTTTATGTCTCCTACACTCTGTGCCAGGGAGTTTTGTCCACTGTGTTGTAATCTTGTTTGTCACACTACTTCCCACAGCAGGAAATAAGTGTCCTAAGAATTAATAGGAGTCTTAAGGAGATTAAGTTATTAGGGCCTTTGCTAAGTGAACGTAGTATTATTCACATACTTAGAGTTTAGCATGTGCTTAAATGATTTTAACAAGTGCAGCTGAAGGAAGGAGACATCTCACACAGAAACATGCTGTACAATTAGAGGTGAAACAACAATATGCCCCTTCTAGGGTGCTGAAATGAATATGACTTGACCTGCTGTCTCACCCCAGCTTTCTATGTGTGTATATGATTTCAGTTCCTGAGTCTCATATGTCCTTTTGCAATGCTCCCTTTCACTCAAATTCTTTTATGATCACTGCAGACGTATTTTGAGAAAAAACAAAATAAGGCACTTCTACTGAGGCAGAGCATCTTCCCTTCCCAGAGATGATTTCATTCTTTTGTCTGTAGTTTATCCTGCTGTAAGTCATTTCCAACCAGCATTTTGAAAGGAACTCTTCTTGTAAAGCTATTTTTTAAATGCTTTTCCTTTTTAAGGCTGTTGCTTCTCAGGTAATTTTCCCTATTACTATGATGTTGACTCAGAGCAGCACAGGATAGACAGAGGGAGGGAAGCAAGGACTCCAGGTCAGTACTAGGACTTCTCTGTCTCCCTGGGACAAGCCATTTATATCTTCAAGCAGTTTATATCTTTCCTTGTGGAAAGTCAATAACAGATATAGTAAAGTGTTTCCTTGCAGTTGTGAAGATAAAATATCTTTAGCGAAGCGGGACATTTTTAAACATCTGCATTACAGCAGAGCTGTAAATACAAGCAGAAATGCTTCCACACCTACAGATTACTTTGCCCGCAGTTCAGCTTCTGTAAGTAGCATAAGAACATAGAGCGGTGATGGTCTCTTTGCTGACACTCTTTCTGCATGACAGCACATGAAGATACAAAGCAAAAGATGGATTCATCTGAGACTTAAAAACTACTTAGAGAAAAAAACTTCTTGGGAAAGGTTTGTGGCTTTTCTGTCTGTTTCCGTTATGACAACTTCTGGGCCTAAGCACTTACTCATGATTTTTCTAGTCTACTAACTCCTCTCAACTACTGTCAGAAGTTTGTGCCAATGTCATTTGGCAGGCCTGGCCCTTGGAGGGAGCTGTTCCTTCTCCTGGTGACAGTTGCCGTGGCCTCTTCTGCTGTCAAGACTTTTCAAGATGTGAAGACAAGGAAACAGGCAGCAGTTTTGAACAAGATTTATTCAGGAGTTCACTGTTACAGACTCATAGAGGCTCAAAGAGGCCTCCAGAGGACACCTGCTGTGATCTCTACTTAAAGGTGAACCAGTGAGAGCAGGTTGCTCAGCAGAACTTTAAAATCTCAGTGCTGAATGCCATGGGATTCCAGTCTGCCCATTTCCCTAGCCTGTCCAGGTCCCTCTGCACATCAGGCTGACCTTAAGCAAATTGACCACTTCCCTCAGTTTGATGTAGTCTGCAAAACTGTTGAGAGTTCACTCTGTCCATCCATCCATCCACAAAACTAGTAAAGACACTCAAGTGTTGGCCCCAGCAATGGTCCCTCTCACTAGTCAGACTTTGCAGCACTGGTCATATCCTTTGAGCCTTCCCGTCCAGCCACTTTTCCTTTCATCATCTCCTGATTTTGTCTGTATCTCACCAGTTTGGTTGCATGGATATTGTGGTGGATAGGTACAAAAGTCAAGGTAAACAGCATCCCCTTCTCCACTGAAATGGTCATCTCATCATAGAAACCAATCAAGTTTATCCGGCATGATTTGCCCAGTCACCTTCTTGCCCTTCACAGGATCATAAACTGCTTTCAGGAGGATTTGCTCCACAGTTTTTCCAAGGGCTGTGGTGAGTCTTCAGTAGTAAATGTAGAAAGATTCTCAAAACATTTCAGACAGAGAATGAAATATCAACTCCTGGAAAAGAAGTATTAACCCTGTGTTTAGCAATATACATATAAAAGTGGGCTAAAAACCTCAGGGATTATTGTGCTACTTTTACAGGAACTGCAGGTGAATGAGAGCACCACTGAGGTAGTGTGAGGGTGCTGCACTGCGTCCCTCTCCCACTGAAACTTCCAATGTTGAGCTGTCAGTCAGCATTGCCAAAGCACTTTTATCTTTGTCCACCTCTGTGCTACACCACTCTGTAACCCCTGACAGTGAGGTCTGGTTGATCAGAGCAAGAGTACCAGGTAGCTGATGCTTAATTAAAAACTTACCTATTTTTAACGCTCAAGTGTTAATTTACAGATGTTAGTGGCATAGGATCTGTGGTGAAAGGTACAGTATTCAGGGTGAGCAGTGAATTGGTGGATTTCCTCAGGATTTTAGGAAGCTGTTCATCTGTCTGCAGTGTTTCCTTTCAAGGATACTCTTTTGATTATTTTTTTTAATCCCTCCCTCCCATCTGTTACTCATTATTGTGTTTCTGGTAGCTGAAAAACACATTTAAGTTGGATAATAAAAAAAGGTTCTTCACCCAGAGAGTAATCGGGCACTGGAACAGACTCCCCAGAGAAGTGGTCACAGCACCAAGCCTGACAGAGTTCAAGAAACATTTGGATGATACTCTCAGGCACATAATATGACTCTTGGGGGTGGCCCTGTGCAGGGTAGGAGCTGGACTCAGTGATCCTTGTTGGTGCCTTCCAACTCGACATATACTGTGATTCTGAGAAAATACCATTCATCTGTACATAGAGATTATTAATGATATTGCACCACCTGTAATATTTTGTCAGGATGAAATTTAAGTAGCTCAAGAGGCTCATACAAATAAAGGAGCTCTAAAAGTTTGTTCTCTCTGGGAACAGGTACTTTTTACTAAAAGTTTTCTGCTTTCTAGTCCTCAGTTTATGAGACCAAATACAGCAACAAAGGACCAGGAGGGGAACAGTCCAGCACAGGCAGTTAGGAGTAAAACAACACCCTGTGAAGGTAGGCAGACACTGATATTTTCATTATCAGTGCTACAAAGTTCTACTTCCCTTCCGATATGATATAGAATAGCATGTGACCATCTACCCCACTGGCATTCATTTTGGCAAACAGTCCTTTTCATGAATGAGTAGTGACTCATAAAACCTGATCCAAAGCTCACTGAAATCAAGGGCAACTTCTCTTTTGGTTTCACGGGACTTGGTTTGGCTGCATGACAGGCTAAAGGGGTTTGCACACATCCGGCAGGAGCATGGAGGTAATTAAAAGCTTATCTGTAAAAATGTGCTCTACAGGATACTGTTCTATGGGATTTCTGCTTGCCCTCCTGAAATAGTCTGATTCCTGCTTTCCTGCCTGAACCATGAAATGAACCTGATTGATTAGCTACTATAAAAAGTATACTCTCCATGATAAAATAAAGCCTGCCATTCCCTGATGCTTTCTGTTGCTGAATTCTCTAATAATTGAGACTACTCTGCCAAGAAAAAATTGCAAGCTCCTTGGCAATTTATTGCAGTGTCTGAAAGGCTACATATTACCAGCTACAACCTTTGACATCAACTCACAGTGATCTCAGAAATTACATGGGAAACAAGCAGAATTTGTGTGTGTTCGTCCTGTTAAATTATTGCTGCAATAGAAGGACCATCTGTCCATTTAATGGGAGAATCTCCTTTAAATTACCTAAATCTCTACATAGATAAGCATGTGTATAATTTTTTCTTTTTAAATAAACAAAGAGAAAGTGTTGTGTTCCCCCCCACTCACACACAAAGACTAAGGAGAGCATTTTCTGACACTGTTTTGTCCCGTTTACTTATGTTTTAGCACTGTTAACATCAATGGCTTTGATTGGTTCTAATGTACCTTAATTTGGTGGATATCAGATCTACTGATGGCTGAATCTGGAGTACATTTCATTTCACCTGCATTGAATCATCCTGGTCATCACCTAAGAATATCCCAGACTGACTCACGATGGCTTACTAGCCCAACAAAAGGAATGCTAATATTTTTCAGGCTAATGGAAGAAAAGCTGCACCCATCAGTCTATGCACTCCACAAAAAATGCTGTTTTGAACCTGTTAGTCAGACAAGATTTGGGCAGGATTTTCTGCTGTAAATCCCCTGGATTTGAGGGCAGCAAGACTACCTCTTTATTTAAAAGCAATACAGGTCAGTGTCAAACATCCCAAAGGGCAAGTGGCACTTCCAATTTTGTATACATCAAAGTAGAGCCTCTTCTCTGCTTCCCTGAATCAAGGTGGCCTCATCCAGGGTGTTGGTAGGGAACCAGTGCTGCTTTGCACACTCCCCAGGGCATGTACCAAACCTCTTCTGGATATGCATGAGTCACCAGAAGGGAGCCTTCACTACCAAAAGTCTTCTGCAGAAATGACATAAATACTGACTATTGTTTACATGAATGGCCAGTCTGGACAATGGCCAATCTGGGCAAGTCTGTAAGAATAAAAGTTGCTTTGAAATATATGGACAGACCTGTAAGTTGTTTTCTGGTTTCTGTTTATCTTCATTGTGGGCAGAGGTGCTTATTAACATTTGCATATAACTTTAGTTTGTCAAACTGTAATTTGTCTGCTTCCCAAACTAAATTGGACAACGAGCATATGGCCACTTTCCCAGCTTGCAGTGCAATGTTAGCCGCATGTTACGGAGAGTGTTGAATCTCTAGTCACGTAATAGTGCAAACTACTGTGAAGAAAAAATATAATTAGCTCATTAAGAAAACAGAAAATCTCTTCTGTCAGGCCGTATCTGACTTAGCAATTTCATCATTCATGTCCAGCCAGGCAACACAAAGCACAACCTTCCTTTTCACCTGGCTGTAGCCTACATAAGGCATATGAAAACCTCAGATGCAAAATTAAACCACACATAGTAGGCTACTATGGAAGTAATGATTGGTTCCAGTTATTACTTAGCTCTTTTTTCAAACTTATATCTATGATCCCAAACTCAAAGAGATATCTGGACTGATGCAAATGCTGCCTTCTGTCATGTTGTCCCTGTGGCTGCAACATCCACTCCATATATCACTGCTCCTTGTCCTCCCCACACCTGCTCACAGCTCTGGTAGTTCAAAGGAATGCAAACCCCCAAGCTCACGTGGAATAAAGCAAATACAGGAAAAGCTAATAGCAACCCCTCCCTACATGGCCTGTAATAATGTCAGAATAAGCATTCTTGAGAAATACATATTTAGGTGAAAGCTGAAACGTGTTAGAGCTGACCACTCTCTTTTTGTCACAGACAAATATGAAAAGTGTGGAAAACCCACATTTCAGCTGAGACCCACAATAGCTTTTCTACAAAACACATAGTTATAATTCTTTTATTTGGTCAAAATTCAGAATTTTCATAGGGAGAAATTCCAAACTTTTCTGTGTGATCTGGCTATGCAGGAAAAATAACATTGCCACTAGCAGGGCAGTGGAGGTCACTGCTTGTAATCCACTGTGTGGAGAGAGCAGATGTGTGCCTCGCAGATGTAGCTCAGGGCCCCACCTTCCCCTCCCCTGGCTGCTTAAGGATTAGCTGTGTTTGGTCAAATAAAAATTATCCAGTCTTATTGAAGCATCATCATCTGACAAACCAGTATTTAAGGGAACAGGGATGGAAATGGGACTATGGTAAAACTGTCAATAAAATCTTCCTGCTAATATCAGATAAAAAGGTCTGAACATCAAGAGGCCATGGCAGAAGACAAGAAAACTGTTTCCCGCCATCCAGGGGTAACAGATGAGGCAGCAGATGCCAGCATGACAACTGTAGGAGTGCAAAACTTTGTATAGGGAAAAGACACATACAGGTGGGAAGAAAACCGAGCAAGTGAGCCTCCTGTCAGAAGGTCCAGCAACATCTGCAGACCCTTGTGTGTGGTGCTAAGGTATCCTTCCCCATGTGAACCCCCAGCTTTGAAATATTACCTTCCCATCTTATTTCCTCATGATCTTCAAAGAACAATTGGAATGTTCATATACTTGCATCAAATTTTCAAGAAGCACTATGTGAAAATCAGGATCTGAAGGACAAATACGGCAGTGTCCTTGGAAGAAAAGAATGGCCCAAAGGATTCCTTTTGAACTTTGCAGCTCATCTGCATCCCTGTATGCTCCAGGCAGATAATTTCTTGAACCAAGAATGAGAGCTAACAGTGACTGAACAGAAAAAGTCTACAAGAATTCCAGAGAAGATTGCCAGCTCCAAGATAGGATCCAGACCCCTCAAAATCAGAGACAACCCTTAAAAAATTTTCAAAGAATATTTGATTCTTTTTCTTTCTCTTCTTTGCTTTCACAGTACATGTCACTAAGCAGTTCTCTGCAATCCATTGCATATCACATAACTCCTCTCAGTCACATCTTGGAGGTGGAAAAGTTAATTGTGTGTCCACAATTTGACTGCATAATCATGAAATTGAGTCCAATGGGACTTTGGGAGAAATGCTGTGTGCCATTCAAGTTTTGTGATAACATAAGGAGAGCTGGGAACACTGTTGTGCTATCTCTGGGCAGCAGAGTGCTTGGGCAGGAACAGCTCTGCATGCCCACAGCAGGTAACAGTGTCAGCAATTTCTTCAAGAAGAGTGATTTTTTTTTTATTAAAAAGAACCATGTTTGGCAACTTTTTGAAGCATCCTTAATCATCAACTCTTACTTCATCCTAAGCTGAGTTTCAAAATGTCTTTAAGAAATGGATTCAGCTTCCCTGCTGCTAAACGTCTGTAGCCCTAGCCTATGATCCATGCCAAGAGCTGAACCCTGTTCCACGGACACACACAGAGCAGAGCCACCTCTGGGGACATCTCTTTCAGTCTGCACACAAGAGTTACCCTCCAGGGTCTGCCACCTCCACCCTGAGTATCTCTGTGGAGATCTATCCTGTTCAGTAACATCAGCTTATCTTTCTTCTGTCCCTGTTTGTTGAAGAATTTTTATAGTACCCCTTGAGACAGCTAATTACCAGGAGAGGTAATTCCACCAGCAGGACAAACCCACCCTCCTCAGGCTCTTTACAGGGAGCACCTATCCTACCTTTAATCAGCATCAGTACCTAGAAATGCTGCAATGCCACCGTCTGTTGAGAAGAATGAGGTCACCTCCTGGTAATCCCTCTCTCCTTAGGAGTACAGATGAATACAGAGCATTCAGCATACAGTGTTCCATACCTAGTGCTGCCCACACCCACAGAAGTATGAAAGGCTAAAGTTCAGAGGGGGTTTTCTGAAAGCCCTCCACCCAATTTGAGAAGCCAATCATCTTTGTGGCCCATAATGTTTCAAAATGATAGTGTAAAAATCCATAAAGAGAAACAGAATCACATTTGCTGTCAGATCACAGCTAAGCAGAAAACACAGTAGGCAAAGAACTCCCTGCTGAGCCCTAAAGCTGTGTCTTGTATTTGCAGTGAGTTTACCAAATCAAATCACAGGGTAATTTAGTGAAACTGAAAACTGTGTAAAGTCTCACAGGCAATGCTCACTTTCAGGTGCAGTGGAGCATCTCATGTTGAGCTCCAAGTGAGGAAGGGCTGTATATGATGCCACTCCAGGCAAGGCTTCAAAGAGCAGTGGAAAACAGGTAATGAAAGTGCACTAAAGAACCAGGAAAAACATCTGAGTGCTTGAGTTGAGAAATAGACCCCATTTACAAGGGACAGACAAGTTTAGAAATGCAATTGCAGGTAAAATAGTCAAATAAAGAAACAAATAGGCTCCTGCTTGAGAGATTTGTAAATCACATACCCCATAGGCAGCAAGCCCAGCAAGCTAAATTGGATTCAGACTTACTTAGAAAGCCTTAGAGAAATTATGTTTTCTTTTATTTCCCTGTGGATGTATATTTTCACTGCTCTACCTCCCACCATTTACGAAGAGGACAAATAAGAATGATTGTCAATGAGTGTAATGTTGTGAGCAGCACAGGAAAAGGAAGCTGCTGCCATAACCGTTGGGCTGATTTGTGCCTGTGATTCCCATCAGATGCAGGTGTAACAGCGCTCTCTCTAAGGTGGTACATTTTTGCATCCAAATTGATTGTGTACAAAGACTTACAACTGAAGTTGTCAAATTGGGCTCTGATATGAGGCAAGTTCAGTTGCTCATTTTTGACAGAGATTGTTACATCTCACTGATGCCGTATCTTTCTAAGAAAAGGACTGGATTGTTTTTCAATTACAGGTCCTGGACGGTAAAAGACCCTGATTCAGATTGCATTTTGATCACCTTCTGCATATGCCAAAAATCAAATGGATCACCTTCTGCAAATGCTCAAATGGCAAAAGATTAGAGAACATTTCTTAAGTTACATTGTTTTCCAGTCACTTATTCTGGAAGAAAAATAGCCAGACAAACTGCCTGGTAATGTTCCTTGACAAGTGATTATATTGCCAGCAATAAGGAGACATTATTTATTGACTGTAGCTTGAATGAATAAAGCTGCTCTTAAGCGGCTCTGCTCTTTTGTTGCTGATATAATAATAACACTTACAACAGCAGATGTCTGCTCAAACCTTCCTAAGGCTACCAGAAAGAAAGGCTACGTTACCTTTCTGTGCAAGATCACGTAGGAAAGTGACAAGAAGATCTGTACCGCTGTGTTACCAGCAGTCAGGGACTGTTTCCCTTGATGTGCTCAGTACAGTCAGACAGAATTAAAATGGTTTTGAGGGAGAGGTTGGACTGCTGAAGCACAAGACTGGCAGACACTTATTTGCTCTTTTATATTATCACTAACTCCAGGGAAGGAGATCTGCAGCTTGGATTTTCAAAAATATTTGTTTAAGCTCCATTAAAATCCACACAAATAGACATTGTTCATCTGAAGTTGCAGACTCCTTCTGTAGAGGTACCATAACATTAACTTTCATCAAGTACTCCTTACTTTCTGCTGCAATTAAATGTGGACTGATTTAGAGAGGAATTTGTCATTTGCTGATAATTACATTGTGTTTTTATGGCTAATTTATCCAACAGCATTATGCAAATGCAAACTAAAACAAAATAGATTATTCTTCTAAATGGAAATTTTCTGGCCATATTACTGTGACAAGAAACTGAAGGCAGAGGTGCTTTATACCTAGACCAAATGTCTTATTGCTGAGCAAGATGAAACAGCACATGCTGATGAATGTGCAAAGAGAATTTGTTATTGAACCATCGGTCTCCTATTTCTTGTGCAGATCCTAATTCACAAGGCCGCATTTTATCCATTTATTGGGTTGAAGGTTGAAGGAAGAGTTCAGTGACAGCCTTTGCTCAGCAGAAGAAACAACTCCTGTTCCTCCTCACTTCTCACAGCTGGGCCTCAGAGACATCCCCTGCACTGCTCCAGACGACAGCAGCAGCTCCTTCTTGGATGTGCTGGTGTTTGTGAAATCCCTGCAGGGAAAATGGAACCTTTTGGAGAGACGTTATGCCCCATACCTTCTTAGATGTCTCCTTGTTCCTCTTCATTTCTGTCCTCTATTTCCTTCTTCCAGCTTTCCCCTTTCAGCTTTTACTGCTTTTTTCCTCTGTATTTTTTCCGTATGGGTCTTTTAATCTTTACATAAAAATTTTCCTGGAAATACCATGACAGCTTTGGCATTTTAGTCAGCAGAAATCTGTGAGGCAATAACCTTGTCTATTATAAACAAGAAAGCGTTAGTGAGCCAGGTAATTTCATTTGCACATTTCTCCATTTTGCCCAATACTGTAATAACAGGGTCCAACTGAAAGTAAATATTTTGTGTTTTCCAACCTGCCGATGCATGGTAAAAAATTTATTGAGTTACTCTGCATCAATTTTTTTTTTGGAAGAGAGCATTAAAATAGTATTTGTCTCATTCTCAATTAATTGCTGAGAGGAAAGTATTGTGATGGACTGTGTTAAGAATCATGACATCTACTCATTTAATGTCTTTTGCTCTGCAAATGTACACCATGTAGAGGTAAATATAAAAACACAGTAAAGGACAATTTCCTTCAAATATACCCAGTGTGAGAGGAGATAATAGCTCATTGCAGGTTAAGATACCAACTGTAAAAAGAAATGATGAAATCTGTCCAATATTAACTGCGAACCTGAAGGTCTGCCAAGCCCAGACAGACTGAAGGTGCTTAAAATGTAGTATCCCTGAGAAAGTTTAAACGAGCCTGCTGTCCTCAGGCAACTTCAAATGTGAGATGTCACCTACTACAAGAGTGTCTCTCACTTGTCATGGGCACTGCAGGGCAGTCTGTGCACATCTGCGGGGAAAAGTATTCACAAACATGCAGCACAACTCTGGGACAGTCTACAGGTTTGGGAGAGGGATATTCCATGAGCACAGAAAATTGCCCTCAAAGCTTACCTTACAGAAATAGTGACGAAAGGTACATCCCCAAAGAAACTCTGGGAGCATTTTTCATCAGATATACCTAGTTCCACTGGGTCTCAGATCACTGAAATTTTTAAAGGATGGTCAAACATTTGATGTATACCAGATTGAGCTTGAGATGATGTTTTTGTGTTAGGTGATGCAAAATCCTCTACAGCCCATGTCATGCCAGAAACTAACATTCAACATAAACAACAGGATTTATAGATGAGATACAAAGCTCTGGATCTACTTCTTTAATTCCAACACAGCGTTTGGTGTGAGCAGCAATTTGTCATATGAATGAAACACCATTTTCTTTACAAGGGATAAAACAAGACTGACCATCCAGAACAAGGCAGGTGAGTAGTACTTCCATTGGGAAAACAATGGATTAGGCTGCTTTTTGATAATAATTTCACACTGGGACCACCTAGAAGCTGCATCTTCTCTCCATTGGAATGGACCTCCTATTTTCTCACTGGAAGGATTTAGGAGAGTTTCTGGGTCTGAAATTATCCTTCAAGGCTCAAATCACTGTAATTAATGGCTTGGGAGGCATTTAATATGCCTTTGAAAAAAAATGATACATGAACTCTAGGATATGCCGAGAATTAATGAGATAAGAATAGGAATAAAATAGTGACATATTCTGTGAAAACATGAACCCATAGAGAGAAAACCTTAGTGTTTTTAACTATGGGAGTAGACTAAGATTTCTTTATTTGTTTGATGGTGAATTCCAAAACAGCAGCATACTGTCAGCTCTCCTTGTCGATTTTGAAAGCCGCAAGATAGCAAAGCATTAGGCACAAATCACATCGCATACACTCAAACCCACCAAAATTTCTCTGTCCCCATGGGGTTCTATTGATCTAAATGGAAGCAATCTGCTTTCATAGTGCATATGGAGGAATCAGAATCACTGCCTAAAGGTGGTTTCGAGAATTTTGGCAAATAGTTGATGAAAGAGCACAGAGCACAAAGTGAACAAACTTGCCTTTACCTCCTTCAGGTGTTCATAGCAGAAAGATGGGTGAGGCTTCCACATTGCCCGGCTTTGGGATATGCAGAACACATTAAAACAGGGTAATGAAATAATTGTATGAGACTAGAAGTGAATCACACACTTTCTAACCATGTTACTTAATATAATATCACTATAATATTCCAAAAGCTTTCTTGTCCTTTTTACAGGAACTATTTGTCCTTCTTCAATCCATTGAACAACTTTATTTGGGAGGAATTATTCCACATATTTCTTCCACTTTTCCTTCACTCTTCATGTGCTTTGAATTGATTCATGCTCCACAGCAGTTCCAGCAAATTAAAATATGAAGGAGAAAAATAGGTGTCAGACTAAAAATAACAGCTGATGAAATGCAGTTTAATATCCATAGATTAATATCCCAGTTGCTGTAGCCAAAACTGTGAGTTCCCTGCATTTTTACTTATGTTTTAAGGACAGAGTTCAGTCCACGTAACTCCAGCTGTCTCAGGTCACTGCAATAGCTCCTTAGACATCTAAGGGGGATAAACAGATACCTGTAAAAATGAATGTGACCCACCCTAAAACTGTGAGTCAAGAAAGGGTACATGAATTGCCCTCTGAAAGTGCTTTCTGATCCAAGGGGTGTAGAAAGAGGCTTAGAGACAAGCTTAGCCTGATACATGCATTTAAGTAAAGTAGAAGAACACAACTCAAAAGTGACATATTTATGGCCACTACATCAGAGGTTCTAAACAGCTGTATTACTACCTTGGGCCCCTTAACTCTCCTTCAATCCATTACATATACACCTGCCAAAATCATCGTCCATATGTGTTTGTGTCACTTTCACCACATCTGGGAACCTCTTCACTTCTCTACGAAATTTTTGTCCTCTGCTGCTGCCAGCTCCTCACCTGCAAACAATCTCCTCAGTCCCTCATTACTCAACGAAGGATGATGCAAATCTGATGGCCTGTCTTTTCCACTGCCTCCAGAAATATTCTAAAATACACAAAAGGAGCTGAATAAAGCTTTCCACTGGCCCCTTCAACTCTCATTCCTGAGATCACTTGGGTGTGGTGTCTGTGAATGCGTGCATTTTTGTATCTGTTGTATATATCTGAGTATGGAAAGATATAAGCACAGATAAACTTTTATACGCACATTAAAATAAAAATTTAAAAACATTATTATAAAGAACTCACTCCTGCAGATACTCCATATGAGCAGTTCCTCACACTTGTGTCAGTCCAGGTGCAAAGCCAGCCTGGACAGCCTGTGATGCCCTTGAGATGTCACTGAATTTTTTTCTTTCCGAGGTAGCAATGTCTGGAGCTTTCAGATGGTCTAGCTTTCTATATACACTCCACCCAAGAGGAGCGAGATGACCATTTCAGCCCAGGGGCCATGGCAGGCATGATAAAATAGGTTTGAAATTCAGAAAACGGCCCCTGTCGATGAGGCTTAAAAAAACCCCCAACAAGCAGACATGACTGTGTTGAGATCTTGAAGTTGGATGCCATACACACTATATTAAAATCAAACTTCAAAATTGCTTTCAGGCTCTTGACCTTGAGAAGGATGCTCAAAGAAAATGGGAGAAAGTAGAGTGCTTGTTTGGGATTTTCACTCTCAGCAGTAGAAGCCCATGCATCTGAAAAGCAGCAGGTGAGCTTTTGATGGTCTTGAAACTTCCAGTACTTCAGCATCTGATTTTCCTGAACGTCCTAGTTAGAATATCTGGGACCAGTTCATCGCTGTATGGGTGTAACCCAAAACTGTGTATTGTATAGCCTTCCATGCCATTTCCCAGAAACTATTATCAATGAACCATTTACACCATCTGCCCATAGAGCCTGACTCCTCAGGCTATAAACTGGGTGATAAGAGGCCTGCGAGATAGGAGAATGTTCCTGTCCTCACACCCTTTGTGGAGCTCCCCACCCTGAGGGAAGTGCTGGGCATTCCTGCCTGAACTGGAGGATATATAATCTTGGAGTCTTGGGACTTTTTTAACCACTTGTGGGATCCAGAGGAAGACTGCAGACCACCACTCTGAACCGGATTGCAATCACCACTCTTGACCAGACTGCAACAGCACTCTCATCAACAGGTTTTTTCCCTCTCCTTTTACTTTGGACTCAGGGGGCCCAAAGAACACCACTCTGCTCATGCCCCAGGGTGCTGGGTTATAAATTTGGGTTTTGTGGGTTAAAACCAACTGTTTGTCTGTATAATCATATTTACTGTGTTATTTTATTAAATTGTTATTCTGACTTATAATCTCTCCTTTGAGTTGAGTTCATTTCCCCTGCTGGTTTACCTTTAAACCAGCACACTGAAGAGACTTGCCCATGAAAGTGCTACCAGTAATCATTGCGAGTATATCAGGCAAGCAGATACTTAGCCCTTTACAAAACCTTAAAAAGTGAAAAATTGCAAATATAATATGATTTTTAAGAACTGGAAAACTCTACCAGCAAGTATAATATGCACCATTGCATCTTTGAAGAGCTCAGCAGGCAGTTCTTCCTGTAGCAAATGAGTTTACTGTAGTGTTACTAAAATGCTGCAGATAATGTAAATGCAAATGTGTTATAAAAGTGAAACAGAGATAAATAAGGGAAAAAAGAACAAAATCTGTGTCCAGAAGATAACCAAAAGATTGTCTTTCACAAAAAAGGTGTAAAGAAAAGATTGAAAATACCACTGAACTTCCTGTGAGCAACCTTCAGAAACAGAACAGGAGTAAGATTTAAAGACAGGGATGTTTTGTGGACTGGTAAGAAGGTATTGGCATTTTATACTTTACTGTTTTAAGAGTAGAAGCATTCCTAACTGATCCCTTTTTAACCTCCAGCATTTAGAAGTTCAAGCTGGTCTTAGTCCAGCTCCATTGCTCAAAACAGTCATAAGTAAATTTGCTCTCTGAGTAAAAAGACCAGTGCAAGAGAATGGGAAGGTAAAACTCACTCAGCAGTGGTCATAGCAAAACAGCACCACAAGTCACATTGGGAAGGAAAGAATAAACTGGTCAGTGTTTTTCCATTCTTATGCTGATGGGCATTCAGTTTCCACAGCATTCAGGTTTGTTTTTATAAGGAAAATAGTCAGCTTCTAGGAAAAAAGTACAAAAGAAAACAATTCTGGACTGAATACTTTGTTAAAATTTCTCGGAATTACTACTCTTAAAATAAATTGTTGGGAACTGTCCTTAAATACCAAAGCAAGCCTGACCACTGTACTGAAAACATCTGCAAATAAAAGGCTTGTGCTATCCTGTATCAAGACTCTAAACTGAATGATATCACAACAAAGTAAACTTTCCCCAGTGTTAAATTAAAACCTTGCAAACCTAATATGCATGGTACAAGTAGTGGCACAGAAAGATGATAGCCTACAATTAAATGCTTAGTGCAAGCTTTTAAAAGTACTTCCATACAACTTTTAGAAATGTTTCCTTGTATACATATACAAGGATTCATCTCATACATTCACAGAGATTAATACAAAACTCCTAGTTGTTACTGTAGCATGATGAAATGTCATTATTGTTGTTCCTTTTGTTGTTGTTATCATTTTTAAAACTGCATGTCCTCAGTGGCTGTAAACTACAAACTCATTGGAACCTATGTGTCAAGACTCATCATCCACAAAAAAATTAATGTTCAAAGCAGTTTGGTTCCAAAGGAGTCAATATTTGGCAAAGAAGCAGAATGGAAAGAAATTCTGGAAGTTCCAACCCCTAAAAGTGGAATTTGAGTGAATGGGGAGAAAAACTGGCAAATAAAGCTAATGATGACAGATGGCAACTTGTGAGTTGTGCTTTATTTAACTGAAACACAGGTGACTAAAAAAAGTTGCCTCTTTCCAGAAAGTAGCAGGTATGGGAACTTCACCTTACATCTTTTTTAATTAGACATTAAACCTGTGTTAATAATGCAGGGTTATTTTCTAGTGTAATTTGTATATTTACTGAATACGATGTTGAATAGAAATGTCCAAAACCATGTGTAAGGCAATTTTTCTTTCAGTCTATCAGATGAGATACACAAACAAAAGAGCCCAGTTACCAAGAGCTGCTCCCTTTGTTCTTAACTTTGATCTCAATCCCTTTGCTTTCAGGTCTCCACCTGCTCACTTTGGGAGTTTGTGCCCTTGAGGTCTTTCACTCTGACTCGTTGGCCTTTGAGAGCACAGCCCTTTTAACAAAACTAAGCACAGCCTTGCAAAGAAAAGTACTTTATGCTAATACTCCATCTGTGAATTGGCTTGGCTATTCAAAAAATTTAAATATGTCCACTATCCACAAGCCATTTTCAGCTGACTCCCATTTAGGAAGAGGTAACTCAGCATTAATCCACACATTATCCTCCAGAACCATTTAATGCCGTGGTAGGAATCAGTCTTCAGAGCATCTTTTGGACATCTCTACATGATCCTCTGTAACTCATTCTCCTTCCCTAACACTTTTGGCATAACAACAAGGAGTATTTTGTTGCCCTCCATTAATAGAAAGCTCACAGTGAGACATCAAATGCATCTTTTCACTCACTGCTTTGCTTACCACTGTGCTCACACTTTTAATATTGTAATAGCTAGTACACAGCATGTCAACATCAGACAACAAGGAGAATTAATTAACACAGGCTTTGGGCCTTTGAATCACATACTATCCACCAACGTTTTGTCTGGAGCAACCTAGTGCTTGCGAGAAAACTCAAGCATATAATAAAATACCAAGGAGACATTTTGAGGGCAATATTTCAGTAGCAAGTAGAAAGGTAACTTCTTTGATAAGCCAGTTACAAGAAAAAGAAAGGAAGATCCATCCAGAAATATTCCCTATTCAGTAAATACTCCTGGAGCGCACAGGAAATTAACCTCAGGTACAGGTTCAAAATTACAAATTTCACAGCGATGATGTGACACTTCTGCAGCTGATAGTGTAGTGACACCTGCTGATGAACATATACATTGCAAACACTTGTAAGATAAAGAATTGGTTCACATCTGCATTAAGCCTATTTTTTCTTTTGTCTCTGATCCCACACGCAGCTTACAGTATTACAGTACTACCAAAACTGCATTGCCAAGAGCACTGCAGACCCCCAGCCATTCTCCTCAGCCTGTGCCTGGCTACACCAACCACTGATTGGCCAAGACAAGCTCATTTGCTCTCTAAATTTAATGCCAAGTCCTTTTTTTATAGGACTACGGGTTCAATCATGGCTGTGTGAGGGAGGATACATTATTTTTCTGGACATAACATTCAGTGATAAAGACATCTGCTCTTTACAGTGAGCAAAGGACTTTTTTCACTGCAGTTTAAGAGTCTTTGGCTTGTTCCCCAAATAATCGCTATTTTTCTGGAAATTATACTTGGGGGACGTATCTCAAGACAGGATCAGTATTCAGAAATGAGGTTGGAAGGCTCTAACTACTTTTTCAAACCTGAAAGCAGGGTTTCATTCAGCCACACTGTTTAACATACTCTCATGAATTTTTACCAGCTGGATATATATGTCCTTAACTATGTGTTCAGGCTGCGTTTCTATGTTTCCCTTCATTCACGCAATGGTGGAGGAAAGGCAGGTAGTCACTTCGGTTACTACTAGGCAAGGTTAATTTATATGCACAAGAAGCTGGGAGAGGACATGACCGGGATAGCTGCTCTACCTGGGCAAAGGGATATTCCATAACGTATGGTGTCATGCTCAATGTATAAAGCTGGAGAGAAAGCTGCCCAGGGGCCACTGCTCAGGGACAGGCTGGACATTGGTCAGTGGGTGCTGAGCAATTGCATTGTGCATCAACTGGTTTGTATAGTCTAATTCTATTTTTATTATTATCATTATTACTATTGTTGTGGTTGTTATTATTACTATAATTATAATTATTTTCTTTCTTTTCTGTCACATTAAACTGTCTTTGTCTCAACCCACAAGTTTTCTCACTTTTACTCTTCCAATTCTCTCCCTTATTCCACTGTGAGGGGAGTAAGCAAGTGGTTGTGTGGTACTTAGTTGCTGAACAGGGTAAAATCATGACACCAATAAAATCCCAAAAATGCAATAGGTACTCTTCTTGGGTTTTTTGGTTATAAATGCAGAATAGTCTCCCTGTTTCACAGATTCAGCTCAATGTTAACACTTTAATACCTCCTAAAGCCAAGAGTGCCTCTAATATTTGCCATAAAAAAATGAAAAGTTGGTTGCAGCAAAGAAATACCACATTCTTTTCAAGTCTAACTTGCATACAGGTACACAGGATGCATCTGGATGTTTATATGAAAATTTGTTAGAACTGCGTGGTGCTACAGGAAGGCAAATTCCAAAGTGTTTATTTATTGTCTTCCCTCGTCTTTATTTCACATTTCCCAGAATATATTGTGAAATCATGGAATCGTGACGGTTGGAAAAGATCTCCAAGATCATTGCCTCCAACCTGTGACTAATCCCCACCTTGTCAACTAGATCAGAGCACTGAGTGCCACATCCAGCCATTCCTCAAATACCTGCAGGGATGGAGATTCCACCACCTCCCTGGGCAGCCCCTTCCAACGCCTGAAAACTCCTTCCATGAAAAAATTCCTCCTGATGTCCAACCTGAACCTCCCTTGGTGCAACTTGAGGCCATTTCCTCTTGTCCTGTCACTTGTTCCCTGGGAGCAGAGCCTGACGGCCACCTGGCTCCCACCTTCTGTCAGGGAGTTGTAGAGAGTGATAAGGTCCCCTCTGAGCATCTCTGTCTTCCAGGCTGAGCCCCACCAGATGCCTCAGCCACTCCTTGTGCTCCAGACCTTTACCCAGCTCCACTGTCCTTCTCTGGACACACTCCAGTCCCTTAACGTCTTTCTTGTTGTTAGGGGCCCAAAATTTGTCCCCAGCATAGGAGGTGGCTCAGCAGTGCCCAGCACAGGGGACTGTCACTGCCCTGGGCCTGTGGCCACACTGTGTCTGGTGTAGGTCAGGTGCCATTGGCCTCTTGCCCACCTGGGCACACCTGGTCTTATGTTTAGTCACTGTTGACCAGTACCTCCAGGTCCTTTCCCAGCTTTCCAGCCACTCTGCCCCAAGCCTGGAGCATTCCATGTGGTTATTGTGACCGAAGTGTGACCAAGGCACTTGGCCTTGTTGCATTTCATACCATTGGGCTCAGCCCATGGATCCAGCCTGTTCTGGATCCAGCACAGAGAGCTGCTGCCTTCAGAAAGACCTATCTGCATAAACAAACCAGAGGCTGCAACTGTTGGTCTCACAGCTGGAAGGATTTGGGATCATTTGGACAACCATCTGTTGGCAAGTGATGGATCACTCGGAACAATCTATTGCCTTAGAAAGAGTTTTGGGGAAAACATGTAAAGAAAGAAAATCTTCAGATAAGACAGGTAAAAACATCTGCAAGTGAACTTGGAGATTTTTTTTTTTCTACCCATTTAGAGTTGGAGAAAATAGCTTCTACCTGAGAGGCCATATCACCTGAGAGGTGATATCCATCTTTAGCAAATGCCTGACTTTCAGCACCACCACAGTCATTCTCTGTGCCATGGGCTGGTAAGACAAGGAGACTTGCAGTTCCCTTCCACTGATGCATTTTTATATGTTCCTTTTGATGTGGGTGACTTCTTATTTTTTAAAAACCTACAGTTTTGGAATTTGCAAATTTTTAAGTGGTTTTGTTCTCCTGCAACTTGACCAAAATTATTTACAAAGTTTTTAATGATCTCAAACAGAGAAGAAACCCTCGGTTGTGCTAAAAATTCTTCCAAGCACCTTCCTGCTTTGCTGGAGGGCAGAATATCTTTGAAAATCAGTCCCCTCATCCTCTTTAAAATGGGAAATACTCATGGGCTTTAGGTTTTTGTAATTCTAATCTGAATCCTGTCCATTGTTTTTTTTGACCCAGTCCTCAGCACAGCAGCTGAGGCTCCAGTTTACCTGAGCCTTCTGTATGGCATGACCTCTGGGTGTATCCACAGGCTGCAGCCTCCTAGGTCTGGTGCTGCAGGAAAAAGCCAAGCAAAAACCAGGATACACCCCCAAGAACAGAAAAAAAATCCCCTGAATGAAGGGTGTGCTGGTCTTTGAAGGGAACTGTGCTGATCCTGCAGCAGGGCTGCAATTATACTCCTAGTAATTGGAATAGATATAAACAGGATGAACGATCACAACATTAAATCTCCTCGTGTCTCAAAACTCGATCAGCAAAGCCTTCTCTTCCTGACTCTTCTATCTACTTTTCAAGAAGCCAGAATATCCTTCACCATAGCAAATCTCACCAAGCAACAGGTACCAGTTCTGCTGTGGCCACCCTCAGTAAGTCATTATTTATTAAAATTCATTCAACTAATATAAGAAACATGATGGTCTATAAGAGGCTTGTATTGAATTCCTTGCCAAAGAAGGTGTTATCAGAACAGCTGTACCTTCCCTCTCCCAGCTGAATTCCCAAAATATATCCAGTGATGTTTAAACCATCTTAATTATTATCTTTGGCAATTGTACAAGGAAAATAATTATGATAGTATTTATCTTTATTGCTTAAATGCTACTGGGAGAGACAATATGTCTTTTTTAATTCTGTGGCAATAATTAAAATTAATGCACAGTTTCCTTTTAATTTAGATTTTTGTACTTTTGAAGGCCTTATCTTGTCTGCCTCATACAGCAGCTGGAAGGGAAGGCACGGCAATGAAAATATGGGGGAAATTATCATTGAAATCAGAGTTGTAAAAGAAAAATATCACATCCACTGATTTTTCAGAACTCATTTTACTAATTAAGCTGTTATCATTAGCTGTTATCTGCTGCCATTAGCAGCAGACAACTGTGTACATTCAGCTGTGTCCGTTTGCAACCTCTGAGGTGGGATCTGGGGGATCCGGGCAGGACTGAAGGAAAAAGGTGAGCAGAAATCTAGGAGGGCTGCTCGCTCTCCTGGCTGCCAGCCCATTCCCAGAACCCATTTAATGTTGTCAAAACCAGCTTTTTCCACTGGAAGGTATTTCACACCAAATATTTCTGCCCAGCTTGAGGGCTGGATGTTAAGCGAGTTTTAGCCCTCGCAGTCTTCACTGTCTAGTTCCCCTTCCCTCCCTCTATAAGTTAACAGGCATGTCTCACGTTCCCATTGCTGAGTGTGTTTTATGGGGGCATTAGAAAGCAATGCTCTCTGCAAAGGTAATTATGGTGTGCAGTAGTGCAGAGCTGTGAAAGCAATAGCAGCATCATATCTCTGGCAGTAGACTTCTCAAGGGAATTGTATGCAAATGTATTTTAATTGATAAGAAATCCTGCATTTGTTGCCTTCCTGATGGCATCATACAAGCCACTCACAGTTTCTTATAATTGTTTCTGAATATGTACATCCTGATTTGAAAAGGTCTCATGCTTCATTGAGACCACAGGAAAAGTCCCATTGGAACCAAAAGGACTAGGCTCAAGCTTGTCACTGAGCAGGGATAAGGCTGAGCAGACAACCTTGTCACTTCTGTTGAGCAGAGCAGGCATGGGCAGCAGCACCTGGTTGTCTCTCTGCTTGTAGAGAAGGACAATGTGCTGCAGCTTAGAATATTAGCTTGTTTATATTCTCCTAACCTTTACAGGCATTCCCTTTCACATTTATTGGGGCAGTGGTGATTTTTCATGTATATTATCTCCCTTATTTTAAGATACTTGAAGAAGCCATTGACTTGCTGCAGTGGGGAGATATTTCACATCTATTTGGGCATGTCAGTGCGGTTTTGGGCAATCTTCTGCATATCTCATGATGCTCTTTACACCATTGCTGAAAACAGCACTGCCTAACCTATTAGGTCACAACGTCACATTTTGAGTCAGAGTCAATGTTAGAGTCCAGATCCTGCCCAGGCCCCTTTAGGGTAACAGACTGACACACTGGGCACTCTGCCAGACCTCTGTCCCTTGCTTCTTAGGCCATCACTACCACCAGAACCACGATGAGAAGACAAATAATTCCAGACAGAAGCAGGGAAAATTCACCTTGTCCAAGGTATCCTGCTGGTACTATCCCTGATCAGAGAGACTGGGCAGACTGGAGTTTGCAGGGGTTTTTTTCTCCTCACACAAAATCTCATCACAAAATCTCATCACAAAATGGTGCACTTTCTATTGCTGCTTTTTTTCTCATTTGTCTTTAGGAAATTATTTTGGAGGGAACTGGTGATATGAACAGCCCCTCTTTATTCAGAATTGGCTGATGAAGCAATTCTGCTCTCCTTCTGAGCAAGGGAGCTGGTGTGGGAAGAGCCCCTGAGGCCAGGTAGGAGCTGCCCTGAGAGCACGTTAGTGGACATTTTATCGAGGACTTGATGCACCTCCAAAAGGGGTTGTGTTATTTGAAGGGCTTTGAGCATGTGTGCACACGCCTGTGAACTAGTGCAGTTAGACAGTTTAGAAGTAGGCACTAAAGGTAGAAAAAAAAGCAAGGTCAACCTGCGAAAACAGAACCATCAGAAAAAGATGGAGGGGTACGAAGTGGGGGTACATTACTGGATGGAAACAGAGGTTTGAAAAACGGAGGAAGGAGAAGAATGGCCTGTCGAGGACCAGGAATCAGAACGGGAATGATTTCAGAAGTGGAAAAAGATGTACAGCGATTGAAAGGACTTTATGACACAGACTTTGCAGTTATTATGTATATACACATTGTATGTTTCCCCAGAATTTGTATCTCCCGGGCGTGCCCCAGCTTGCCACCTTCCCTGCTTCCCTGCTGATTGGCCGGAGAGGAGACAGCCACCATTCGCCCCTTCCTTCCCCGGCTCCTCCCACGTTCCTCCCACTTTTGCCTGTGTCCCTATCCCGATTTGTTCCCTCGTTTGTCTGTCTCATGCTCCACCCCATGTTCTGGCCCTTTCCCCACCTGAACTGATAAAAAATCCCGTGCGCACCTCAATAAAGCATTCCACCTGCACCCTACCTTGTCTCCAGACCCATCCGTGCTGTGTCACGGCCCCATCCCCCCTCGGACCGTGGCAATGGCCCCCATTCATAGTGACTATGTTCAGCAAGACACACGTTTACACACTTCATAAATTAAGGGGAATCACCAAGGACAATACCTGACTTAATCACCAAGATCTTCCCGCAGAGGTGGGGGGTGATGCCTTCTCCTAACGGGTGTCCACAACCTCAGGCCTAACCCATTGCCACCCTTTTCACTTCTGGGGCTACAAAAGCAAGGGGGTGCCCACCTTTAGCAGTCAGTAGCCCACCCTGTGATCCAGTGATGGGAGCAGCCTGAGACCAGCAATGACTACCCAGCTGTGAGACCGCCTTGCCAAGCTTCTCAGTCACCTCCTCCCCTCCTTCTTCTCCACCAGCAGGACTGATTTTAGCCACTTTAATAAATGCCACGATAGGTCTTGCCTACAAGTGCCTTTAAGCTGCTTTTATCCTGGTTTATATATGCTTAATTTGCAGAAGAAGCTGCAAATCAGACCAATTTTATTCTAATGAAGCAGATTAGTCCTATTTAGGATTGTTTTAAATGACCTGACTTAAATAAGTGTACTACCTGGGAGCAGACTACCCCTGTCAAGTTAAGGAATCAGGAGTCACTGGCAGTGCAGAGCACTGGCACTGGCACGTTTCTCTATCACAGGATACAAATAACACAACCATGTCGGGGTTGACAGAGAACCTGTCAGCAGCCTGGCAATTAGTGATGAGGAATTTAAACAACTTTTAGGAAATATTTACTGTAATGCCAGACAGAACAAACATAATGCAGCCCAGACCAAAGGTCACCAATCAAAATGTGTATAGTGTCACCAATAGCATGTCACAGCATGCACAGTGTCTTCAGTGTCACCAATAAGAGTGTGTGCAGTGTCTTATGCTTGAGACTTTTGACCAATTGTGTTGTGACACGATAGTGTACAAAGAATATAAAAGAAACACTTGAGGGTAATAAACAGCTTCCTGATCACCTTGCACCTGGACTATGTCTGACTCTGATATTTATGTCGCATTGGCCGTTCCGACATTATCAGCGACACAACCACAGTGTTATTTTTCACATTAAATATAGTCCTAATCAGTTTCCATAGTGTTGTGGGGTTTTTTTAATTTGCCACTTCTATGCCTGTCTTACAGCCCACGTGAAAGCAAAAAAAAAAAGTGCTTGTACACAAGGTCAATCGGAAAACACTGCTGTTAACTGAAAATCCTATTTGCACATTCCCTGTTACAAGCAAATCCTCATCATTTAGGGTTCTGGCAATACTGAACAATACTGGCAATCTCTTGTTATGAGTCTATAATTGCACTGTGCTATTGTCTCACTGATACCAGGGCACATTCTACCAGTAAGATGCCATCCCATCTATTCACTACAAAACCAGACTTAGATCATACAGAACTTCCTCCTGCTGAATGAGATTGCTTTTATCAAAGCATCACTGACAGCCATAACAAATCCTCCCACCACTTGATTAGTATCATCAAAGAGTGAACTGTGACGGGCAGAAGATGAACTGATTAACTTCAGACAGTTGCTAAAAAAAAAAAAAAGGAATACAGCACATTTTGGTACCTCTGCCAGCAGAGAGAGCAGGACTGGGATGCCCAGTTAGGGGCCAAGGACTGAGGAGTGGTCAAGTGCCCTGTGGTCAGCCAAGCATGGCACCACATCAGGGCACAGGCAGCTGTGGAGGGCACAAAGGGGATGGCATGTCATCCCACCAACTCATTTCCAGCCATTGGTGGGGCCATGTTCCCCTTTGACTGGCATTGCAGTGTAAATTGGGGTAAGAGGCAAGAATTCCCAGATGGATAATAACCCTCTCCCTACAAACTTTTGGCACATCTGGCTTTTCCCGCAGGGAGGTTTGTTGTGCTGTGTTTTGGTTTTTTCCTTCAGCTGTGTCTCTTGCTCACAAAAGTCAGTAAGAGAACATATTTTGGCATGAATTTAGAGCATTTGGAGTCTATTTTGACAGGAATTGAGATGTGCCAAGAGTGATTACACCTTTTTTTGCTCTCATTTTTTAACAGAAATTCCATGAATGAAGCAACTGGAGGACTTCCACATCACTAGGACACTTGCCTAAGACAGATTCAAGTCCCCTCGATCCAAGAGAGTATGTGCTTTGGCCACCAGTGGGGCATGTTGGAAGGCACAGGCAGAGAAGTTGGCTCTCAGAATGGCCACTGCTCACTCCTGCACCCACTCCTGCACACTTGTGTTCTGGAGGTACCTAAAGATCTGAACTCACAGACCAGAGTTACTGATGTTAAAAACTGCCTTTCCCAGATGAGGGACCAAATCTGAAAGGAGCACAAAGGGTTGGGAGGCTGGCCACCCCCATTCCAGTGGCACAATGAATTTAGGGGAGCACCAACAAAAATGAGAAGCAAAAGGTTTTGAGCATGTCATAGGCTGAAAATATTAGAGGCATGAAACAAAAAGGGAATAAAAAAGACATTTTACAACTAAAGGTTGTGGTGTACAGAAATATATGAACTGTAGGATCAACAGCCCAGTATGGCCCCTGCTACCAGCAAACTGCTCAACTTTTCAAGGCCACACGCAGCAAAAGCTGAAAATCATGGATATAAAACACATTTCAGAACTAAGACAAATTGTTTCCAACATATGAACATTAATGCTGCTTTAAAGAAATGTGGTGAAATTTCAAGAGAGGCTGAGAGAATGTGATGTTTGCAAGGTCTGTGCCTGATAGCTTGCACATATCAGGAAGAAGAAGCAGAACAAATGTGATGCAGACACTTATCACAAGAGATTTGAAAAGTGTCTGTGCTAAGTCAGTTGGAAAATCTCATGAAATTAAATAATTCAATGGAGAAAAATATTCTTTTACAAAGCAAAGAGGAAAGGGGAAGGAACAAGCTTTATAGACAAAATGGAAATCATAGAATCAAAGAATCAGCTGGGTTGGAAGGGACCTCAGAGATCACCAAGTCCAACCATTGATCCACTACCGCTGCGGTTACTAGACCATGGCACTAAGTGCCACATCCAGCCTCTTTTTTAAAAATCTCCAGGGACGACAATCCACTACTTCCCTGGGCAGCCCATTCCAATGTCTGACCATCCTCTCTGTAAAGAAATTCTTTCTAATATCTAACCTAAACCTCCACCAACAGTGATACTGTTCCACTCAAGCTATGATTGAGGTTGAGAATATTCCAAGCCTGTCAGGGCTGAATGATCATCCCCACTCTCATTCTTCACCTCAGCCAGGCAACAGGAGTTCCTGGTATGGGTGGTGCTTCTGCCTTAGCCAGGCAAGAGTTCCCAGTATGGTCAAGGGACGTCTCACCACCCAACTCATTACACAAATGTCAAATTTCTAACAGGAATTCCTGTAATGATAAAGTAGGCTCGAGGGCAGGGGAGGATGCACCACCGCAACTGGCAAGCCCAGAAGTTCTGCACAGTTCCGCAGGTGTAGCTTCACCCACACTGAAAAGTGAGTCAGGAATGTTCTGGCAGTGTTCTGTATAGCTCTGAGGAGAGCTCGTCATTATCACAGAGGAACTCCATACTGTCTTTCCTCACCTCCTTCTGGAGAACGTGGTGTCTCCAGTGGGTATGGCAGAGGCCTGACCATAAACAGAACTGAAAGAGCTGAGAAAGCTGGCTGGGTCATAAAAATTTTGAATATCTTAGGCTTCATGAGTAGAAGAGCAGACATGGCAAGCTTTGTGATCTTATTTCCTTGAATATGTTTCATATTTCACTTTTATTTCCTGGGAAGGAGAGATACAGACAGACCACATTTATCTATGTCAGGAACAGGTCCAGCCCTCACTAAGGTAAAAGGAGAGGGCCAAGCCAGAACAAGCACTTTCCAGTGTAATTACTTTGCCTCAGTGATTTTGTTTTATCACAGTTGAGTAAGTGAAGGCAAGTGAAAGGGATCTGAGAGCACAGCTAAAAAATGACACAGCACATGAAAGGCTTCAGCTTTCTCAAAGACAGATTGAGTCTGTCTTCTTTATCTGACACTAATTGGGAGCTTTTTCATTATCACAGACAAATTCTGCCCTTGGCTACTTGCCCATAAATCCTTATGACATTTTCCAGTGGGAGCTGGAAACAGATAATTTGAGGGCAAAATCTGATAGGGAACGGGTAGAATGACATGGAGGGGCCCAAAGGCTCCCCATTAGAATTCATTCCCTGCCCTAACCCAGGCACTCTGATAGTGACAATGACACCTGCTCACCCTTTTCCCTGAATCTGGAGTGAATGGAGAGCATGAGAAAGCTTGCTAATTTGAGAGAGATGGGCTTCAGCTTGTATTTAATTTTCATTATTTGCTTGGCAACTTCTGGAGGTGGGCTGGGGACAGGTTGCCCACTGTACCACCATTGTTTGCATTGGGATTTCAACAGAGTTTTAAACTGCTTACACTTTTGCATAGCTTTACAACTACTTTCAAATGTCGCATTTGAATTATATACTTGGGAAGGGGCAGAGTGTAGTGATTCTGACCAGCAGGCCACTGTGCATCAATCAGCTGGTAGTCCACGGAGCAGGTAATGCAGGTGGGTGCCTATACAAGCTGAAATTAAAACTCTCTTAAAGAAGAAAACATACCTGAAACGAACAATATCATAGGATGAAAAAGGCTCATCAGCTCAGGTGAAAAATGTGGATGTATGGACCAGAAAAGGAGTTTTAAAGTTATTTTGAGCACAGGACGAGACTTAGCCTTATTTTAGCACTTCTTTCTCTTAAAAAATGCAAATGAACACATAACCCATAACTTCTACGGTATAGCTAAAATGTTGCAACATGAAGAGAGGCATTTTATAAATACTTGAAATCCAATAGGGAAATAGTAGTACAATTAAATAAGGGCACTCCACTGTGCAAGTGGTCTTCTTTGGCTTACGAGTGTCCACACAGTTATTCAAAGGTTTGCTTTAAAGATCCTGTGTCTAAATTGGAAGCCTGCTAAAACGAGGCACAAATAGCAGTTTGGGGAAGAAGGAGGCTCCGTTTTCTACCTACCTTTACCTGTTACTGTGCCTTGTGGATTGAGAGTACTGACAATGAAAGCACAAGTGTCATGCTGGAAAGACAGGTAGCATTGTTACAATGGACAACAAACCACTCCTATTCTTTGTTCATCTCTGATCATTCTTCTAACCTCAATTTTGTGTGCAATGGCAGATTTCACACATTGGCTTATATATTACAATGGAGTTGGAGGACAGGTTATTACATTGCTTACATTACTTTGCTGTTGTGCAAAGCAGGCTGGAGGGCAGAGTCAAGTAAGGATATTAATATTTCTATGTGAAGGTACTTCACAGGAAGCCCAAAGATGAATCAGTGTCCCCTGGCAGCTTTTGTGTGAACATAGACGGAAAAAATGATCCTTGCCTTTAACTGCAACTTAGCTTCAAGGGTGCTTTCGCCTGAGCTCAGCCTGGAGCAGCAGTGAGTGAAGGTTCTTGGTGTCTGGTAATGGGACTGGAGTGGTCTCGGTTCACATCCTGGCTCATCAGTATGTAAATTATCATGACACCTTTTCTGGTTTCCACGGAGGGCTCTTCATCCTATGAGAGACACTCAGAGGCTTGGAAACATGTCCTCTGTCAAGGACACAGCCAGCTTCTGTAAGGCCAGAATCACTAATCCCTTGGAAAGAAAACCCACATGCTGTATGGCCACCAGGGACATCTAAGGAGCTTTGAGACTGTAGCAGGAGTGAGGGTTAAAGGGGAAAAAGTGAAAACCTTCTACAAGATGAGGTTCTTGCTGCTGTCCTGGCTATCAGTTAGTCCATCCCAGTGCCCTTTAGCAATTTTTTTTTAATCTTTGGCCTGTCCCATGACAGTTCTCAAAGGAATTAAGTTGCTGTAAGTTTTGTGAGTATCAGCTCCTTCAGAGAGGCAGAGTGACTTCAGCTATCCCCTCTTTTGCCTGGCAGTCTGACCTGCAAGCAGGAGTATAGGACATGAAATCACCATCCACATCAGTTCACATCATTTACAGTATGTGCTGCTTGCTCCTTGATTTTCAGGTCAAAAGATAGGTAAGAACAGGGGGTAAAGAAAATCAGCATATTGCAGAAAAAGTGGGAGCTGGGAAAAAGCTAAGAGTACTGTGGCAGGTGTACAAAAAAAGGGAAGAGCAGCAGAGGTGCTGTGAGTTGGGGTGGACTTGACCAGAACTAAGGGTCCAAGACTCTACAGTGTGGATAATATTGGGAGAAGGAGGAAACAACCACAACATGATCCTGATATGGTTATGGTGGAAGTACAGGGAACACCAGAGAAAACCAGGTCTCATATTTTTGAAAGTGGTTCAAAACCACTTTCTATTGTATTAAATACAGCATATTAATGAGGTAATACCTTTTACTATTCCCCCAGACTCATTATGCACAGATGCCTTTTGAGGGTGATTTCTGCCACCTAATCATTTGTGTCACATGATGAGATGAAGGATGTCTTATTTAACATTAGAGTTGACCTTTTTTCTGCATTTTAGGCCCTTTATTACAGTTTGTAATTGAGAAAAATTGAAGATGCACTTAGTAACCAAAACAGTTCAGTCCCTGTGTCAAGAACAGACATTTTTTTCCTGATTCCTTCAGTGTTTCTAAATCGATATTTTATTTTTCAAATCTTTCAGATCTAATTATATACTAATGCTATCAGCTTTAAGTTACAAACCGAAATCACCAGCACTACAAGGATGACTGACAAATGTATTCTGGAATGAATCTCATGCTTTTCCTTCCTCAAAGTCATACTCATTTGTCAATGGGAGACAGAAGGGGAAAAAAACCAAGCCAAAGTGCACTGTGTCACTGAGCATTGTCTTTTAGAGACACAAGACCTACTCGTCTATTCAGAGCAAGGTTAATTTTGCATATATATATAAATATATATATATTTATATATCTGTATACACAGAAATAACTAATGATAGCTGTTGACTTTGATTCAATGAAAGCCGTTAATTTTAAATGTTGCTGCTCTGCAGATCAGTTGCTCAGTCTCCTTCTGTTACACTTCAGGCTCACAACCCATTGTACATCAGTGTGTAACAGCTCATTGGAAAGTCACGGATAAAGGCAGGGATGGCACATGCAGTATTGCAGGTCAGATTATTTGTCCTAACCTCAGCTACATGCTATGAAAGTGTTTGGTGTCCCATTTCTTCTGACATAAATTTCCAATGTCTGTTTCAAAATTAATTGAGGATGTGACATTCAGTGTAAATTGTTCAGGTGCTTTTTTGTGTTCCCTAAATACAGACTGATTTCTCACCTCTGTGCAGTTCTGCCTGTGAGGGCTCTCAGTTTTTGGTTGCAGGGATCCCTACTTCCTTCCTTAATATTAGCCAAACTAAGTTTTTCCCTCTTTGTCTTTCCTCTCTCAATAACTCATTTAACACATATTTTTGAAATACAATAATGTAGTTTTGTTTTTGAACACAGTAAGGTTTGCCTCTTTTGTATTCAAGCGTGTACTCTTCTGTACACTTTAACAATGAGTAGTGAGAATTAGACTGGCAGAGCTGTAATTTTATGCCATTTTTCCAGAAGTGCTTTGCAATCTGAAAACAATAGTTCACATCATGCTGTGCAGTGGCTGCTTAAAACACTTACAGGTGCTCAGTCCAAGCCCTGTTTAAACCAAACAAATATATGTCAAACTTTAGAACATGGGAGATTAAGAATCTTACTTCATTTTGACAATTCTTTGGCATCCTGGTTTTTCTGCTGACTACAGTTTGTATGCAGATGTTCTGGGGGGAAAAACACAGAGAAAAGGTGCACAGGCTCTTCTGACACAAGAATGAGGTGGCAGCAGGTAAAAATAGCAGGTGGTAAATAGCAGATTCAGAAGGAATAAAAGCCCTCTTTAAATTCGTTTGAAGCTGTCTAACATAATCACAAGTTTGGGGGGAAGACTGACAGACAGACTGCATAAAAATAAAAATGGAAAAAAAAGACACAGTTTTCCCTTCAGAAACAAAGCATGCATTTAAAAGAAAACAGCATCTTCCTTAGCCCAGGCAGGGCATGCCTGTCTGGCAGGGGGAATTTATGTACGGCCATTGCCCCCTGTAGATGTCCAGGCACTTAGGCCAGTGAGGAGGATGAGACCCATCCAAGACCTTCACTGCATCTGCCTGCAGGCTCTGCTGGGGGCTGAGACCTGGCCAGGGTGATGTCCCTGAGCCAGTTTAGTGCTTGCAGAGGCTGTGTTTGAAGCTAGGCTGAGGCACGGGGTGATATGAGAGCACCCAGGTGGAGGTGGAAAATCAGATTGCCGTCACTTTTCCGCCTGGAGTGCTGAAGTGTTGATGATGCTGATGACCAACGTGCTGATAATAACATGTTCTGTGTGACAAAAGGCTGGGTGATGGGAAGAGAGTCACACTTGGTTAAGGAAAAAGAAGAGGTGTCTGGGCATTTTTTGTGGTCTCGAAGCCGTTAATAAGCAGGCAAGCTTATTAAGACACTGATTGTGTCTCACCATAGTTTAGCAGGATGCACCCAAGAAAACCAGGTGTCTTGACATTTACCCCTCCCAGGTCCACATGACCACGGGCTGCTAATTCCTGACAGGCTGTAAAACAGCTGGCGTAGAGAGCACCATCAACTTCTAGATAGGCACTTCACAGTACTGCCTGCACACAAACCATCAGAAATCAGGTTGCCCTGTGCCATAAAGCTTTTCTGGAAGTCCATGCTAAATTTGTTCAGCTTTTCCTGGACTTTCAGCACTACTTTGGAGATGGTTCAGGACAATTTGTCATACATGGCTGAGTTGCTCAGCTGCTCTGTGGACAAGGATGGATATTAAAAGATGCTGGAAATCTTTTGATGCTTGTTGGAAATGACAGTGATGGAGAACTTCAATTACAGTTTCAGCAGAAAACTGAAGCTTTGAAAACAGATATTCTACAGCAGTTTGTTGTGGTACCATAAATAGTAACAAATCTGAAAATATCAAAAGGAGAATAAAAATACTAGCAGCCAGCAGCTTGAGTGTTACCACTCTAATACTTGCAAATTCTGAATAAATAAAACAATGGTTCTAATTTTAGATAATCACTGTGCTAGTGATACCCCATTAGTCTAATAAATTGCCAGCAAAACAACTGAAACGACCCGTGCAATGATGCCTTTGTCTCTCCCTCCCAGACATTTCACTTGCACAAATTTATTAAATCAAGACATAAAGCATGCATAATGATCCTTGGAAATCAACTGCTAATTTGCATAGAAAATCAAACAAAGGAATATATTTTTTGTATGTGATGCAGGGTTAAGAAAGGGCTACAGAGTTGTACGGGATTGGATAGGTTATATAATATAAAATTGAAAGACAAAATAGATTGAAGGAGCTGAATGGACAAATCAGTCTATGAACGAGGCTCAAGGTGGGCTCAGTGGGCCTGTAGGGCCAGCTGAAGTATCAGGACTATGCCACAGAACTGATTTCTATGAATATGTGGGAGGGTTTATGAGCCTAGAAAACTCAAGATAACAGAAGTAAGTTAAAGAGCATTGCTAAGGTTGGGAAGCCAAGCAAAGAGAATTTAGGATCTGCCAAGACTCAGGTCATTGGCATTGTTCTTATTTTTAATATGTCCTATGGCAGTCCCTCATGATGTGTTCATATACCAGTTTCCCATAGGACCATTATCAGATAGATCATTTTAGGACTCAGCAGAGGTCACAGAGACAGTGTAACCCATCAGCACTCGCTCTGTTAAAGGAGAAAGATGAGGGACACCTCTGTGGTCAGAGAATGCTGGACGTTGACTGAAGATACGCCCCTATCCCATCCTTCCTGCTGTTCCTCAGAAGCGCCAAGTGAGTCATACAACCTCACTTCTCAGCAGCTGCCACCAGTTGAGTGTTCTTCAGTTAGTGGTGCCTGGGGTGTGATTTACAGAACTACTGAGCACTTTGGAAGACAAGCTAAATCAGGCAGAGGTGCACCAGGTGAACCAAGGGCAATTCAGCAGTGGATTCCAGCAGGGTCAAACTCAGATCAGCTCCTTCCAGACCTGCATTGGAGCAGGAAGCACAGAGAAATAAGGAAGAATGAAAAGATGGGCATTGAAAAATACAGCATGTGAAATCCTCTCTCTCTGTACAGACCCATCCTATCTACCTGGGAGATGGAACCATCCCAGCATGTCTCAGTACAGATCATGAGCAAAAAATCAAGGTAATAGGATTCATCTGTTTTATAATACCTTAATAACAGAGAGGAATAAGTAGCTTTGATAGTCTAAACCAAGTGTCTAAGGTAGACCCCTTCAAAACATGTTGCCTGGCCTGTTCCTTTCTCTTGATTATGGTGGGACACTGTTCGTAGCTTGGCATCTGCATTGGCACAACAGAAAAGTAGATGGTGCTGAGGCCCCAGTGTCCATTCCATATGCAATTTGTGGGTTTGCTTTGGACTAGATTTACTCTGGCTCCCTTAGACCAGCTATCCTACCTAGAACAGCTATTCCACCACACATACATTTCAAAAAGGATTCATCCAGAACACTGTGCCTTTTTAGAGATAGAAGGATATTTGATGCACACCTGGAACAGAGCTTTTGGTTAAGTTTCCTCCAATAGGAATTCAGCTAAGCAGACCAACTGCTCCAAGAACCGTGCTGGAAACAGACACAAGGATGAGATTTGCTTTAGAACTGGATCATTGCACAAATTGTAAATACTGCTACATATGCATCATAACTCAGACTCAGATATTTAATTTTTAGATGTGTATGCTTGTTGAATGCCAGGCTTAGTTGCACAGATAATAAAATCCAATAGTATAATTTCAACAAAGTCAATCAAACCTATTAACATAGCTGCAATTATCACAAATCCTTTCAAAACGCCTTTTGTTCAACAGATCATAAAGTGTGCAGGGAACAAAATTAAAACATAGCAATGGTATTTTTCATTAGAAATTAATCAGCTACTGGGGATTATTAGCCAAGTTACAGGTTATTGTTATAGAGTAACTTTTCCTAGTAACATAAAAAGCAAATTCCTAATTCAAAAAGTTATAAATTACAGCAACTTAAGCAGGATTAGAAGGAAAGGCCCTTGGCTGAATGCAGAGCACATTCAAATACAGACTCAATGTGATTTCTCCTTCTGTTTTCTTAGATGTGATGGGAATGCACCCAAATTCTCAACTGTGACAGTGAAGTCTTTTCTCTTTATTCACTGCAACTTCCCTGGGGGCATTCTGGCTCTGATTGCAAAAGACCCCTTCATGTGTGCAGCAGGGCTTAGATTTTTATCTAAGCTTTCCTTTCTAAAAATTAACACCTTTGAAACAAAGATTCCTTGAAACATTGCAGGACCAGCATCCTTGGAGCACAAATAACTACAAATTCCCTGGTCAAGCTTTTAAAATTTTCTATTAGTAGAAAATGTTTAACATCTTACATGTTGCTCTTTTTTATGGCAAAATCAGTGAGAACACGCATAGCATTTCCATTCCCATCAGAGATACAAAAAACACATAACTTTCTCAGATGCTTGTTCTGTTCACCTGGTTATGCATTCTTGTACTAAAGCTTGTGGGGAAGATGAATTTCAATGCCAGAGCTAGGGAAAAAGCCAAGTATTTATGAGTGTAATTGATACTCAAGAAAATATTTTCCTGAAAACTTTGTTTTGTCTTTATTTATAATTACTCCCAGTGATAATAAATGATGAATAGTATGATAGACAACTGTATGGAGACAAACAGGGCTTTTATCCCTAACCACCAAATCATCATGTAAGCAAAATCAAAACATTGGTACATTGCCTCCTGTAACATTCAACAATAATTAGAGATCATATAAACTTCGCAGCTACTTGACTCAGTCACTTTGTTTATGTATTCCTGGGCTAAAGTTTGTAGGGAAGATGGTTAATATATTGTAAAGCCAGAGTAAGGGAAAAAGAAAGGTATTCATGAGTGAGAAGAAAGGAAACCCAAATAGTGGACTATGTGAAGGGCTACAAATGGCTCCGTAGGAGGCAGGTAAGCCTCCAGCGGAGGCAGGAGTGCACTGGCCTAGCTGGGAAGGGCAGTGGCTGAGGGTTCAGTGACTTACCACCATCTGGTTTGCTTTGAAAATGGATCTTTGGTCAGATGTGTTTCATGGCCATCACTGCCATGGCATCTGAATAGATTGCAGTAATAGCTGGCCATGGCCAGTGTTGCCTCCCAAGCCCCAGAAGTTACCCTTGTGCTGCCTGTGTGAGAGGTATTTGCCCTAGAAACCTGCTTCCCAATAAAGCAGTGCTCAGTTCTCATATGTAGGCAGGCAATCAAAGGCAACTTGGGAGAGCCAGGGTGACTCATATTATTCTAAGGAATCAGATTATTTTATAGCCCTGACAGAAGTTCTTGCATTGAACAAGCCCCAGCTATCACATTTTATCACCTATTTCTGCTCTCAAACAATGATATTATTCCAACTCAGTTGTAAAGTGTGGATGCAGAGCCTGAAGTGCTGAATTCGTCTTTGTGCCTTTAATGAGAATGTCTGGTATTTTCCTATTGCATTTTATTTTTCCATTTTCCTTTGATTCTTTTGTCCTTGGCACTTCAAAATGTCTGTGAGCATTCTCCTAACAGCAATCTCTGAGCAAACGATGAGGATTATTTCTGTCTGTCTTACCAGCCATGCAGGTAGTAGACACCTTCACTCCAAAACCCTGAGCACCTGGAAAATTTCCCAGTGCTTTTACTGGGATATATGACACAGCACACTGAGGCTGTCCACTCACTGTGGGTAGCAGAGGCTCAGGTTCCTGAAGTATTTTGACATTTCATTTTTGCATACTGCACTTTACCCGAGCCATCAGATGGTAGAAAGCTTCTTTGAATGACAAGTAGAAGGGAAATTTTGTAAATCCTGATTAATTCCGTGTTTTGGTTTAGAGATTGATTCAATAAACAGCTCCAATCAGGAGTGGAGAAGTGAAACATAGCACAGAGGGAAGAAGCAGGAGTCAGATGGCAATATGGAGAAGAGCAGGAAAACCTCAAGATGTCATTGGCCAAAAAGCCAGTGTGTTGTGAAGCTGGACGACTAGCACAACTGTTCCTAAATTCCCAGCTAGATCAGTTGGTCTAAGAAAAGGTATTACCTCTCCCTCCAAATATTTCTGCTGTTATTTGGAAAATAATAATTCTAGTCTTTGTTAAAATATCACTTAAAGTGTTTGAAAATCATATTGAAAGAAGAATCATGAAGACAAACCCTTCTCCTCTGACATAAAAGGACTATTTTATTTTAAAGCTTTTCACAAACTTTTTTTTTTTCAGAGCATAAAACAACTCAGAGTAATGTTTCCAGCTTTTAGCTACGAGCAGTTAAATCTACCCCTTTCTCCTCTCGCTCCCACAGTGCACCACCACACCAACACTGCTGACCCCAGAAAAAGTGTGCAAAGAAGCAGGACTGCAGAGTTAATTTATTGAGATAGTCCCTTAGGATGTGGCTTGCTTTTAAAGACAGGAGCTGAACTGTCATGAATCCATACCACCACTTTCCTAGCCTGCATAACCCAAATTTAGCCAGAATAATTAAACTCCTGACTGAGAAATCAACACCCATTTATATATTTCTTGCCACTCTTTGCTTAAGGAATCTTGAATACTCAAGACACTTGAATACCTTATCCATACCATGAAGGTTTAGCTCATTGACTCATAATACACATTTGAGGTATGTCTTCTATTTGAGGAATGATGCTTCTGAAAATCAGACAGGACTTGAATCCAGATAACATTTCCAGACAAGATAGTGAGTTCAAGAAGGTGCAGCAGTGGGGTAGGACAGAGGGAGGACAGCTTGAAGCAGACCGGGATAAGTACCTGAAGTCACAAGAGACGAAGGTGAAACATGGAAACCTGTAAGTGTAAACACTCATTTACAGCAACAAACTTGGTTTTGCCATGGGCCAAGTTCTTTACTGCATTAAACTGTCTGCCACGATTTAACCTCAGCCAGCAACCACACAGCTGCTAACTCACTCCCCCACAGGAAGGATCAGAGAGAGAATTGAGAGGGTCGAAGGTAGAAATCTTGTGGGTTGGGATCAAGACAGTTTAATAGGAAAAGCAAAAGCCACACCTGCAAGCAAAGGAAAATAAGAAATTTCCTGCTTCCCATGGTCAGGCAGGTGTTCAGCCATCTCCAGGAGAGCAAGGTCCCATCGCATGTAACAGTGACTTGGGAAGACAAACACCATCACTCCAAACATCCCCAACTTACTCCTTCTTCCTCTCACTTTCTATACTGAGCAGGATGTCATGTGGTATGGAATGTCCCTTTGGTCAGTTTGGGTCACCTGTCCCAGCTGTGTCTCTTCCCAACCTCCCATGCACCCCCAACTTAGTGTGGCAGTACAAAATGCAGAAAAGGCCTTGGCTCTGTGTAACCCCTGCTCAGCAATAACAAAAACATCTCTATATTATCAACCCTCTGTTCAGAACAAATCCAAAACGCAGCCCCATACCAGCCACTGCAAAGAAAATTAACTCTCCCCAGCCAAAACCAGCACATCATCCAACTGAGGTCTCTGCACTCTTAACAAAAAAATCCTATCTCAGTGTGGCCCAGCATCTCATGGCAAAAGAATTTTTTTCTTTTGCGGAAATCACCACACTTACTGATGTGAAGCCCCAGGAGCCAAGTCAAACAAAGCACAGAAGCATGAGAAGTGTTATTTATGCATCAGGATTTAGTTCCAGCAGGAGCCTTGCCTTTATGCAGTACTATGAGCCAATTTCTTTGTCAGCTTCGGGAGGAGAGGTTTGTCCTTTATCTTTGTGCTTCAGCTCTCTGCACAGTATTCTTCAGCAAATATTTAAATTCACCATAAATCCACAAGAAATATTTTCTTTTTTTTTCTCTTGCGTAGACCCCTTTTCTTTGTTGCAGTTTACTCTGCCTCCATACAATCACTTGCTCAGGTTTCAAACCATTTTCCAGTGTTCCTAGACTTAATTTGAAACTACTGCAGGAGATACTAAGAATTAGTTTAGAGAAATATTTTTTCTGCCAGCTGTCATTCCACTATCTCCTCTCCCATCAATTGTCCAGTTTACTTTATTCCTTTTCTTTCTAACACAATTTCTGCATTATGATCCCTAAATTATTCATATTCCTGTTTAGGCTATAGTGTTCTGCTTGCAAGCAACAACAGTTTATGTTTTGTGCTTGAGGTATTTCTTGGAGATTAATCACTGTGCAAATGCTCTGCTAGAGTAACTCGGTGGAAATCAGTGAGACTGCCAATTTTTGCTGCCAAACCCTTTGACCTGATATTTCTGACACTTCACTGACACTAAATCTATTTTGATGTAACTCACATTTTAAATTATATACAATTTTCTTATTTATTATGACTACTTCAAACCCTGGGTTCTTCAATTTGGACAACAACAATAAGTAATTTTACAGCCCAGAGAAACTAATAACACTCACCACTGAGCTCTGTTGTCAGGCCAGAGACCTTCCGATCTCAATGGATTGCTTGGCACATTCATTATGTAACTGGAAATAATGTATTTTTTGCTCAGTATGATTGAATTTTTGGAAATAATTCAACTGGAAGGAAAGTTACTGTGTCAGAAAGTCAGCATCTTAACAGCTGAAAAGCAGATTTAAAAGATAAGAAGAAAAAGTGTTTGAAGAAGTAATATTTCTTCGGAACAAGTCTGAGACTTGGACCTCTAATATGAAGAGAACTATTATCAGCTGTGCTTATCCTGGGACAGATTGGTAGGGCACTAACTTGCACTAACTTTCATTGGGGCTAAAAAAATTATCACGTCTGTTTCCAAACAATGAGAAAAATTTATCTACATCCACTCTGCTTCCAAGTAGTGTTTAATTGCTTGTTCAGCCATTTCTACACAAATAAGCTGTGTTTTAATAAACATCAGGACACAAACTAATTTCATTACATGTATATTACCACTGTAAAACTTTGTGTACACAGCCATATCATTAATCTTTCAATTTTTTCTAAAAGTTCTAAGCAAATTCCTGCTTTGTGGCAAGACAAAATTAGTAGCCCAAATGGAGCATAAATTATCTCCTATTTCAGTGGTAACAGATATTATTTAGAAGGGGATTCTTTCAAATATTCACTGATGTTACTTTTTGGTATGTTCCTTCACATAACTTATGAGATTAAGCGAAACAGTTCTACACTCAGCAGTGTAGAAGCTTGCAGCTTGTTGACTACTGATGGACAATCCTGTTCAGCTGCAGAAAAGATAATGATTCAGTATGAGAGGAGAGAGGAAGGGCAGGAGTAGCAAATGCTTTTCATCTTTCACGGCCGAAGACAGAAAATGCAACTCTGATTAACATGTTCTAACAGCCACTCATTTGCAAGAGTGAAATGACTTTGGGAGGTCATTTCTAGTTCCAAGATACTCATTTCTTCAGAAAAATACCTGAACATTTGGAGTAGTTAAACATCTACAAAAACCATTGCTTGTGCAATATAAACTGTTTCCAACTACTTACTACCTCTTTTGAAATATTAGTCATCTTGCCCAACACAATGACTGATTTCACATTTGACTTCTGAGATTTGAAAGACATACATAAAATTCACTCTGCAATGAAGGAAGAAAACAAAAAATGTTAAAACATTTGGGGCCAGTTTCTGCTCTGAGTCCATGTTGCTACCTCATCAGCAAGTGACAGCATTGCTCTGAACTAAGCCCAACACTTGTAGCAAAAAATAGACTTCAAATAAAATGCGTTCCCACTTTTAATGAATATATATCTATAGCTATGTTGAACTTTGTCAGGGGCTTCCCTTGGTGAAATATTGATTTTTCTTTCCATCTTCCACTAGCAGCAGGGATCTAAAAACCCCACTGCGCTCTGAGAACAGGACTTCTCGAGCCAATGCCACAATATCACCTCTTTACAATATGGTAATTTACTCAGAGAAAGAACTTTCTTCTTCCCTTTCTTGATATCTTCCAAGCTCTTTTTCCTACTTTACTGAAATCAGCATTTTTAATCACTTATATATGCAGAGCTCAGAATAACATTATTTTTAGACATTGATATGTAATATTATTTATACTTACATGCTGGGGGGGCCTTTACCTAAAAATATTTCAGAAAGATGCCATTCTTCATAAACCTGTACAGATTATATTATGTTTAGGCCAGTGTGTCCAGACAAAACTTAGTATTGGATTCTTTTCCTTGTTCTTTGCAAGGCCAATTCTGTTGGGCTGAAATCCTGCTGCAGTTCTTTCAGCAATTAATTTTATTCCCCTTTTTGTGAGCCAAACTCGAGGAATATATGATGAAACTGCTTGGCAGCAAACTGAAAGCCAATAAAAGATCATGTTGCTTCATGTAGGCAAATATCCCATCTGTGCAAGACAATACAGAAACTCGAACTCAGGTCTTCTGGGTCACTTCTTGGACTTCCTAAACCGTCAGTTGCATTCCTGGGATATTACATTCCTAGGATGAACAGGTCTCTGTCAGAAGAAAGCTCCAGTCCTGAACAGCAATCCTGTCAGAGGGACCCAACGAAAGGGTAGAAATATGAGATGCTGGTGAGAAAAGCAACACTGGCAGTGGGAGAAGACAAAAGGAGGGACAGAAAGATGAGGGGGAGGAGGGATGCAGGATCGCGTTGCAGAAGTGCCAAAAACAGATAGAAAGGACAGAGTTACTTCCAAGAAAAGTGAACTAGTGCAAAAGAAAAAACAAAGGGAGAACATAGAGAGCAGGTGAAAGCAAAACTGCAGCATACGAGGCTTGCGAAACACAAGGCTTCAAAGGCAGCAGGTAGACAAGGGGCAGAGGGAAGCCATTTCAAGGCCCCCCTCTCTCACCCCTGGGTCAGCATAATCTGCAAATGTGAAAGTTCTTTTCTTAATTACTAAGTGCTTTTTGCCTAGGAGGCTTTATTTTTTCCTAGAACTGAAAGATTATTCCCATGGCAATTTTATTTCAGCATGGATCCTACTTAATTAGAGACACACACGTGAAACCATGGGCCAGCAAAAGGAATTAAAAACAATCTAATTTATTCACTTACCCATGGGGGAAAAAAGGCATTTTTAATTCTTTTTCTTGGAAGTAATGAAAAAGATACTGACTCACATGCCTTTGTCCTTGGGGATGTCCTGTCTGCTGTCAGATCTCCTGGAGCCAAAGGGAGTTGGCGGAGCTGACTGAACTGCTTGGCGTGGTGTTTGTGGATTACTGCACACAGTAACCAAGCCTGGCCTTGGAAGTGTACTGGGAATTTGCGACGCCGTTATCTGCACATGTGCAGTTGAACCGGGGGGGAAAAATTAAGAATCAGACAGAGATTGTTCATATGGAATATATTTTCGCAAAGTGTAAAGCCGTTTAATGCAACTGTCTTATAAGAATATCTTCCAAAGTCACTATTTAGTCTAAAACATGTAATGCCTTTTTGCAGCCAAATTAATGAACACACTTCCCTCCTTAGAAGAGTTTACAAGTTGAACCGACCACATGGAGTGTAAATGAAGATTAGATACAATATGACATAAATTAGTGAGAACTGAACTTTGCTCCAGATTTCCTCCCGTGTTTCAGGGACTTCGAATGCCTGAAGGTCAGTCTAGTCAGTAAAGACCTAGGTGAAGAAGGCACTTGGTACTTTCACCTTTTCCGTGTTCTCTGTCACCAGTCTTTGCACTATTAAGCAGCTGTCCCACATTTTCCCTAGTCTTCCCCTTGCTGCCCATGTACCTGTGGAAGCCTTTCTTGATGCCCTTTACATCCCTCTGCAGATTTAACTCCAGATGAACTTTGGTTTTTCTAAGCCCAACCCTTCATGTTGCATTCTTCCTGGCTCCTCTATCCCTGGTTCCAGCTCCTGTATGCTTCCTTTATATGTCTGAGTTTTGTCCAGAGCAGTTTGTTCATCTGTGCAGACCGCCTGTTTTCACCTTAAAGGACAGGATCCTTGAAAAGCAACCAGCTTTCCTGAACCTCTCTTCTCTCCAGGGCTGTATCCCATCAGATTTCTCCAGGCATATCTGTCAATAGTTCACAGACTACTCTCACAGCTAGGGCTGTGATCTTCCTAGCTTTGCTCTGTCCTTTAAGGAACCTGAACTCCACCATGTCATGGGTACTGCAGTCAAAGCCATCTGCAGAATTCACATGGTCAGGATTGTCATGGAAAGGAACTAGTTTTGAGTTCTTCAGATTGCCAACCCAGACTGAGCTCAGTGATCTTCTTTAACCATATCACAGCTCAAAATATTTGTACTTAAATGAGAAGTTTTGACACAGGAATACTTTAGAATTGCGGATATCTGTTGTTATTTTCACTACACTACAAACATGAACAGACTCACGTTTGTGATTGATCTGTATCTCCTGGGGGAAACAGAACCTGTTGTCACCTCCCTAAGCATTTTTAAGAGCTCTTAGAAATCTGCAAACTGAGCTTTCTTCAAGTGTTAAGGAAATATTCTGCCTTTGACAAGAGCAGTGATCACATCTGAAACATGAAATTATGTTTACACCTGAGAAAAAAAAAATGAGGTGTTAATTTTCAAAGCTCTGATTTCTCAACATCTAATTCTTACATCTATGTACTCTCAAGTACACATTATAGTAATAATCCTTTGTGGGTTACTACTATATTTTCTGTCACAGCACACTCAGAAGGTCCATCATAGGGATATCCTTTCTTAAATTGAGACATGGTAAAAAGCTTCAACAAGTAAAATGGTCTCAAAACAACTCCAAATTTTACTCCACAGCCCTAGACCTTGGCAGACCTTTCCAGAGAATAACGTGATGCCCTTTCTCAACCATGGTTATTACAATGTTTCTGTATATTCCTCACTGCTCTGGAGGAACTGCCTTGTTATATATAGTAATATATTTTATAAAGAGCAAAGCCTATGAGCTATACATTTTGTGGTTTTCTGACAAATCCATCTACAAAAATACCGGTAAATAATACCTAGCCTTTGGCAGTGTGGTCACTTTTCCAATGATCCGTACTTATGAAATGTACATTCCCAGATACTGCTAAGTATGGCAAAGTGCAGGCATATACATGCAACAAATATGGACCATACTGAGCTATCTGAAATCATGAGTGAATCACAATTTCTCTCCCTTTGTTGTTCATTCTTTGAAGTTCAATTCTGCACCAAACACTGCCTCAAACAATGTTTTTTGTGCTTAGACATATGATGGTGAATAATTATCTCTTCAGTATATCCAACATATTTTCCCAAATTTTTAATAGATTTTTCCTAATACAAAACACTTACTACAACAACAATTTTTATTTGCATACAAAAAGAAGAGCCAGTACTTGGAGAATGGTATTTTAAACATAAGAATGGTTTACCTTGTACAGAGGCTCACAATGTGCAAGGAAGGGTTATCAGTGGACCAGCTGGAGCAAAGAGAGTTAAGGAGTCCAGTGAGGGACCTCCACTAGATCCATGTGATCTCAATGAGTGCTGCAGAGTAATTACTGTGATAGCTTCCCAGCAATTCAGTGCAGGCTTGTGACCCTAAAACAGAAAGTCCTTCCTCCTGAGCCAGTGTTAAGTCTTTGGAAAAGATTTATGAGATCTGAGCAGCTCAAAAGGAGCAGAAAGGAGTTGCTGCTCTTCCACTGAATGAATTTCCTTGGCTGTTTCATGGCAGCATTGTGTTACAAAAGTTTCTGGTTAAGTTTTATAATGAGAATTCTTGGAGATATATAAAGGTTCTGGATATTTTTACAGCAATTTTAATCATTCTGCTGACTACAGGAGGCATTGAAAATACACAGAAAATAAAGTGATGAGCAAAGAGATGATTTGTATTCTGCTCAGCTAGAAAGATCGCTTTCCAAGTACAGCCAAACTGCCCTTGCTGACACCCATGCCAATAAATTACAGGGAAGATCTGCTGTATTTGCTATATGAGGAGACAACTTTTGGTCTATATAATTTTCAGTTGTGAAATGTTGCTCTCCTTGAAACAAATGTCTTCTGATATGTCAGTGATGCTTCTCTTTATGGGGAAATATGTCCGTGACAACACAAAAACTTAAAACACAAAGGGACGTATCTATTGCAGATGTAATTTTAATGACAATGTGAGGTTTGGATGTTTAGCACTACCAGGTGCCTGCTTTTTATGAAACATGAGAATAGGATAGAAGCAATTGTGAGTGGCATATCAGTGCAAAGCAGTGCTTAGTAAATGGCATCCTGCAAAGCAGCTGTTACGGTAATTCACTATCAGATGACAAAAAGCCCATTGAAAGAATTTTCTGTTCCTCATGACTGATGTGATTTCTTCAAATTAAAAAAAAAAATAGAGAGAGAGGGATCTTTTCTAATCACAGAATTGCTTTACGTTCCAACTGCAGCTTCACATCAGTTGGCAATTTGAAACTCTAGACATGTTATTTCATTTCACTGCAGGGCATAACAGGGTTCAGATACTTTTAACTATGAACAAACTGGTAAAGTTCTCTGGCTATTAAAGCAGAAAAAAGAAAATCTCTGTGCAAGCTCTATCTATTTGTTGGCAAGGGATAAAGAAAACCAACTGATTTTTCACTCCAAGCCTTACTAACTATTTTAGACTGAAACAGGTAGATCTTTTCATGAGCTTTTTGTATATTACTTCAAAGCTTTATTGTGGGGTTCCATGAATTTTGAAAAGCCAAAACAGATAATTATTTAACTGAAAAAATTTCGAAGTTTATGTGTTTTAAAGCCTTCCAGGAAATTAAAAAACTCATCTGATATTTGTAAGAAGCCTGATCCAAATCCCACTGAAGTCAGTATGAGTATTTCCACAAATGTAGTGGTATTGCATCAGATTCTTGGTTTAAAAACATAGAATTCAGAAGGAAGATGATTAAAAAATATACTAGCCTGATGCAGGAAAATTCATCTATAATTTCCAGTGTGTTTTACTGATAGTGAAAGGTCATTTAAGATTAATTTCTCTGCTGCATCGCTTAATTATATGTGTTGTAAATCCTCAAGCTTATATCTGAATACATCACACAAACACAAATTCTATGCATCTTCCAGGCATTCAAGAAAATTAATTCCTTACCTGACCATTTTATATTTTAATTGTTTTGCTGATTTTTGCTGGATTGAAACAGATCAATTTTTCTGAAGGCAATGCCTCAGTTACTCACTGAACTCCTCAGTCCCTTCTGCACATCAACGAGCCACAACCTTGCCACTGCTCAAAACTTGGGGTTTATTGCACAACCCCTGTCTGTACATCCAACAACACTGCTCAGTACCCTGAAACAGCCAAATTGCCAGGAACAGCTGGAAGCTATAGAGAAAGCATCATGACTTCTGGTGGTATAGTTGGAATTTTTGGGGTTTTTTTGTATCACACACTGGTTCATGAGGCTTGGTTACAACGTGCATATGAAATATCCCTGCAGGATGATGCTCATCCATTTATCTAGGTTATACAGAGCTGAATAATGCTTTTCCTGGAGCTCTAAGCACAGTACCCCCCATCTTTCCACAACTCCTTTCTTCAGAAGAGTGGAGTGAAGTGGAGAGAGTCTACTAAGCACTTAAGGCAAAAAATAGATTACTACAGAGGCCCTCTAGATAAAATACCTTTAAAGAGACTGTAAGGAACCCTGCAGAAGCTCAGTGTAGACGTTCAGTGTGTTCTGTGGCTGGAAGACCTTGTCATGACAATCTCTTTCACCATGCAGAATCATTCTGAGGAACTGCCAATCTTCCTGATACTGCAGTCTTCTCAGCTTATGGTGCTTCCCAGCTTATGGTTCTTCCCAGCTAAATAGTACCATCTTCTACCCTCTTTGCTTGGGATATACTGACAAAAAGTCAGGTTAAAATTGTGTGTGCACGTGGATGTGTACCCTTCCAAATTTTCACGGTCCCTGACACAGCCTCCAGCCTGTGAGGATGATTTAATTCATGTTTTGAATATCAAAAGACCCTTATGCCTCTTCCTGCCTATTTCCCTAAGAAATGAACATGCAAGCTGCAACTGCAAAACATTTATGTGCCAAATATATGTGTTCTTCCCTCTGGTAAGAGCATGTTTAACTGGGTAGATGTGGCAATTTCTATGTGTGGGGAACCTGAAGAGAGACAGCTGATCTGCAGGCAGCTTGTCCTCTCTGCATGTGCAGGCTCCCATGGTGCACAATACAGTGTAGTGGAGGAAGCTGAATGCACATCAGGGAGCAGAGAGACCAGGGCTACTTCCCTGGGGCTGGGAGGTGAGCAGGACAGACCCTGTGACAGTGACCAGTTCAACCAGGAGTGCAGTTCATAAAGTGGTATTGTAGTGATAAGGCAGGTCCAAAATCAAATAGAGAAGTCAGTGTGCAGGTTAGGATTGGAAGCAGTGATCACCAGGCAGTGCCATAGTAGTGAGGCAGGGCCAGGGAAAAGTCAGGGAATCAGTTTGTGGGTCAAGGTTGGAAGCAAGGAGCAGCATGGCCACGGGCCCGCACTTCTACACATTGACAAGATCCCCCTAAGTCTTCTCTTCTCCGGGAGGAACAGCCCCAGCCCTCTCAGCCTTCCTTCATGTGTAAGGTGCTCCAATCCCTTCATCATCTTCAGGGCCTTTCACTGGATTCTACAGTATTACCATGTCTCTTTTATACTGGGGAGCCCAGAAATGGACACAGCACTCCATGTGTGGCTTCACCAGTGCTGAGTAGAGGTTACCAGTGGCAGCAGTGAAAACTGACTGTGTGACTGGAACACAGCTTTCTTCTACCTTTGACCTGGGTCACATGACTTAGCTCAGCACCTTTGCAATATGATTTGCATCTTTTGCAATATGATTACAATATTACAGAAGTTGCCCATGTGCACTGCAAAATGGAGTGTCCCAAGCCTTGGCATGCCCTCAGTTTGTCCTACTGATACGCTCCTTCTAGTTCTTTTGACTGGTCCACTCTGAGTACTAGGGCTTTCATCTCAGTTCTCCTGTTTGCCTTCAGATGATGACATAAATGGTTTACTGTTGCTGACTCCAGAGCTAAATGAGTTTTTCCTGTTGTGTGTCTGGTTGAATTAATGTTATATCAATACCTTATGCATGGGCTTTTCCCTATGAAATTAAGCACTCCTAGAATAGTTTTATTGCTTTTCAATTTTAACTGTTTGAATTTGATTGGATCTTCTGCACATTTTGCTTGCATTATGACCTAAATGCAAACATCTCAGAAAAGCTGCTTGCTAGAAATCACAGAATCATAGAATCATAGAATGGTTTGGGTTGGAATTAAGATCTTATAGTACCAACACTCCTACCATAGGCAGGGACATCTTTCACTAGACCAGGTTGCTCAGAGCTCTATACAACCTGGCCTTAAACACTTCCATAGTGTCTCTGGCCAACCTGTTCCAGGGCCTCATCACCCTCACAGTAAAGAATTTTTTTCTAATACCCAATCTAAACCTATTCTCTTTCAGTTTCAAGCCATTTCCTCTTGTCCTGCCACTATAAGCCTTTGTAAATAGTCTCTCTTCGTATTTCTTGGAGGCTCCCTTCAGGTACTGGAAGGCCACAATTAGGTAACACCAGAGCCTTCTCTTCTCCAGGATCAAATTTGGATGGATGTCCAAACAGAAAGTTTATATTGTTCAATAGTACTGTTAAAGGCTTTGAATACTATTTCTGGCCATTTAAGGCCATTTTAAACAGGCACTGGAAAGGATGCTGTTAAAATAGACTGGGAATTCAGAGCGAGTTCTGCAAATGTCCATAAACTGTGCATGCTTTTCGCTGAATGGTCTTCACACAGCATAACTGTGGTAGGACCCAGCCTCTTGTACTTACTCCCCAGAAATGCAATCACATATCTGTTTTTCAGACAATGAAAGCATGCAGACAATAAGAAAAAAAAAAGACTCTGAAATCAGAGTAAGTTGCACGAGCACAGTAATGAACTATCTCTCTAGAAAAGCATCCTTGTCCCTCTGAGACATTCAGTATCTCAAAGCAACAACTGCAGATCCCGGTTTCTTGGAAGTAGCTGGAAGTAACAGAGTAGGAGACCATTAAATTGGGCAGATATCATGGAAAATGTTTTGTATGCCTATTCATTTAGCCACCATACCTGTAAAAAATATTACCTTTTCATCTCCTCCCTTTTTTTCAGTTTGATTTTCCATGAATTCTGCTTAACTTTGACTCTTCTTTTTTGCTATTCACCAAAGGATTCGTAGTTTCTTGTTTTTCTGAAGAGGTTTTCCGCATTTTAGCTGGTATCATTGCAGGCAAAAATCCTGGCTGCATTTATCGTGTGCTTTACTGGTACAAGGTATAAATATACATTATACCATCTTCCTGGAGACAGAGAACCAAAGTACCTCCAGGTACAGCTGTTGGTATGAAGGTGGTTAGATTGGAACAGTACTGCCTCTTCAGGAAAAGCAGTGTCTGGAATAAACTAAACCGCACCAGACTATCTTTGTACTACTGTCATTACAAGCACTTTCCTTCACACATTTCACCAGCAAACCTGCAAGGACAGTGGATGCTTTGAGCAGGATTGGCCTGTACAGGATGGGATTCATTGCCTTTTCCAGCAACACTAGGCTTTGAGCACTGCAACTTTTCTCTGATATTACAGTTCAGGATTCGGAGGCAGAGCTGGAGGTGTAACTAAGCATTCAACAGTATTAATGAATCTCATCAAAAGGAGATCACAAAATCCTTGAGCTACATAAATCTCTAGAGGCTATCTACAGCTAATTTTCTCAGCCGTCTTGTTTCTCCAAGCTCCCTGTAATAATGAAACAGCACTTACACCTTTTAAGCACCATACTGTATAAATTATAAGTGACACATAACCCTCACAGCAAGCCAAGGAAAATGACAGCATTAAATTCCTAACAGCTATCAGAATACATTAACAATTTTAGAAGAAAATTACTTTTGAGAGGACAAATTTTAAATTAATAAACATGAATCTACAAGGTTTCAGCAGAACATGGGATTTCATCCACAGAATTTCGCTTTGGGGTCGCATAACTCCATCCAAAGTAAAGCAAAAACACCACAACAGATACACATGGTTGCAGCAAGTTAATCTCAGCTCTGATCACAAATTTGACAAAACTCAGAAGCTTTAGCTGAGAAAGTTTTCCGTTGGATTGGTGAAGAATTTATCAGCTGCTATCATAGAAAGCAGCCCCTGCAAACCACAGAAAGAGAAATGGAAAAATTGGAGCTGCAGCTTCAGTCTATTTGGCTATAGTATCCCTTCAGCTGCTGCTCTGTTCTGTGCACTGTACTTGGTTCATGGCATGGCCTTTCAACAACTAGCTTTGGTGCAATAGCATGGTCTAGGTCATAAGCATCCATCTGTTTGGGGCTTGAGCTTGCCAAAGGAACAGCAGTAAATAACCTGGCACCTACAAGACAGCGGCACAGCTACCCAGCTGGCTGCGAACCAGTAGAGGAGTAGACACGTGCTCAGCTCCAGCTGGGATGCTCTGGATTGCTCCTATGTTTCCCTTATGGTTGGTAGTTGCCTCCGCACCTCCTTTTGCTACTAGTGTTGGTGTGTTGGGGAGTTTCACACGACACTGCAGAGGTGCTTGCGGCCGCTCACTTCAGGTGTCAGGCGGATGAGAGTCACCGACTCCCTCCATCAGTAACGCGCAGTGAGAGGTGTCGTGCTGCCCACTTTGGCCTCCCTGGAGTACACTCAGTACTACCAAGGACTGCCCTGCATGCACATCCAAGGTGTGGCATTGGCAATCGCTGGAGCAGCTCGAATGATCACTCTGAAAAGCTGGCATTTTCTGCCACCTTTGGGCTGCAAGACCAGGTGAATTTCAGGAGGCTGCAGATGACATCTAAGGCCAGTGTACATCCCTTAGCTCTGTACTTTCATTCCATGTCTCTAAATTGCACACTTCCAAATCAGTCCCTGCAACTTTTGAGCAATGCAACAAGTGAAATCAGCAGCTTTGGGAGAAAAGAGTTATGCAGAAAGGTTTCAGAGCTCCCAAAATTTCAAGCAATGGCATGGCACAGAAAGCAGAAGGCATGCAGATAACATGCAGAGAGCAAGCTGAACGGCACTGGAGGTCACTGTCCAACCTATGAGAAGAACAAAGGTCATGCAAGCAGCACAGAAAGGTGAAAAGTACCATGACTATTGGAATCAATGGAAATGGGTCCCCCGGGAAAGCATGTTTTTGTACAAAGAGCCAGATAAGAAGTGATGTGATTTGCTATTTATGCAGAGGACAAAACACAGGCCTGGCAGTCTGCACAGTTGATAGTGGACTAAGTAGAGCCCAAGGTCAATTGCTGTGCAATTCATATTCATACCAAAACAAGTATGATGCAGAACAGTGGATATCTGCAATAGTAGTGAAAAACTGCATATCCCATATCAGTGTAAGAAATACTCAGAGCTCAATTAATTAAAATCTAGACTAAGAAAATGAGACCTTGAAATACTGTCATTGAAAAAGAAGCTGCAAACACTGAATAAGCTAATTCTGCAGAAAGCAACGTTGCAGAGAAACTCAGATGTTTAAATGGATGCATAATGTATTTCATCAGGAATGCAAGCTAGCCAGAGTTTTGAAGTTTATCTTTGAAACAAACTCTCCAAAAGAGAGTACAAAGATTTTAAACTTGGGAAAGTCAAGTTTCATTAGAGTATAAACTCAAATTCTCAATGTCTTCTGAGAAAATACCTATAGTCCTAAATCAAGCTGAATAGAAGTAAAAAAGGTTACAAAAGACTCTTTCCTCCATCAACTACATCTTTGCATAAGCCCCTGTTTTCAATTTGATTTTTTAAGTCAATTCAAGGATTTCCTGAATTGCAGAAAACTGAGAAAACTGCCCAAATTAAGGCATTTTCTTGTCTTAAGGCACTTCAGTCACCACTGAGACAGGTAACATCTGGGGTATTAAATAGGGCAGGCATGGACCTCCCTCTGCTCTCAAAGCCCATTAGTGCAGTACAGATCACATACACAAGACAAAATGCACTTCCACTCTCCGCAAGTAGGGTATCTGTATCCAACTGTCTAACCAGGAATGTCCCTTTGGTTCTTTGGTCCCAGGGATCCTTGCATCTGTCACAGCCTCAGCCTCTGCACATCCTCCTGTTCCTTCTCTTGGAAGGACTCTTCGGTCCTTCTCTCCATGAGCATGTCCCACTGTTCCCTAGGGAAGCAGCAACCTCCTCCTCAGCCCCCTCATCCCAGACTCAGCTGCTCTGTCTTAGAGATATTTGAAATCCATATTAAACCAGTTAGGGTGTCTTAACTATGCATATGAGTTTTTAAAAAGAGGATACGAAAACGGTGTGTGTGTGTGAAATCTAATCTTAGTTAAATTAAACCAGAGAACAGGCATTCACAATTCCTTACTTCTGAATATGGTTATAGGACATGAGTCAGTCTCAGTGACTGATTGATATCATTAGATATTAATCTTTGGAATATAGTAAATGGAAGCAAGCTGCATCGAATATTGTAAGAGGGGTAGCAAATTCGGAACTGAGAAACCAATAACAGTTCTGAGATTTCAGTGAAAGTAAATCCAATGATATGTTTGTATACTGATGAAAAGACCAATGTAAGTGATCCTAGCCGTTAATAGGTATAAATATCTGCAAGATGGGCAGTGTATGTCCTTCACTGCTGTTAATAGCTTGATGAAGAGACAAATCCTTCTGGCTCTCAGGAACTTCAAAGATTTATGAGGATCATTCTAAGGCCGATGAATATAAGGCATCTGAAATTTAGAACTGAAAAAACACTAACAAGGTAGTGAGAGACAGATGAATGCTTCTGAAAATGAAAAATGTTGGCAGTGTTCACAGAGATGCATAGAAAATGATTTAATAATTAGTCAACAAGTTTTCCCCCAATAACATTCAAGTGAACAAAATTGCTGTTGGATAAGAGGAAACACCACCACGTAAATGAAGAACTGGTTAAAGAGAGAGAATATGGTTAAATGAGCAATTTTCATAGTGAGAGGGATTCTAAAAAAAGCACCACAGAGATCTCTGCTGTGGCCTGTGCTATTCAATATCTCCCTAAGTGATCTTGAGAAGAGGATGAATGGGAAAATGAAAACATTTGCTCATGGTAAGCTTTCAGGATATTTAAGATGAAAGCTGACTGTAAGAAATTGTAGAAGGACCTTGTAGAATGATAAAAATGGGCAGGTAAAATTTATTAAAGGTATTTAGAATATTTTAAACAAACCTAGCTTTATATGCAAAGGGATGAGCTCTGACCTGACCATTATCTCTTGCAAACAAACAACTCACAGTTATAGTGGGTATTATTAAAACATCATTTCCACAACAATTTTGGTTTAAATTAGGTGTCAATGACTCTTAGAAAAGGAACAGAGAACGAAACAAAACCACTGTGAAAGTCTTTCTGCATCCATACCTTCATTATTGTAATTTGTGTTGCTCTACTAGACTCGAAACATGAACAGGGGAATGATCAAAGGATGATTGTGCTTCTGTATACTTGAATACATGCAGATCCTTCTGCTTGGAGAAGAGACAACTGAAGAGAATATGGGCATCTTTAAGATCTTGAGTGGCAGAGGGGATGCAAACTGTACAGTAGTTGTATTTCTAGCTGAAAAGCTGAAAGACTTGGGATGAATTCATCAAGGAGAGATTTGCACTGAGAATGAGCTGTGGAACTTCCCTGGCAGCTCCTGGTTTACTTCCTGGCTTATTCTACACATGGTCTCTCTGAATTTTCTCCTATCTCTAGCCTCAGTGCCTTGGCCAAGGATCCCCTACATGTGTCCTATGGACTCCAGCTGACATAGTCAGCACAGGAAAGAACAGAAATATTCTTATACATATCCATGACAAGCCCAGCCTCCTAGTACAGATGGTACCCACTCCTTTAATTGCACCAAGCATTTCTTGAGATTTGGACTTGAAAGTTAGGCCTACATAGAAATGAATGATCAAGAAAACTCCAAAAGGGCCAAGAAAAAACCATGTGTCAAAGTAGGCATCAAAGTATTTCCCTATTCATTACCTTCTTGTCGTTCCTTCCTCATAACAAACACAGGTAGTATATTGTCTCGGTATGAGACAATTTGGAGGGGCAGCAATCTCAGATGTAAGTCTCCTTCCTCTGATTCAATACCCCTGGTTCTCTCTAATACAGAGAGAGAGAGAGAAATATGTCCAGATGTAAGTGAAAAAAAAAACCACCACAACTCTTTATTAAGAAGAATGCTAAACAATACTGATAAATTAACATTATTTCCCAGGTTTCAATACCCTCAGAGATCTGCTGTTCCCATCCAGCATTAAGTTCTCCTCTCCACACTGCAGTTCCTCATAAGATCCATCTCTTTTCCTTCTTTCTCTCCACTCACTGTTTTTCATTACTGGTCCCTGATTCTTCCCTCTCCTCTCTTCTTCAAATCCCAATTATGGATTTTCTGTCCCTGAAGTTATCCTTGCTATAACCTCTTTGCTTCCCTTTTCCTAAAGCCAAGCCAGAGATCTGGCACTGGATTCAAATAAGGTAGCTTCTCCATGCACATTGCAGAAAAAAGCACCTGAGGATGTGGCAAGGCAGCCCTCTTCCCATTTCCCTTCACTGTCTGGGGGACTAGGAGGCGAAAGAGGCAAGGCAGCTGCGCTGCTTAGTGTACACGGAAACTGCAGATTTATGGAAGTCCAAGCTGTGATTAACATTTAATGAGCAGGAGTAAATGGTAAAAACTTAATCAAATTTGGACACATATTAATGGGAAAATGCAAAGTTCACATCTGCACAAAGGGTACTCTTTAGCAGATGTGATGCCTTTACCTCAGAGTATAAAGGCACCAGAGTTTTCCAAAGAAAAGTCATCAGCTGTTACTTGCAGAATTATTCCCTCCTCCCCTCTCCCCCACAGTGTCGTTGTCAAAGACGTATTGACTTAAACTGTCCAAAAGTACTCAGCTAAAGGTGGTGCTGTACAGTGATGATAGCCAAGGTCTGGGCACCTTGGCTAACTGATGGTGCTTCCAGACGCTTCATCTAATAGTGCAAGCTCTTGGCTACAATTATATTTAGCACCTTATGTTCCAGCCCTGACTAAAGTTGCAGTAATCCCAATTTACGCAGTACCATATTGCTCCTCCCAACCCTTCATGCTATTCAGGGAGGAGCTATTCATGCTGCTAACAGGCCTGTCCCCTTCAATCAGCTCCTTGCAACACGGGAAGGGATTGCTCTGCACAGTGGCATTTTCCTACTGACACAAAACACCTTTAGCAGCGGTCAGGGTGTGAAGGTTTAAACCATCTGTTTACTTGGAGAACCCAGAAAATGAAAGGCACATCCATCCTTTCAGGTCCTAGGCATTCAGTTCAAGGAAGATGAAAAGCCATATAATCCACCACATATTGTTTGAGGATATTTGTTCTTGCACTCCCAGTTTCTTTTAACATGTCATCTTTTCAAAAGTCAGGCTCTTTCATCAGTTTGCATTCTGCATTCTGCATTTGTATTTCAGAGTACCAAACTGCAGGTGCTATTTATATCAGGCAATGACAGAGTATTTGAAAGTGACAGCACATATGACAGGATATTGAAAACTGGCATCTTTCCCCTCTCTACCCAAGGAATACTCAAAGTAGCTCATATACTTTGGCTTATTTGGACCCGTATAATGCTCTTGTCCTACTGAGGTCAATGGTGTTACATTAGCGGCATCTGTGCTTTTTAGGCACTAACTCAGCAAAGTACTTCAATATTTTACTTATTTATCTCATTCCTTGATCTGAGGCCAAAGATAATTTTGTATAGAAAAATATACTGAAATGTGAATGTATAAAATTGTAGCTAACATTATCGCTCAGCTTACAGGTGGAATCAGCTTCAGGTTATGCTGCCTCCAGAATTAGTCCTTGTTTAAGCAAAGCACATACCAGAGAGCTTCAGTGAATAGCAATAAATTATTGAATTGACATTTTCAGATTTGATTTCTGGCTTTGCATCAGAAAAATCAAGAGATTGTCAGTTAATATGATAAATAGATACGTTGTCTTAATAGTCACATTGGACTAGAAAGATCTTGTTTTTAAATATGCAAATAGAGCTGGACACAGGCATCAGTCATGGTACTTTAGAAAGGACATATCAATTTACTAGAGATCTGGGAAAAGCTGACATTATTTAATTAAGTGATAAAGCAATTATAGGAATAATAGGCCATGTGTGCATGCAAATGGAGTACTGTATTATCTTGGGTAAATCATGGATGTCACATATACAATAGGGCACACGCACATTGAGCTTACAATTTTTAACTCTGAGTCCTAGAATTCTGGTATTTTACACGTTAGAAAGTAATTAAATAAAAAATAAAGCATTTATGGAGTATAACCCTGTTAAAATGCTACAAGCATTTATGGAGTATATCAATCTTAAAATGCTATCCATTAAATTGTTATTAATTAAACTCATTTAAATTCAGTGGAATTGTGTTGCTTCACATAAGTGCCAGAGTGACTCACATAAAAATATGTCAGTAGTTTCTCTTCAAGGAGAAATACAGTGATGTTTTTCCCCCACTCATTGCAAAAAAATTTCAAAGTATCTGTGATCCAGGTACCAGAAGGAATGACCCCTAGAAGAGCTGCAGGGTACACACTGACAGGAGGTATGTTTCCCTGTCTGTGGAGCAATAGACTGGCATATCGAAGCCAGGCACGTGCCCCAATAGCTAATTCCAGAGAGAGCTGTCTCATAAAACCTAGTAGGAGTTTGCTGAAGACTGCAAACATAGCAAAAGGAAAAAAGTTTGCAATAGTGTTGCACAGCTTGTCTGCTATGAAGAAGCCTGGACGCTTTAATTGAGTCAGACTTAAAATTAACCCACTTTTGTTTCTAAGAATACAAGCCTATTGTTAGAGAGTATTAGCTCTGCAACTCTGAATTCTTTCTATGGTCTAAAATAAAAAAAAAAGTTCAGTTTCATTTAGCATAGTGACATTTGCAAACTGACACATTGTGAAACTCACAGTGCCTTCTGCTGACACTCAAGAGGAAATTCATACTGTTAAGTTCATGCAGCATTTGCATTCAGACAGACAAGGCTTTGGCCAGCTATTTATTTTGTTGCATATTTAACATTAAACTCAGATCTATGGTGCACCTTTAGAGCAGTTTGAGAGTTGATTAATAAGGTTAATAAAGAAGATTAATACTTCATGGCAAATTGATGTGGAAAAAAGCAACGTTATATGTAAAATAGATCAACCCTAAGTTTTGGGAAAACCAATGTGCCACGTGACTCCCACCAAGGTACACCTGAGTACAATGGAGAAGCTTCAGGACCAGAGTGTTTGCCAGGCTTTTAGTTATATATTTCTATTTTTTTCCTTTGTGTGATTGGAACAAAACAAAGATGTGCAATGTCCTTGTGGCTTGAAGCAATGGCACACTTCGCATTTTGTCTGACTTTGGAGAACAATCAGTGAAGAAGCTCTGACAGACAGATATTTTATATGGTGCGATTTATTCCTTTTTTTTTTTCCCCAGAGCATCCACGTGCTTTAAGTCAGACATATCCCCATTCACACACCATTACTCCTCTCAGATTTAGTTTCTTCTTAGTTTTTGCTGACCTGAAGTTTTCTTTATAGCAGCTCTTTGAAAACACACTTAGACCTTCTCTATTAAAATCTTTAATCCTTGTCTGGAAAATCAGTAACAATTAGTCCTGATCTGGACTAGGAAAAAAGAGCCTGGCCTGACTTATTCTGCAGCAACCCCTTCCCAGACCCTTAAGCTGTGCCTGCATGCACCTCTCTGAGTATTTTCACTCATTAAGTGATTCCAGAGCCCTAGAGAGGCTCTGCCTGTACCGCTAAAATTTTGAAGGGTTGCTAGCACGCTTTTGGCCTGGGCTAATTCACAAACACAGTTTAGGCACAGCTCAGAAACTAGCATAGAATGGGTGCCCACCACCAGGTATCTTGAATGTGGCCACCCTGTGTGTGCTAGTGGCTAAGAGAGCTTTATAGCAAGGATGGCCCCATGGTTCCGTTTCAGGGACAGAGAACAGACCTTAGCATTTCTGTTTATTGGTACAGTCACAGCATAAGTTTGTTATAGCAAACTCAGTGCTGAACACCTTAAAAATCTGCATACCTTTGGACTTTTATATTTGTTGAGGAACATCACTAAAGCCAACTTGCTTAGTGATCTCAAACACAGAAGTCTTCTAGCACCATCCAGTGCCCCAGGCTTCCAAACAGCACTCTAAGTTCAATACACCCCTCTCATTCACACATAGTTCATGGTACCCCTCTTTTTCCACACCAGATACAGTTCTTTGTGCATTTCATGACACTGGCTGCATTGATGAAGCTGCTCCCCCTGAAGAGGGTACATCGGGATGACCCCCTGCCTCTCCAGACATGGCCCATCTGTGAAAGGAACTGGGTGAAGAAATCTGATTGCAAACATCACCAGAGAAAACTTCTATGAAAGGTCCTAAAATAGAGCATCCATTGCATGCCTGGTGCTCTCACAGGGGTAGATTACTTGCTCATGCACCCACAATGATTCTTGGTGGGAGTAGGAAGAAATAGAATATTGCAGATGCCATGATTTGCACTACCTGTCAAAGCTGGAGATGATAAGATGGAGAATGTGACCCCCTCAGAAGCAATCCTGAGCCTACTAGTCTAGGCAAAACTTTTGTGCCATCTCTCAAAACCTTCTTTTTCTTTCCTCTTGTCTGTCCTAGTTAATAGCTGTCTGAGGTGGAGGCTTTGTTTCACCTTGAGAAAACAGATGTGAGCAGTGCCTGTAAACAAAATTGGGTTTATGCAATTGCAAGCTCTATCAGCTCCTGAAATACAAACAGCAGTAAGAAAAAGTCACAATATCCCTTCATGTCCAGATAACTTTTTATTTCACACCATTTGTATCTATGTATCACTGACACTGAAAAACTACTAAACCAAAGTAGGGAATTGCCCTGAGGAAGATTAAGACCTTATCATCTAGTTATTGATAGGTGTATCTACTTAAAAAAGTCCCAACAAACATCATAAATATTGAAGATTTAATCAATGTCAACAATATTTTGCCTTCAACTATTGGTGCTCATAAGCATTCTGAGTATGAACAAAAGTCTAATTGAAGATTTTGCATACAGGAGTCATGTTATTTCAAATGACAGCATACGTTTCTACAGAGATTCTGTACTGTGCAAAGCCCTGATCCTTCTTCCCTACTCTCTCTCTTCATGATATTTTTTCTCAGACAATAAGTTGAAATCTGACAGTGAAAGGATCATACTAACTTTCAAATGTTTAGTATCAGTATCCCAGTTCTGATCCCATAACACAGACCATCTGATAGGGAGGGAAGTGTGGTTTAATATGTTCATATTTGGAGTCATAGATCTGAATAACACCACAATTTTCAACAAATATAATAAAGTTCTCCACTTTGGAATTAACTTGTTTTATAAATTGGAAAGAGAAGTAGGTTTGTGACCCTGAGATTAGCCCAGTTGATTAGAGCACTGTGTTAATAATACCAAGGTTATGGATTCGATTCCTGTATGGTCCATTTATTTAAGAGTCAGACTCGATGATCCTTGTGGGTCCCTTCCAACTCTGAATGTTCTGTGATTCATAGATCTAAACTCACAAGTGGCTGAAAATTTTAAGTAACCCACATGTGAAAATCTGTTTCTGGGTCAATTCCATAAATCTGGAAGTCAATGGCATCTCTTCCCATACAAAAGACAAAAAAAGCATATAACTCAGTATTATAGTTTTATACCTCTTTTATTTTGCTGGTGAATCTTTCCACACCAACAATCCCTGCTAGGGGTGAGGTAAGCTCAGGCTCCATTGTTTGTTTAGCTCGGGCCTTAATGACTGCCATTGAAATGCTAAATAACCTCGGCACACCAGCTAAATTGCTTAAGGGAAAAGCCTATACCCCTGCAGCCACAGTTGCGGGGTGGGAAGCATTAGGCACCGAGCCTTTCAAACCTGGGGGAGGGGGGTGTGGGAAGGGAAAAGGGGCTGGCAGTTGTTGGCCGGGAGATGCTTGGTTTTCGAGGGCTTTCTTTACTTTTCTTTTTTTTTTTTTTTTTTTTTTTTTTTGAGAGCCACGCAGGGCGCGCTGGAGTGGTTCGGTCTGGTTTATTTGGGATGGTTCGCCTGGCTCAGGAGATTGTGGAGGGTGGGTGGTCCCTGCCTGCACCTTTCCTTCTCCCTTCCCGTGCCGGCAGCGGGGCCGGGAAGTCCCTAGGAAAGGCCCCACAGGCGCGGCGGCCGCCGGAGCCCAACAGCGCCCCCTGCTGGGGGAGTTATAAGTGCCCTGAAAGGCAAAGACCAGGAATTGTTTTCGGTGGGAGTTTTGGTAACAGGACTGTGGTTTGTTCGGTTGCGTTACATATATATATATATATGTATATACACACACATATATTACTAAAGAGCTGTTATTTTCTTTTCCACACCTTTTAGACTGAGGCCTCTTAATTTCGAAGTTACAACTCAGAGGTAGGTGTTTGGTTTTTCTCCTGTCCTGCCCTCCTTAGCAAGCACTTTTTTGTCTCATTAAACTAAGACACTCAGCCATTCTTGAGAGCATAGCATAATGCCAGGAGGCTGTTTATTAGCTTGCCTGTTTCGCTATTTTCCCACACTTGTTCAGTACATCTGAAATGCTACATTGTGTTTGTTATGTCATTTACTACATTACTAACCAGGATGAAGGACCACCGCCTCCCTAAGATCTTGCTCTATAGTGAACTTGCCACTGGCTGCCGCAAGAGAGGAGCCCTGACGAGAAGATACAAGGACTCCCTGAAACAACATCTCAGCCTTGGTCATATTGATCAACATAACTGGTCTACTCTGGCCTCCAGTCGGGAGGCCTGGAGACACACCATCTATAACACTGATGATGCTTTTGAGAACACCCGCAGGATCACTCTCGAGGTGGTGGTCCTTCATCCTTGAGACATGCCCTGCCCAGCGCAGCTGCGTTCTCAGCAACATGGCCTCAATGCTCGTAACTGCTACCTGTTCTAGAACAGATGTATTGGTCACATAATCTGACCAGTGGATGTTTAGGATTGTACGGAGACAGCGTTGATGGAAGCGTTCTAGGAGTCGCAGGTGGTGGTAGTAAAACTCCTTCTACAGCCTCAAGTGTTTAACAGTGTCAAAGTCAGATCAGCCACCCAATCTAATACAGCAAATTACACAGCTTGGTAGTTTGGTTTTAATACAACAGTTTCTGTAAACTGGTTATTCCCGGTATGAGGCATTTAATTAAAATCCAAAGAGATCAAAGTTACAAACTATCTCCATAATTCACACTGCTCAACCTGGGTTTTAAAACCATCATTGTTCCAAAGTGCCAGTTTAACAGTCGATCCCTATTTTAGCAATGTAAAACTTTACCACTGACTGCATGATCAGTGGGGACTCTTAAAGACCACCCTTGTATCATTACAATGTATTCTAAAATTGGACTTTCAAAAACAATGAAAAAAAGTCCCCAATAACACTGCCTGTCATGGAGCTCCCTCAAATTAAATAAATCTTGACTTGATCCCCCATACAGCAGCTACAAGAACCAGAGTAACCAAAAGGCGCCCTAGCAGCCCTGAAGAGGATAGATTTATGCAGATTAAGGTAGCTGTTATAAATTAAACAAATCACTGTTGATCTTAATTGCATAGGAAACCTCTAACACAGCTCAAAAAATTGAAGGTTAGCTCAAGACACTACATTGTTTCTTCACCTCCACCATATCCTCTGCCTGATAAGCTCCAGTCTACTGGTCTTGGAGTCACCCCACAGAAACCCATGCTTTAGTAAGAGACCTCTGTGACAGATAGATTCAGGTCCCAACACTCCTGAGTTTAAAGATCCCATATGACCTGCACTAGTAATTCAGTAAATCTCTGAAAGGCGTCATTCTCCAAAGCATACCAACATGGAAACCTTTCTGAAAGATTATTTTCCTCACAGACTGTATTATTATAGGAAACTATAAAAGTGAACAAAATCAGTTTCTGAAAAGCTGGTTCTTGACCTAATATCTAAATAAAAGTTTCCATTTAAGTCCAGCCTATAATATCACCTACCAGATGTTCTTTTATGCTATGCAGGCCCATGTAGTCAACTCAGCAGTCATGCTGAGCATCAGCCTTGCAGTGAACCAAGCTTAATATACTAACACCAGGAACTCCTCAGACTCTGACATTAAGTTTCTCTGTTTTAAGCAACACTCTTTGCCTTTCCTCTCATTTTCCCCAACTGCATTTTACAGCTTTTGCCAGTAGGCCTCTTGACCAATTATTGATTAGCATTGTTATTACTGGGATTTATTCTGCGCATGAGCAAAATAGGTAGGAGTCTATGGCAGTTACGCTCAGACAATGAAGAGAGCAGATCCTTGTGCCCTTTTTGCCCACATCAGAGTCAACTTTAGCTGTCCTACTGTTGCTGGGCTTGAGTTGAGTGTGTATGGTGGCGGTGGCACCTCTCCACAGGTGGAGGGCAGACCTCTCCCAAAGGCACCAATCACTCTCCCATTGTTGCTGGCCACTCAGATTTATGAAGCCCAGCTTTTCAAATATATCCTCACCCCCATCCACTTACCATTTGGGGCTATGGCTGTTCAGCCCCTGTCTAGTGGGACAGCAAAGTTCGGTATTGAAGTTTCCAATACTGCACTGTTGGGAAAGTTGTGCCTATCTCCAAATATTTCCAGGTGAGGGCAGTCATGTCAATTAATGAGTAACATTTTGAATAAATGTGTGATTTATATAACTAATGGTGCATCTAGATTAATTGCAATCCTCTCTTTGAGTATACATCCCCTTCAGCTGTGTAATCTGCATTTTTGACATTTTTCTGTCTTGCTTACAAACACTAAGATTTTTCAGACTGCCCACTTTCCCATGAGCACTTATATCTTTTAGGATACCTTTTAAAATGTCAGGGATCTGACTACTCAAAGCCTTGGTATGTGGCCTTGATTGCTTTCTTTTTGTAGGAAATTTTCTATACTAGCGATCTACTTCACCATGAAATACATCTGTATTCTGTACACTGATGCTTGGATAGCAATGACCCCCCTCCAGAAAACTAACAGGGAAGAGTTCAAGATGTTCTCCTAACTTCTTTCAGGCTCATGATCCTCACACTGTAAGAAGGAGAATGTAAGGAAGTGGGTAGAAAGGGCAGGTACTGGTGCTACTTCTCACAGGTGGAAACAGATGATGTGGTAGGATACCCACGCTGACACCACAGTCAGCAAGGAAATGATCATTAAAACCGTAATGCTCTGCTCCACGTGCATGTACATCCAGTTTACCAGTTCCTTGGTGACAGAAAACAAGATCAAGCAACAGGCTCTTCCTCACAGCTGTGTCATTCCAGAGGAATCTTTGGTGACCAGACACAGAATCACAGAGTTTTTGAGGTTGGCAGGCACATCTAGCCGTTGTCTTATCCAATCCCTTTCTGAAACAGAGCCACCTACAGCCACTTGCTCAGGGCCATGGCCAGGCAGCTTTTGAACATCTCCAGGGATACACCAGCAACTCTTCCTCCCCTTCTTATGTGAAAAGCTCCAAGAAAGGGCTTCCTGAGCAACATCACACACGGGAAGGTGGTTCCCCATCAAACATTCAGGTTGGCCTGATCTGTGAAGCGAGATTCAAACACATGATTTAAATGCTCTAGGTAATCTTGTATATTGTTTGATAACAAGAGTCAGCTTGTTTCAAGATATTTTCCTTGCTGCCAAATCTGTTTGGTAATATTAGGCTCTGCACACTTCTTCAGCTTCTACTAACGGAGTCAAAATGCACTTCACACTACTCTAGTCTTTATTTGGTGGCTATCACCTGGTTTCACAAATCTTTTGACTCCCAGTGTTGAGAGCACAGGAACTCTCCTGTTTTGGTTTTCCTATGTTGCTTTGTGATTTGAGTTACAGAAGAGACAAGCATTTAACTTGAGCTTTGAAAACTCCTACATGGGATTTTACAGGGAAGGACAGTGCATTTAGCTGCCTTCTCAAGCATGGCATAGCAAAGTTTCTAAAATATTAATCATACCACTATAAGAGCATCCTCTAGTGAACATTATTCTTTTCCTTTTATAAAAAAGACTGAACAAGACTCCTTATTTCTGCAAAATCTGTGCTCTGGTTAAGTATATAGTTATAAATATATTTACTTACATTATTTTTACATCTTTTATCTCGTAAGAAAAGTATATTACCCCTTCAACATACAAGGCACTTTAGGTTAAAGAGGTATGGAAATACAAACCAGTTATGGTTAAAAAGATAAGAAAAAACTTAACAGGGCTGAACCCAGTTAACACAGTGACACTACAATGTTATTAATACTTCTGTGAATTGTTTCTGAGAGCAGTATCATTAACTTGTCTGAAATTTATGGATTTTCTTCTATTAAGAGGATTGGCTTCCTCTGCCAATTGCTGTTGTAGGGCCATTGACAGTGGTCTCTTCTTACACTTCTCTTACAGGGAACCTGGTGAGCCCTATGAAACATCATTTCCATCAGATGTAGCTGTTTGTTGTCCTCATTTTGCACAGAGATGACAAAGCTTCCAAAGGGCAGGCAGATGGCAGCCTAGACAAGGAATCCCTGAGCATCCTAAGCACCTGCCCAGTGGCCCAGCCATGAGCTCAGGATGCCCTTAAGACCCTCATGTGGGCAGTTGAGCAGCAGCAGCACAAACATCAATGACTTGTTCATGGTAATGCATTTCTGTTTTCTTTCAAGTATGAGGGGGAAAAAACAATACAGAAAAAAAGGCAGATGATGTCTCCATACACTGAAGGGACTCTTTTCTGGAAAATGAGGACTTTCAGAAACATGTGTTTGACCTTCTACGGGAAAAGGCCAATGTGACTCTGGGAGCACAGAAACCCTTCTTCACTCTAACAGTCTAAGCAGTCCCTTACAAATCTTTTATGGACAGGCAGCCAGACAAACCAGTTTTGGCTTGTTCAGGCCTTTTAAATGGAAATAAATTCTTCAACCTTTCGTATCAATGACAGAGCACTTACAAGCCTAAATATCTCATAAATGTATAACTTGTGTTAAATTGCCCTCTAGAGGAGACAAAATAGAGGCAACAGAATGAAGAGCTGGAAACCAATTTTAACAAACTTTTTAAAAACAGCAATAGTACCACAGTAGTGCCTTGCTGTTCTTTCAATAAATCAGGAGGGAAATTTCATTGTACAATCACCCTTTGTTCCATTTTGCTTAAGGGCATAAAAATCATGTACTACAAAATAAAAGTGTGTTGTAGTTTCAAGATGATGAGGCAGATCTTCATGGATCAAAGGTGGAGTTCTGTTTTTCAGATAGGGAGCTGCATTCTTCATTTGTAATGAAGAGATGCAGAAGAGAGCAGGATGAGTTTTTTAATTAGAAATGGATTGCTAGTGATGCGAATCAACTCTGTTGCTTCTGTCCCATTCAATTCCAAGATGGCACTTTAAAGCTTTATTTCTCATCATGCTTAATTGATAGGCTTTTGCAAAAAGAATCCCTAGAAAAAAAATCTTTAATTATTGCAACCCTTTGCTCTTGCAACAAGAATTTGATAGATGCCTATAAGTTTTCCATTTTATGGAAAGTTGTCTTTAAATTTGAAAGAATGGCTATATCCCTTACCTGGACCTTTTCACCCTTACCAAGCCTGCCTGCCTATATGAAAAAGAAACAAAGAGCATTATTTATCTTAGGGGTAAAATGTGTGATAAGGGTCATCTGCTTTCAGCAAAAAAGATAAGTAGCCAATCAAAGAATTTTAGCCTTCTGTCACACTAGTGAAAATGTAACATGTAAGAGCAAGTATTTGGGTGAATGGGGGGGGGGGGGGGAACAAGGAGAGTTTAAAAGGCCAGGCATCTGGAGGAAAATTCATCCCTACTGAAAGTTTACTGTTATGAAGTTTTATAGGAGATGAACTTGGCCCCTTCTTTTGGGAAGCCACAAGGAGTTATATTATCATATAAGGTAAAACAATGCATTAGTCATTATTTATTATGTATATTTAGGAAACCTCTTAATCCTTTAACATAGTATTCGGGGGGGGGGGGGGGAGAGGGAGAAAAACAATTCCAGTCATTCCGGTCACTATAGCTGCAAAGATATGCAGACCATGGCTACTTTACCAAAATAACAGTGACAACTTTTCTGTAGATTGTAAATGAAAAGACTGAAAAATGAGAGGAAGTTGGAGAACCAAAGGTCTCTGATATGATATAGCAACATGAGAAATTTCCTGCATCACAGTGATACCTTCCCTAGACACCTGCCCTACCTCTCTGATGGATATTGCTGGCCCCAAGGTAGGGAAATCTGATGCACTATTAATTAGTTTCCAAATTGCCGTAAGTTTCCATATTCAAGTAAGGTGATTCCTCTTTCAACGCACCTTAATATAATAAGCTGAAAGCACATATCAGTCAGCTCCCTCAGTATTCATGGGTACATCCCTTCAGGGCCCTATGTATGTCCAGTTTGCTTTAGTATTTTCCATCCTGAGCATTGTCCACCAAAGAGAAGACAACCTTGCTCCAGACTTTCCCCCTGATCTCTGCAGACTGAGGTTAGTTGCAGCTATGCTGTTATGCTGTCCCTTTATTTGGGAACAAAGACCTGTTTTAAATTGCCTCCCACCCCCACCTATGTGAGGTGAGGAATATATCATCTTGAAACTTATAACACTAATTCTAAATATAACTCCAGAGTCCACAGTGTATTCTGAAATAAACTTATTTTTGTAATTACTCCAGTCCTAAGACCCATAGTAACAAAGGGCAGTTGATATCTACATACCTATACCTAAGTATTTATAAATGCTTGAGAGCATATAAACAATACAGAAAGAGAAATGTAGCAAGAATGTAATCCCATAAGTCTGGTGCACAAGACACACTTATACACATCACATCATATTCTTATGATGCATGAGAATTGCATAATAATTTGATGGGTGCATTTCTAGAATTGTATATAGTATCACTCTGCTGCCTCTACAGATTACAAATAGGGACAGTGTATTAGTATGGGCATGAGAAAAATGAGTTAAGGCATTCATCTGACAAAGCACTAAAATAGAACCATAATATCAAATCAATGTAAGCTCCTGTAGAAAATGCATAGTAAAAATGTTATCAATTTAGGCTTACTCATGACTTTGCTGTAAAGCTTTCAAGTTTCTACACAAGCTGATTTGAGTAAGAACGTCATATTATGAAAATGGAGCTTAGCTTTATTTGAGACATTTCATCCAACGTTCTCCTTTTAGGAACACATTTGTTGGTGCCTATCATTCTGCAAAATGAGCACCCTTCAAAATATTTCACAAGCTGCAGGTTCTGTTAATGGGTTCGAGTAGAAGCAGTTCTATCGTGGCCACTCATTGCCATCCTCCATGTGCTCACCAGGTTCTAAGAGATCATTTAATGTATTAATATTTAGCACTATTTAAATTCTCTCAATAAGTAACCAAAACAGTGCCATTACCTTCACGAACTGTGAAAAAAAGTGAAATTTTGGGGGAGAATATGGGGGATGTGGAGTTATTGTAATGAGAAGGAACTGGCTTTGTTGGGTAGAAATTTGCAGAAAATAAGGCTTCAATCATTCCACTTGCTGTGAAGAATCTCATCCTGTGCTTCTAGCTCCTGTCATTTTCTGTCAGCCTCAAAAATACAGATGTAAGAGGCACATCAATTTGTTGGTGCAGTTCTATGACCACAACAAGGTGATCAAGAAGCACAGCACCACTGAATGGGTGTCCCTGTGCCCTCATGCACTTCTACCACATCAGGTTCAGTAGGGATGAGCTGAGTTTGCTTGCTGATCTGATTAGAAACTAATCCCACTGAAGTCTTAGTTGAGGCATGCCTGAAGCACTGCTTGAGCTGATACAAGAGCAGTGATGGGAACACACACCAAGATAGGTGGGACAATAACACCCTGCAATTAGACTGCCTTTAGTCCATCATGAAACTGCAGGACTAATGTACAGAGAAAAAACCCAACAGTTCTAAGCACCAAAGAGCTGCATTGCTCCTGTTCAGTGACTATAGGTAGAGATTTTCATTCTTGAGCCATGGAGTCTCCCATTGAAAACTGCTTCTCATCCTCTGGAAGAACTCTCTGAATTACAATACCATAGGTCCTGCCCTGTGCTGAGCCAAGCACAAGAGTGAAGTTTGTCTTCTTGCGTGAAACAAATACAGGATACTGCACTAACCAGGCATGACAATAATACATCTGTGAAAAGAAAACCATCTACTCAAATTAACTATATGCCAGCTTTTTCCTGACATCCTTTTAAGAATAATACTACACTGAGAGGACACCCTTAGAGCAACACAAAATGCAAGCACATAAGAAATCAAGATCTGAGGTTTGTTGTACATATCATTCCTATTTTTAGATGATGGTCCAATCCAAGGAGACTGTTTATCAACAAGATGATAGAATGTGTCTTGAAAGGGACAACACACATTTGTTACTGTCGTACAGTGGGTCTGCTGTAAATCATGCAGACTAACAAACCAGCCAGCAGCAGTAGCTCATGCATACTGGGCATTTTTAAATGGGCAGAATAAATCTCTTGTCAGAGATGTCAGAGATAAAACACACTTCATCACCTTTCCCCTTCACTGAGGGAAATCAGGAAGAACAATAATGGAATATTCATTTAGAGAAATGTCTCTGAAACAGATATTGAAGGACTGATAATAGAAGATGTTTGCAGAGCATTTTATAAACAGCCTGTAGAATCACATGAGAAACTAACACATTATAGCTTGTAAGCCTATGCATACATTTAGCTCACACAGAATAAGTGTGAATTACTAAGTGCACTTTTTTCAATTTTTACTCTTCTCAACTGCGTTCTCCCAGTGGCAGAAACATAAATACTATGCTATATTCCACTGCATTATGCCAGTGCTACTGGTAGTGTACCCTTATCTGTTCCATATCTTCACAGTAAAGTGTGAAATGACCTTGAGACATTGAGATTTTTCCTCTAAGTCTGTACCATCTCTCAGTCCTATGATTTCTAGGGTAGCTCTGCACTGATAATGTACAAGAGTACTGTGAGAAGCTCCCTGCACTTCAGGCATACCTTCCACCACAAGAATATTCTATTTATTTATGTTCTTTGTTACCCCTGCAAGCAGTTTTGTCCAGGTCTGCACTTCTTTATCTGAGAAGTGTAGAACTGTTTATAGCTGTGGGGTCTCCAGTGATAGGGCAGTGCCCTATCTCTTATCATCCCTCTTTGCTGTGTCCCACAGACACCTGGTCAATTACAGAAACTGCTTCATAGCTAGATGTTCTAGGTTCATGAGGATTCCCAAAATTACAAACACTGAGACATGAAGAGTACAAACAAAGCAACTTTATTCTATTACTCGCGACAGCAATTAATACATACCGACCCCTGGATTTCTGAAAAGCCGCTGAGTAGGATAAGGAGATGGAGCATGGTACTTGGCAGGAGGGGCAGGTAGGCCATGCACCTTCAGGGTGTCCTCTGGATCAAAGCAGTGTACATCTCATCCTCCTCATCCATCCAACCAAGAACCACTTCTTATATCCCCCTCATAGGTGTGGAATTTGCCAACTGCGACATCGGCTCATGTGTGGCCAGGGTGCAAACTGAGATCACAGTTGCTTATGATACCAACTCTGTGCCAACAATGGCTCTGTTGTTTTTCTTCCAGAAGTCAAGTTCCCACCAGTTAACCTAATCTATTGTTTCTCTTTCCAAGGTTCAGTTCCCAACAGTGAAACTATACAATATTTTCCCATGCCGCATTGACAAGCACAACCACGGACCAACTATGACAGGGCCTCAGATACGACTCAGGTCCCTGACACACTAGACCAAGTGAAACCAAGCCACAGGCATGCCAAGAAAAGCTGAGACAGAGCAAGCCTGACAAACCACAGCCATGCTGCCTTGCAGATTCAACACAAAGATTATGGTCTGCTACCTGAGAACAGCAATCTTGTGCTGCAAGGACAAGGCTCTCAGTCCTAGATCTGTACATCCCAAATCTGCCCTTTCTCTGAAAAAAAAATAAAAATCATCCTTCTCTAGTAAGCAGATCAAGTCACCAGCATTTAACTTTTTTGTCTGAAAGTAACTCACTTGTTCCCTGCCTGCTGGTATCTTACCCAGCAACTCCCACCATTTAGAGGATGATTGCAATACGATCACCATCCGTCAGCAGCCACACAGGGGCTTCTAGGGCAAGCCAGCGTGCCTACACAGGGAGTCCCTTCCCTAGAAGCAGAATGAAAGAAGAGGATCAGATCCCCATTCAGTATCAATCAGCAGAACTTCACTGAGATTAATGACAACAAACTTACGACAGATGTGAGAACTATTAAAAATGCTTTTGTTTGTGTACAGCAGGAATATTTACTTGTAATTCTACCTTCTAAGAATTCACTATTTGAATTCTTTGAATCATGTTTGAATTTACAACCGGACATAAAGGGCAGTTTTCTGGTCTCCTAGTCAGTGCTCAGGAAGGGAATAAGGTCCTACAGAACCGGTGGTTTCATCCTCATTGCCTACACATTTGCTGAGCAGAAACATGGTACCCTCTGAGCATTTGAAATCCTTATGGGAATCCTCAGTGCCTCAGATCTAAGGAAGTAAGGAGGGGGAGAAGAGGGCTTTGAACAACACTATACAACTAAATTCTTTGACATTTGGGATTTGAAACCACAGGTTTTCTGTTTTGATTCAGGCAAAAAAGTCATTAAAAATGTTCAGCTAAAATGGCAAAATGTATGCAAACTTGTGTCTGTTTCTGCCCTCAGATGACTCACCTCTTTCCTTCTCATAGTGCCCTGGTTACTGCTGTTTTGCCAAATAAGAAATTATCCATTCAGATTAATAATTGTGTCACATCTAGGCATGCTAACTAATAACTCTGAGCTGCTATTACCTGCTCAATAGCCTTCATAGCCCAAACTGCAGTGTTGGGTGTCTCACTTTGCTTACCTCTGGAGAACTGCATGAGGATGCTGGATGTATGTGGATCATGCCCACACATATTAGAAGTCAGTGTTTAAATATCCCATTGAACAACTCGATCTGTCATTAGAATGATGATATAAAGGCCTCAAAATTGTACATCCTTGATGTCAAGACCAAATTATTTTAAGCTGCAGCCTTACTCTTAAACTGCAGCTTCACAGAGAGGCTGTGAGATGAGGCATGGTTTTATAGTCATTGCAGTAATATATGACTTAGCAATGCAAGATAATAAGTTTCATATTTTTGATTCTGAAGCACTGCTTTGGCAACTAAGCCTAATGTTGTTGCACTGGGGTCATGACAACTAAGCAACCAGACTGAGTTTACCTGTGCACCCAGATATTAGGAGGGTGAGGTGGAAAACAGTATCTTTCTCTGGGCAGTGAAATCTTAAACTGTTTTCTGTAGCAAGACTTCTACAAAAGAGGAAAGATAAATGTCCTTGCCCCCTTTTCAGACCATATGGACAAGGTTTGGACTAGCAACTTCTTGAAGTAGTCCTTGGACTGAGGTGGGGACCTGGAAGACTGTAACCACTCTATGATTCTACAAATGATGGACTGTAAGAGTGGTGGAATAAGGCTTAAGGCTTACCTCCCCACCCCATCCACATGCTTTCACTTTAGATTAATAGCCACTAAAAAATGCCACTGATACATTTATACAGCTACCAGCAAGTGTAGTGAAGGCTACATTGCCAGAAAAAGCACCAGTGTTTGGCTGCCTTAACCTGTGCATTCTGTGCATCTTGTCCACAGAGAAGCTCTCCCCTCTGCAAATACATTCTGCTTCCTGGGACCTCAAGGCACATGGAATCAGAACGGTTTGGGTTGGAAGGAAACTTAATGATCATATAGTTCCAAATACCTGTTGTGGGAAGGGACACTCTTCACTAAACCAGGTCACTCTGAGCCCCAGCCAACCTAGCCCTGAACACTTCCAGGAAGGGGACATCCACAGTTTATCTGATTTCTCTGCATATGTAGCAATCCACTGGCTGTGGAGAAAACCTGGCAGATACCACCAGTTCTCTGGCAACTTTGGCCTGATAAAGGACTTACTGCAGATAAATCCATAAAGACAGATTAAGAGCCCTGCCATGGGAAACCTGTAGGCCAGGTCAAAAACTTAAATTAATTAATTGATAGGAGAACATTTTTACATTTTTTTGCAAATGTTTTATTTTTCTCTTACGCAGAATTGCCCAACCTTTCCAAGTATATTTTAAGATTGCAATAATGATATCTATTAAAAAAAGCTACAAACTCTAGTTCATTTTAATGTATGTTAATTTTTTATGAGTTTGATAAGTATTTCAGTTAAAATGCCTGGCATTTGAAACATAAGAGGGGATAAACACAATGTACTAAAATCCCTCTGGCATTAAAAATTTTATTATCTCTCGATCTATTGAAGTTAATAGGAGTTTTGGCTGAGTTACAAAAGAGTAAAGGTTGTAGTCATAACTATTTAGATACAATAGTAACCACGGAGGTAGTGGATCAAGGGTTGGACTTGATGATCTCAGAGGTCCTTCCCAACCCGGCTGATTCTATGATTCTGATGGTATGAGGATGACAGAAAGCCTATACACGCATTTGGAATGTTAAATGCCGCATTAAGAGTGACAAAATATTTTAACGATGAAATAAGACAAAAAAATCACAGCAAGCTGGGCCTCTTCTATATTACTTATTCTGAAGTAACTTCTAAAATTTGAAGTGCCTCTGCATAACCTCAGACAGACAACAGAACCTTACTTAATCAAGCACTTCTCCCTCAGCTTCTGAATGAGTAATCAAAAGTTACAGTTGGCAATAAAGGCTATTTAACTTCTATTCCGTATTCTTTGTACTGCTGCGGATGCCTGGGAAGCTGAAATTGTCTATAACTCCCATCAACAAACTCTAACATTGCCCAGGGGAGATCTCAGGCAATATTTTATCCCATATTGCCTTCCCCATAGCCTTGTTGTGGCAGAAAGACGGGGAAGACCTGTCTTTCACAGCAAATGCCAACAACCAATAGAAGGTCTTTGTGAAGCAATAACCTAAAATGAGCTGGATATACATCATATATCTCAAACTTACATACTATATGAACATATTGTGTATAGATAGATACACATAGGTATACATGTTATGCAGTGTGTAAATATATGACATGTATAATACACTATATACAATATAGCATAAAGTATACACTATATTTTGCTAATCAGTATTATGAGAGTTCTGAACAATGACATTGGTATAAAAATGTTCCAAGTTTCTTTGACTGCCTGCAACACTCCACCATTTATTATCCACTTTCTTGGGTGAGATCAAGAATACTAAATAAGATACAAAAACTTACAAACCTTTATTTTACATTACTCCCAAATCAATGTCTCTCACTTCTTCTACACACTATTAAATTAGTTTTTTGGACTAGCTTTTATTTCTAAAACAGTGCTCTTCATCAAGGCAGGAGTCCAATGGAAATGCACTAATCATACCCTAAACCCAAGAGCTGCACCTCTTCTGTTGGTTTCATCTGTTAACTTTGTAGCTGTGCTTGAAAACTCCGACCAGTTATTCAGCATGATGTGTATTCATCAGAAACCAGTATTGCATACTACTCAGTGTGGGACTGCATGCTATATCTGAACTGATTTTTTGTGAAATTGTCCAGTATCTGTTTGGCCAGTAAGGTCCATTGACACTACTGTAAGCACTTTTCTCATGTGAAAGTCAAATCTTTCATGCGTACTTTTGTATTTGAATTACGATATTCTACAAATTCTGATTTAGACAGATATATATGAATGCTGTACAACTATGTTAACAATTAAGAAACATTTGCATATTTTTAACTAACGGCTTTATGTTAAAGTCCTTTTTTTTACCCCTCAATGTCCAAATGTAGTAGTTTTTTGTTGAAGACAGATTTTAAAAGCACTAAAATCCTTAAAGACTGAGGAACAGGATAGAATAAATGGCCAAGCTTAAAGACCATACAATTGTATAGTTCTATTTTTTGAGAGAAATTTCTGATCAGCAGCATTTTGGGGATGCTTTGCTTGGAATTTCAGAATCTTTTCAGATACTCTTCCTTTGCTGGTGATCTCTGGCAGTAGATGGCTAGAGCACTGCCTCTTATTTTTAGGAATATATATGCTAACCCAAATTAGTCTGTTGTCTCCATTCTGGTATTTCTCAGTGACTTAACTTTTGATTAAAGGTCTAGTAAAGTCACTTGAAGGACTTCTAATACCAGCAGATTCTGAGTGAATATATTTGTAAACTGAAACATTTCTATCTCTTCTCCTTCTGCCCCATTCTCATACTACACAAATAACATGAAGCAGATTTTCATTTCATTAGTGAGAATTATTGTTGCAGATTTTGTTTACAGCCATCGTTTCACAATCTCCCATGTAATTCTTCTTGCTGATTTTCCTCCTTGCATTAGTCCTCAAATCTCTGTACAGCCAGTCAAGTACACTAATAATCTGCATTATTTATGGTTTCAGTGCTGTTTGAAGGAAGTTGCTCTGTCACTAACCATGGTAGGTTGCTCTGGGCAGGCAGCCTTCCAAGTGTCTGGAATTATATTTGACTCATGTTTTCAAGCATGGATGAGATTCAGGATTATTAACTTATCCCTCTCAGGATCTATCTTCAGAACCTTCTTAAGCTACCATCTGTAAATGCTATAAGCAAATAATTTTTTTTACTTGCAAATATGATTTAAACACACATTTTTGATGTAAGGCATTTCACAGGTTTTCTCCTTGGACATTGTTTTCTGCACTGTTTAAACAATTCAAAACTGAAGTCTAGACACAGAGAGCAGTTTAACTCTTTATTGCTAAATCTTAGTCGATAAATGAAAGTTACTGACCCTACATTGTCCAGACTGGCTATCTCTGGACAGCACTGGCCTATACACATCCCCATGCTGCCTCCAGTGCCACAGGACTCTCCTCGTGCACTGCAGCATGCCCTGTGCACTGGTAGCTGCCTGCACAAAATGCAAACTTTTCCTTACACAACTCAAGACATGCCCAAACTTTGCCATGCGTAACAATGAGCATTTATAGGGAAAAACCCCAAACCTGTGTGAGGGTCACTAGCACTTCAAATTGATTTCTTCTGTTTTAATAATCACTGTTGACCCTTACTGGGGGCACAATTTCCTGGGGCTGGCAGAAGTGGCCTTCTGTAGAGCAGCCAGCCTCTTCAATATGGTTCATTAACATAGTTAAAAGTCAACTTTTATGATCATCATTTCAGAAACTTCGATACCTATAAATCATTTACGATTACTGAGGAGAAGGTCATGCTTAAAAATTAAATAAGCCCTTTCACACAAAAGAATCTGTTACTACTTCATTTGTTTCAGGCAAAATGCACATTTTTTTAAACCGGATTTCTTTGAAGAGCCAGCTGATAACTGATAATTCAGTTAGATTCAATATTTTTCTAAAAAGTTACTTTACAAACACTTTTCCTGGTTTTAATCTTTTCAAACTATACTTAACTGTCTGCTTTATGAATAATCAGTATGAGTTTATGGATCTGCTGGGCCATAAAATAAAAAAGCAGTGTCACAAAGACAAAATGCAATGCAGCAGTCCACAGCCCATACTCACATGCTGTTTAATGCCAGCACTCTCCATACTTCTTATTTTAGTACTTTGCACTTACTCCCTCAAATTTTCCCCCAGAGTGCTGTACTGTATGGTGCTGGTCCTTCTTCTGTTCCTTGCTTTCAGCATCTCAAATCAAAACTGCTGTGAAAGAGAGACATCAGACCTCTTGGCCAAAGGGCAAATTAAGAAATTGGTGGTGAAGTTCATAACGGCCAAAATAATCATAAGGGTAAGAAGAAGAGGAAAGAAGTGTAGGGGAACATCACCAACCATATCTGGACAAGAATCACAGATGCAAATCTGCCATCTCCCACTGGGGACTGCCAGGCCTCCCTCCTTCCATTCCACTCCTTGTTCCACTGCCTGGCATTTTCTATCTCGTACAGGAAAGAGAGACTAGTAATAGACTTCACTGGGAGTGAATAGACTGCTAAGTGAAAATGAAAAGCAGATCTCAGTTACACAAAATAGGATGGAAAAGCACCTTACAGAAAGAATGTGAAGAGGCTAAAAATGCAGTTAAAATTCCTTTCCCCATGGAAAAGTTTTAGGCAATACCAAATAACTCTCTCCAAGTGAAGGAAATATAAGCATGTAGCAGAGTGGACTTCAGGTTTGTAGATTTATATTTCTCTTTAAAGAGTAATTACTTGTGGGGTTTATTTGTATTTCAAAATGAACAGAAAGTTCCGCTTTACAAGCCTAGCTTTTCTGTTACTGTGCTGAACAACATTAAAATAATAAAATAATAATTAAAAAATATTAAAAGCTGTTAAAACCTTTCTGAGTGATCAAATGAGACTTTGATCCCTACAGCTGAGAGGCCCTTGAGTAAGCTTGAAAGTAAGCATTTATTTTTGTGTGACTAGAGTGTGCAAAGCCTTGATAGCAGAACACACTAAGCAGCCAAGAATGAGTGGGTGAGGAAAACTTATGTGAAGGAGGCACTGACATTCTACTTCAGGATGTGCGAGCATTGGCAAATGTAACAACTTTAAATCTCATTACCCCTTTCTGTAGTTTCTCTTAGTGAATTTTTTATTGTAGACAAAAGAAGTAATCTCTGTTTCCATGAAATAATGCACCTAAAATCTCAACAAGCAGTCTGTAGTTCCCCAGTTTCAGTGTGATTCTGTTTACAAGGACATATGAGGTTTGTTTCTACTTCACTGAGATCAGGATTAAATTCAATTTTTTCTTTATACATTCTAATTTGGAGAAAGCATCAAACCAAGACCACATTTCTTGAATATGGCCTGTAAATGCGTGACCTATAAATGCTTATAAGTGCATAGTGTTGTGTTATCAAGGCAAGTACAAAGGATTATCTGTAAATCTGTGTTGTTCCATTAGAAACGTCCTTTTACAAGTGCTGCAAATCACCGAGGAGTGAGGTGGGAGTGCCCTCTTGTGTTCACAGAGAAAATCTTAATGGTCACCCTCTTCAAAATCATAAAGTGGGGAAAATTTATCCACTCAAGCATCCGTCTCCCAGGCTGGTTGTGGGTCAGGTGTACACATCTGGTCATCATTGTAAAACCAATTGCTCACGAGTTCAAACAAGGTTTCAGCTTCTTGTCTTGTCATGCAGCATCCTGCAGCACATTTCTCCTTCACCGGTTCTTCGGCTGCAACCTTCAGGAATCCCTGGCTGTGCACACAGCCCTGTCCTACGCAGGGTGTGGAGAAACATGGGCAAGAGCCTCTCTGCATGATATTCCCTCCTAGGGCCTGCAAGATGAGTCCTGCATTTGTTGAGAAACGTGGATATAAAGTAGGATCAAGTTACTGCAGCTCCTAGCGTGGTCTGTGGTAACTCAAACTGGGGAGACAGGAGGAGAGGGATGTATGGAGCTGGATCTCTTTCTGGACTTCCAGAAGGAGAGAATATGAGTAATCTCTTAGTCTGCTTCTCCCTACAAATAGTCTGCTGGGCTGGATAAGGTTTTCAAACTCTGTGACACTCTTAGTACAATATGTATCCATCATGCTAAATCTATTTTGTTTTACCCCTTACTTGCATGTAAGAGACAAACCCTACAATCAAGCTGTGCCACAAACTCCCAATGCAGTCCATGAAAACTGCTTAAACATACCAATTAACTACAAGATCTTAAAGAGAAATGAAAGATGTCAATTAACATTTCCTTAACTGAGATCCCCTCCTCTCTTCATATCTACTTACGCAAGACAAAGTGCATGTTTGAGTAATTTGAGTAAAGAGAAAGAAAAATAAAGAAAGAAAAATGAAAGAAATGTCACAAAGTAGTTGTTTTAAATACTGTGTTGGCCCAGTGAACTATAATAGTTTCAAGTAGATTACCTGACACAAGCCAGCTTAAAGCTGCACTGATGAGCTTCCTTCCTCAACAGTACTTAGAAAGTTTCTGTTTTGTTCTTAAACAATAGAGCACCATCATCAGATTTTTTTTTTTCATTCAGGTGATACAATTTATAGCACACTGTAGCAGCTTCTGAAGTTCTCCTTGCTTTAGAGGAGTACAGAATTGGTTCACAGCCCCTATTGAGTTCAGCAGAAAGGCTATATCATGCAGAATCCGTGGATCAGTAACAATTGTGTCACCTGGCTCTGTATCCAATGTCAATAAAATGCTGACTGGGGGCTCTTTCCCATATGGGTGCAATGTCAGGAATTGCCAGGTGAGCTAAGTGGGATGCCCACAGCAGTGGGCTGCTTGCTTTGCCCAAGAACAGGTACTGGCGAGACCTTTTTATATCTCGCACAACATCACAGGCTTCCACCTAGGAGCTGCTCCAGATGAGGCTGAGCCAACTGCTCTTCCCTGGAGGCATGCTCTCTGATCTGATCACTAGCCTCTCTGAAAACTTCCTCAGCATTGCTTTTTGAGGAGGAATAGAGAATCTCCACAAGTGCATCTCCTAGTCATTCATTCCTGGTTCCCAAGAGGGCCTGGCTCAGGGATTGCAAAGGATGCTGATGGGAGTACACCCTGCGACTCTGGCAGCAACTGGAGATTAAGGAGCACCAGAGGATTCATGTCTGTAATGGGACTACAGCTCAAGATTCAGACTTTGCTTGCTCTGCTCTGCAAGGGTCCTGTGTTTAGAAATTGTGAGCGCTCATTACCTCTGGCAGAGGAATTTCTTCATGTCACATGAACTGCATAAAGAAATCTCATCTGCCTATTAGCTGCATATTCTGTAGCCAAGCAGAGCATATTCCCAGTGCTGACAAGGAGTGTCAGCCTTGTCCCATACTTTTTCCTACACAGCTTAAGTAAAACCGAGGATGAGAAAACAAGGTGGCCTTGTCTTACTCTACTGTCTGCTGTTGACCAGGCAGAGAGAGCATGCAACTTCTGAAATGCCCACGTCTTTCCCCCTGTTGCCCTGTGAGCCTGGGTGAGCTCCTTTGAGTTTTGGTGAATATCCAAGAGAGCGTAACCAGGCAAAGCAGATTAGAGCATCAGAGGGCCTTCAGCAGGAGGCATCTTGTCTGAACACTTTCATCATAAAAGAAGGACGCAGCCTCAGCTGTATCAGGAGGTCAGTTACCAGCTCCAGCCAAGAATATCAGGACAGGGAATGTGTCCTTGTGTTCATGGTAAAAATTTGCAGTGCTATGAACTTCCCTCCTAGGAAGTTATCAATATATTAGTTTTCCTTCTCTACAAGTTTACAAATAATTTACACAGCTGAAATGGCTTATTTGGGTTTTAATTAATTGTATCATGGTTATAGGATTAACTATGTTGCCTGCCTCTTTCTGTTCTTTACAAATACAGACTCCCACCTTCAAACACCAAGCACATTAATCTGATATATCTTAGGGCAGAGCATCACAATTGCGTTGCTCACTAGTGGGACCAGCCATAAAGGTACTGCTCTGAATATCAACTGTCCCTTTAATTTAGTTGTATTTAGATAGAGATTATCTCTTCCTTACAGTACAGGAGTAAATATCAGCAAAGAGGAGAAGAACAGACTTCTTAAACATCAACTATTGTTTATTTTAATGGTAGAATTCTTGCATTCAGGCATAGTTAAATAGCAAAATGGCATTTTGGATGGATCGAACGTGAGGTTTCACATCATATTTATAGCAGTCTAAGCGTTAGCTGCTGTCAGGGGACATCACCCGGCACAACTCTTCCCCAGCCCAGGGCTTGTGTTCCCACCATTTCCTTTCTGTTAAATCTAGTAGCTACGTACTTACAATGTGAGTCACCTCAGGTGGCTGATTTGCTAGAAAACTAAAGCTAAAAAATAATTACTTTCTGTTGCTGTAGCAGCATGTAGTAGCCAGTAGTAGTGACAGGAGAGGAGGAAAGAATGAGGTCATCCCTTTTAGCAGGAGCTGATAAGTTCTACTTAACTGTGAAGTTAAAACATATTTATAGAAAATGCTATTTGATCTCTCCCTGTATGAGAAAAACTGAGCTGCTAAGAGCAAGACACACTCACAAAACCTGCTAACCTATCCTGGAAAACTTGCTGTTTTTAAAAACAAGACATCATGGAAACAGAATTCTACAATAAAAGAACTGAGAAACACCCGTGTCTATGCAAACTTCATATAAAGAAAGACTCATGCAGCATCCAAAGTGAAGTCCTGATGCAAAATCACATCTATTAAAATTAATATATTGGCACAGTAGCTAAAGTAGTTACATTTTCCTGCACCTTTCCTATTTAAAAAAACCCCAAACTTGTATATGTTTTAATATGAATACTATGAGTAAAATAATATGTATGCCTATTTGATTGTCTTACTTTATCAAAGAAAACATTCCAAGCAGTTAAAGAAGCTTCCAAGTACTATCAACTTCAAAAGGAGTGCCTCTTTCTTTCCCGGAGATCTGTACTTATCACATCCAGATTCAATTCCAGATACTGGAATGCAGTTTTACAACTTCTATTTTGTTGTAATACTTCACATGGTACGTGATTTTAAAAAGAGCGAAGTGAGTATGTGTTGTTTTTCCTGATTCTGTAAGAAAGGCTCTTAAAGACAGCAATATTAAGAATAGTTCTGGTAAAAGTAATCAAATAGCCTTGTCTTCTCTAAGAAGCAGAGGAAGCCTCTTGTTAAGGAAAGTGAAGATATATTTCCTATTTAAAAGTGGATTTGACCCTAAATTTGCCAAGGCTATATAAATATGACAGAAAAGCCTTATTTTCCTTGTGCCTGTTTAATTAATGAAGTGATTACAAATTATATTAATATACAGCCGTGTTGTAAATCTATGAGAAGAACATTAAACAGTAGGTTGCTCTTCTCTCATCTTGCTACAGTACTTCCACTTCAATGCTTTCATCTCACCCGAGTCTGTTCATTTCATCTCTTTAAGAGTGAGCAAAAGCCAGTAAGATAAAGAGCAATTATATAGCAATTAAATAAAACATATTGTCTTCCAGAAATATGCTGTTTATATAGAATAACATAGAGGAGATTTAACAAGAGAGAAAGATGATGTTCCCAACTACTAACAAAGACTCAGACTGAAATTTCCCTCAAGTATTTTTGGGCATACTGAAATGCTGCAGTAGTTCAAGATAATGAGCACTTCTGTTAAACAATAAAATAGTTACAATTATATACTCCTAGAGACAGTACACAGAATTTCCTTTGCAAACAGAGGGAAAATCAGTCAATTTAACTTAAAGTATTAATATTAATTAGTTTGATTGTCTTAATACATGTTAATACAACTTGATAGTTTCTTTAAAGTAACCAAGTGCAGAGGGTTTGAGATTTTTTCTTGTATAAAGCTTAGTTATTCTTTATCATTAATTTTAGCCATAAATAAACTGATTAGATTATGGCAATAAACCCAGTGTGTCAGTATAAGCAAGTATTGTACACTTAGATTATCTTTGTAGCAGAAACCCCAAATATCCACCACAGCTGTACTCAACTTCAGAAAGGGGACATATCTAAAAATGAAGATGCTTGTTAAAAATGAAACTAAAAGAAACATCAATGTGCATTAAATCCTCACAAGGGGTATGAAGATGAACTGAGAACAATATCTTGAAGGTGCAAAATCACCATTCAGAGCTTGTAAAAGGGTAAAAAGAAGATCACAAAATACATGTAGGAATAACGCTGTTTAGTCTATCAAAACTAATAATATACGCTTTTTCAAATTCATGAGGCACAGAAAGTCTGTTCAGAAAAAATCAGACCATACAATTGCATTAATTTTTTGTTCTTGTGTTCAGTGTGGAAAATCTGGGGAAATTCCCTTTGAGGCTTTCACCAGGGAAGTTGCTTCAAAGTTCTTGAAGATGCTGCAGTTTCAACAGGATAAAATGATGTTCTGGAGGAACCCAGTGAAACATGTGAACTGCTAATTGTTGTGTGTGAGCTCCCCTTTAAATTGTATTGGTGCTAAAGAAGGGCAAGGAGCAAACAATTGTAATGTACTTCAGCCCACTAAGCCTGACATCTGTACCAGGAAAATAATTAAAAAATCATTAGTGCGCATCTAGATAAGTATCATCTGTAGGACAGTGGTCAGAACACTCGGTAAACTCATGTCATGCTTGCCATTGACAAGCAACTGCTAATGTGATCTAATGCACAGATTCCTTAAAGCCTCTTAGCAAATGATTTTAGGCAAACTAAGCAGACATGGGATAAAAGATAGGAAACAGAGGATAGAAGTAAATAGTTCATTTTTAGAGTGGAAGAAAACTACCTCAGAAATCTGCATGACCTGTACTGATGAACTTACTGAATTGATCTAAAGAAGGTGGCATGCGGAGGGGGAAAAAAACTAGTAATCAGTCATTGCTGACGCAAAAGTAAATGCAGGAGCTTAAAAAAGCTGAGTGAGTATAACAGCAACATGTGAAATTCAACATAGATCCGTAAAAAGCACTGCTCATTGAGGAAAGAAAACACAACAGCAAATGTAAAGTGGTGGACTCTGACCCTTATTGCTCAGACATGAGATCCTGCAGTTATGACAGATGGTTCTGTGGAAATGTCAGTTCCATGCACAGTGACAACCAAAAAAGGAAACCAAAGTTTAGGAAGTGCTGGGGAACAAAGAAGAAAATGGAGAATATCATCACACCTCTGCATAAGCCCATAAAGAACTGCTTCCTGAATGCACTGTATACTCTGTGACTCTCATCTCAAAACGAAACAAAACAAAATTTGGAGAAGATCCGTGAGGGTAAGGTCAAAGGTAGGAACTAATCCCCCTGTGAGGAATGATTAAATAAATGAGGTTTTCTCAGCCTGAAGAAGAGATTATGGAGCAGGGGCTCAACAAGTGCAGAGGGATGCATTGCTCACTGCTTCTTCTAAAACTGCAAAGAGCAAACAGACAGCAGATGCAAAGTGAACTACAGGAGGAGCATTTTACTATAATGCTAATTAAGCTCTGGTATTCCCTGCCCATTGTTGGGAATGCCAAAATTTTATACAGGCTCTAGGGAAGACTGAAAAAATTTACAGGTAGAAAATTAATAGAGAATTGTTGAATTCTCATGTACAAAAAACCCAAACAAATAATAAAAGAAACCCCAAACCCACTCCTAGGAGGCTTCTGAGTTTTATATTCCCAGAGGCTGGGCAAATATTCAGGAAAGGATCCCTATATGTTCTATCCCAACTCCCCTCCCTAGGCATTTATTTTTGGCTACAGTTGGAAGCAGGATACTAGTGGGAGGTGGGGGTGGTAGACCTCTGATCTGACCCCATACAACTATTCTAAATTTTTTATGATCTCATTTCTTATTATAAAAATAATAAAAAAAGAGCACTAATATTTCTGTGACAATAAAGTGACTAAAAATTCAAAGAGAGATAATTTAGAAGTTCAAATTAAAAATTCTGGTAAGACATTAAATCCAGGGTCAAATTCATAAGCTAAATGAAATTGTTTCCCAACTCATGCATTTTATGATGCATAATGTGAAATATAGCAGAGTCAGCCCAGGAGTTTACAATTAGTAGTATCTGTTCTGAGAAGGAAGAAATTAAACCTACATACAGTAGACTTCCTGCTGGGGAAGTGAGAGGGAAAGGGAACTCAGTATCTCAAAGGATGCACTGGTAACAACCCCAAACCAAACCAAACCAAGAGATGTGAGCCATCAAAGCTGCAATGCTATTGGAGAAATTCCAGGAAGCCAAACTTAAAATAGGAACAGAGGAGAAGTGGCAGGGGGGAGACAGAAATAAAGAGAAAGAACAAGAGAAGAAAGAAATAATTTGAAACAAGAAAAAGAACTTGTAGCAAGTTGCCTGGAACTGAAAAGCCCTGGAGGGTAATCACATCACCAGCCTTTCAGGCCAGCATATATTTCTGTAGGTCTCAACAGAGTCAATCCACTACACCCCCATGATCTCATAACCAACACTCCCTTCCGACAGTGCTGATGCTGTGCATGAACGCGCCGCTGTGTGGTGAGCTAAATTCAGAAGTGACTCATCTATAAACTAACACTTTATGGCAAACAGGCTTATGGTTCATACTAGCCTTAGGATCTCTCTGGGGAGTGGCATTTGAGGATCAGGTCTTGCTCTATATCTTACACCCTCATCCAGACACTTGGGATATAGGTTAAATATGTGGAAGCCTGAAGCAGGGGAAAGAAAGGCAAAAGAAGGAACCTTACTTTGAAATACAATCTGTAATTGTGGTGTACATTTTCATTTTGGTTTGGATAATTATTTTCAGCCTTGTAATTGTAATTGTTGCCTGCCTGCAATGAAGATGTACTTCACTTGACCTACAGACTTCTCCAGTGCTAGCAGACTTGGGTGATGTTGAGAAATATAAGGCACATTTCTTTGGGGATAAAAAGTTTACATACAATGTGCACTCAGGTACTGCTAGTAAACCTGTACCCTACAGTCTAATAGAGAGATGAAGAGTTTCCTCTGCTAAATTACAAAAGCCAGCGTGTACTTTCTGACTGAGGTGCAACCATACAACTTCCAGCAGCTAAAGTTGAGGTGGCATAGAGGGAATCATAACATGGTTTGGGTTGGAAGGGATCTTAAAGATCATGTAGCTCCAATCTCCCTGACATGGGTAGGGAAACCTTCCACTAGACCAGGTTGTTCAAAGCCTCATCCAGCCTGACCTTGAACACTGCCAGGGATGGGGCATCCACAACTTTTCTGAGCAACCTGTTCCAGTGCCTCACCACCCTCACACTGTCCCTGGAGGTGTTAAGAAAAGACTGGACGTGGCACTCAGTTGACAAGGTGGCGTTAGGTCATAGGTTGGACTTGATCTCAGAGGTCTTTTCCAACTTTAATGACGCTGTGATTCTGTGAAAAACATATATTTTTTAAGTATGAGAGGTGGATCTGCATCAGGTTGGTTCCTGCCCTCACTTTAAAAAATCACATAGAACCGCTCTCCGTTTTATGCAGAAAACCTGCAACGCAAAACGTACGAACACCACCGGGACTGACAGCCAGGCTCAAGTGCCCCTTTCTCCTCGGAGAACACGCCGTGCCCCGAGAGCCGAGAGCCGGGACCGCAGGGAACGCGAAGCAGCCACTGCCCCGCCTTCCGCACGATCCGGACGCTCAGGAATCACCCCATCCCTCTCCGCGAGCAAAGCGCGACCCCGAGTCTCCTCCCCTCGGCTCGTAAGCGTGGGGCGTGGCTAGCCTCGTTCCCACCCCGCGACGTATATATAAGGCTGCCGAGGGGAGTGGCACCTCCTTTTTCCCTGCGGAGCGCCTTGTGTGGGTTTGCTCGGTAAGGCGCTCAGGACTGCGGGGTGTGCCGCAGCCCCGGCGCGGTTGGGGGTGCGCCGCGGCTTTTTCCCTGCGCTTGGCCGTTCGGGAGGGTCGCCCGCGGCACCGCTCGCTTAGTAGTCGAGGATGGAGCTGGCGGGTGAGGCTCGGAGCCGTGCGTAGGGCTGGCCGTAATCCTGCCGCAGGGCCGCGGCCGCCCGTGCGCGGCGCCCCCCGGGCAGCCCCAGGGGTGCGAGGGGACGCAGGGGCGGACTACGTGTCCCAGGACGCCCCGCGGGTGGCTACCCGCCGGAAGCGCGGTCCCGCGTCGCAGTGCGCGCTGGGAGCGGTAGTTACTCCGGGGGCCCGCCTGGCGCTGCCGGGCCCGCGCCATTTTGCTCTTCCGGTACGGCAGGGACCGGTGCGGGGATGCAGAGCCCGGCGGTGCTCTCAGCCCCCGGGTGGGGCAGCCCTCCCCTTTTGGGAACCTTCTAAAATGTTGGCTAGTGCAGAGGAATGAAATAAAACATGCCAATGAGAACGAGGTAGGTGTTCGTTGCAGTAAAAGGTTCGGTCTCGTCTAACGAGGCGGAGCCGCCTTGTTCCTGTGGCACAGGGTTCGTGCACGCGTTTGTGTTTGTATGTTTTGGAGGGCTCAGCCATCGGCGTCGTGGGATTGTCCTACTGCAGAAGACTTGTAAAAATACTGTGAAATCCACGTGTCATGCCAAGGGAAAAAAACCAAACATAACCTTTACTTGATTTTTAATGTAAATCATAGAATTAACGTTTAAACTAACGATGTTTCCTGTGTTTTTTAGACAATGACACAGCAGAATAAGTGGACATATATTAGAAAACAGAGGGGGAAAAAAAAAACCACACCTCCCCAAAAAGTTTCCTGTGGGCTTAAGAAACCTTTTTTCCCCCCTCTTGCAGTGCTGATCTCACTGAGCTGTGGTACTTCTGGAAGCACGGGAAATACAATTAAAAAACCCAGCTATGATTCTAGGCTCTTATCTGCAAGTAAAGATGAGGAGGATATGGCTGGATTCATGTAGGAAGTTGTCGGGTGCATTCATTCAGTGTTGAATTAGCTTCTCTAATGGTAGCCTGAGTCACACGTGATTTTTGATTCTTTACAAACCAGTAGTAATCCTCACACTCAATAACTGAAGTTTAAAGTAAAAATGTTTATTACACCCACTAGGTGGAAGCTTAACTCGAGGTTTTCCATAGCTTAAATTGTTTTTAACTGAATCAAAATGTGTGATGAGTTATCTTTGCATGATTGCTGCATTTATTTGATCTGTGGAGTGCAGAGTGAGAAACATTTTTATGGGAACATGCTTATTTTGACTACTGTATATGGTAAAACATACTTCATCATGCATTTCTTCTGCTGGTTGAGTCAGTGGATTTTGATACTTGCTACCTGCTTGAAACAATTTTTTAAACCAGTGGAAATCAGTTCTTCTACTTAGAGGACTGAAATCTTGGAATGATGAATTTTCATTGAAAATGCTTTACAATGAAGTTTAACAGCAGGTACATGCAGTTATTTGTACAATGCTTTTAATATGAGATTGAAAGGTGATATAACTCACAACTCCTTTGTTACTTAAAACTGCATTTCTTGCTGCTTTTCTTCAGCGAACTTGTTGGGTAGAGATTGTTGACAATTGTCTCATAATGTGTGACTTATTGGCCTGGCAATATGAATCTACTGAGTTCAAGTTTTAAGTTTGTTCACTCTTTGTTTTTAGGTATGATGGAAAGGAGGTTTTCTGTTGTGTCCAGTACATTGTGCATTAAGGTAACAGTTCTGGAATTTTTATTATTGTTGCTCTAGAAGTAATACTGCATTTCTGTTATTGACCAAGTTAATAAATGCTTCCGTTTCTTAATTGGTTTCCATATTTTTGTCTGTTAAAAGTATGGGGAGTTTTAAGTGTTGTGGGGTTGTCTTTGTATGGCTACTAAATGGGGCAAAAAGGAAAACCAGCACATTGCATTTTCATAGCTGCCATCAAACCGATGAGTAATTATTTGATAATTTTAAGGTTTGGTGCTCTTTGCTGAGTTAGTCAGCCCATAGGTCAGTTCTTAGTTGCATTTCTTTTGATGTGGCATTTATATTAACATGAAGACCCAGGTCACAAATCACTTGGTTAGCTTGTGCTAAATTATACTGATTGTTGAGGTGGTGTGAGTTAGCTGTCTGCCTTGGATGTGTATTTGAGTTACTATACATACATGACCATATTTAAATGTAATTACTGAGGTAATGATCCTGCAAACTAACGGACAAGCAGTATTGTATTGTGAATAAATGCGTGGCCACTCAAATATTTTTGAATAAAAAGCTTGAATGTCTTCGGTCTTCAGCCATTGTCATGGTTGCAAAAGAGTTCCAAACCAATTCAGGGTAACTCTTTTCTAGAGCATAGAAAATTTCAGCTTGTTGGGTGTTAAAGGCTGTTCCAGAAGAATAGTGAATTTATGAAAAATTCAGTTTTTAGTGCTTGATGATCGTTTCTGACATAGTAACATGACAGATGATGCTAGACCATAGCAAGAGATGTTTTCTAATTTAAAAGATAATTTTTGCTTATTTTTAATTTTAGCACTTCATGGAAGCGCTATCGCATATAGAAGAATACTTGTTACACACAAGTGGATTTTCCTGAAAGCTATGTATGTTTTGAATGATTAGTAAAGATAAATTAATGATAAGTGGATTAGTGTAATATGTGCATGATCAAATTAGTAGCTGCCAAATTATTAGCTTTAAAATAATCATTGTCATTAGCTTTAAAATAATCATAAAAGATATCATTATATTTTAGGCATGTTTGACATGGTTTAAAACTGTGTAGGCTGGAGGAATTACGAAGTTTTTGTGTCAGAGGAGGTGGTAAAATCCCTTTCTGAAGTGTTCATGCTAAATCTGAAATATTACCTCAATATGGCTTTTAATTGTGAATTTGCACTTTATTGGGCGATTGATGTAAGAAAGTGTTCAGACAAAGAAAATTAAGGGAGCATCTAGAGACTTGTTAATGTAAATATGTGAATGCTGCAGTTTTTTAATAAAAATGCATATTTTGTATTTAAAAGTATAGTTGATATTCTCACCTTTTTGAAAGAAAAGATCTGTATTTGATTTAGTTTAACTCAAATGCTTACAACCAGTTGTTACAAAAGTAAAATTCAGTTGTTCTTGCTTGTGTTACAGTATGTATGAACATGTTGTAATTTATTATTTTACTCAAATTTCTAGAGTGCACGAACAGTTTCTAGTAATTGGAATGTGAGGCATCCTGAAGATTTCCTGGCAACAGGAATTACAGCAGGTAGAGGTAATATTTATTGATGCAGCAGTGGAAATTTTTGGTTTAAAGTAATGCATTCTGTTTTCGGTACATTGCATATGAAAGACATAAAGCTTATTTTGTGGAATATATGAATGTATGAGTGGTGTCATAGTTCCTAGTCACTGGTATTTAAGTGGTGTATAGTGATAAAACTGCCAGACTTGATACATTGCTGAGAAACTTTGTATGGATCTGACTCCTGAGATGAAAGCCCTTAATCTTTCAGTCACTGTCCCAGTTGGTGTTACTTTTACTGCTGCCCCTGTGTACAAGTCAGGTGCCAGCATGCGCCGGGTTGTGAATAAGAATGTTGGTGCATTATTTAAACCCATCTCAGGTCCATGTTGACATGAATATGTACTGTTTCAAACGCTTACATCTTTAAAGAGCATGGGGAGAGGGAAGTGTTAGACCCCTGTAATTGGAGGTATCCTGCCTTATAGCAGGTAAATAAGCATTAGCCAGGTATGGTAAGTAAGTGTTGCTGGTATTTGAAAGCTAGTGATGATGTTTGCACTTTGACCCTCCTAGGACTGTTTATTTAGGGCTTGATCAGATGTGAGCAGTTAAGAAAAGCAACTCACTTTATTGCTCTGATGTTTGAGTATATTCACAGGTTGGTTTTAGTTAGAAAGTTAGTGTAAGAACTTCTAACTTTCCCGTCTTACTACACATCTGCAACTTTATTCCACTTGTTATTCAAGACAGGTACCTTTAAATACCTTGCTAACTACCAGCACTTTCTCTTGAAGAACAGGTTTTGTATGAGTGAAACTTCTTGTGCAGCACTGCTGCCTATAAAATGCTGTATTGTTTAGACAGGCACTATTGCAAGTAGGAAGTGGTATGACTTACATGGCTGATGTTGAAAAAAGTTGGAAGTAGCAAACCTTGCTAGTGTCACTAACCAGTGCATTTTATGTCTTTGCTGAGATGCTTGCATGCTGCTTCTCAATTGAAGGTATGAATGCCAATAAATGTCAGAGCTTCCTAACCAAGTAAAGTTTAAAACCACTGGTATGTCTGATCAGTGAAGAACCTAACCCATGTGAACCACATGTGAATCTGGCTTCTGAGTTTAGACTAACACCACAACAGGTGAAGCATTTGAAGGTGATCAATTTCATAGTCTGTATGTACCTTGAAACTCAGCAAAACTGGTTTCAGTAATGGTAATCTTTTAAAATATTTGTTTTATAAAACTGCATTATTGTCAGCCCCATTTAAAAGAAGGAGGTGACATGTAAATTGTTGTATTAGAAGTAGCATATTTGAAGTTGAGTCTTCTAATTAGTTTCTCAGGACTTAGTGTATTGATACTAATCCAACACATTGAATAATGCAGTTTGGTCTGTGTAAGAGCCTAAATAGGTGGCAAGTTGTAATTCTGGGTGATGGAAGAAAACTTTCCTGAACTAATAAACTTTTTTTTTTAACAGGAAAATGGACCAAAATGTAGGAACTTACTTTTAGAAGCTTTTAGCTTATTCAGGTATGTAACTGAAAAGCTTCTAAATATTTTCTCATTTTAAACCTAAAATAACTGTGCTTACAGATCAATTTTTTTTGTATTATGACAGTTATTAATATACTTAATTGATTAATGATATGTTAAGTCATAGTTGGCATTTAAAAACACTTGTTCCCCAAAGCACAATGTGTGCTGATAGCTGTGCCTAAGCTGTTAGCTTTCAAACGTATGTACTTTATTACTGAAATACAACAGAGGACTTGAGATTAATTTTTGTATTGCAATCTATAAACTACAGAAAACAGTAATGCTTCCTACTATATTTGTTTTCTGTATTGCCTTTGTCTCATCTGTGATGATCCTATCCCGAACCTGAATTCCCTGTTGAAAAACTTAATACGGATCCGGAATCTGAGATGAGACCAAAATATTTGATTTAAACTTCCAGAAAAGTATTGTACTGTCTTTGGTTTTAGTTTTGGGGTTTTTTTAACAGAAATAGTAACAATTTATACAAAGTGCTGTGTGCTTATGTGAAAATTGAAATTTCACTCTTGCTCTCTGTTTGCAGTGATGAGCTGGACACTTTGTCAGAGCTGTCTGACAAATGTGGATGATCAGTAGCCAGGAAGAAGTTACACCTGAAAAGTTTTTGTGACTCGGAGTGGGATGCTGTGCTTTTACAACCTGCTGAAACAGCTGCTGCAACTTCGTTTAGTAAATGCTGTTTTCAGAAACTGCATACAGACCAAAATCACTGTCTGCATATCTAAAATAGTGCCTTACTAAAATATTGGGCTGCCCTCTCTAGGAAGGGTAGCAGCAAAATTAGCGAAATGAATGTTGAGCATTAATACATGGAAAACCCCCTGAGCAGTTACCCTTTTAAAATACTGTATTGGTTACACGTTCTTCTGATACTGAAAATCTGCGATAACTCAGGATAACAGAGCTCACATGCAGGCCCTGTAAAGACAAGGGGGAGCAAAATGAGTACACAAATGCAAACCAAGGAGTCTGTGTTTTGAGGGTGATGTCATCCAGGAAATGGGAGAAAGTATAGAAGGTAATGGTGTTACGGAAGCATAAACCTGAAACACTTGTAAGAAAGAAAAATATAATGTCTGCAGATCACATCACAGTTTGTATCAGTTGAGGAACCAAGGAGTTGGGTTTTTATTGACTACCACTTAAGCATGGAAAGACTAGTACCACAACAGTGGAACTGCTCCTTGGGGAACACACTGGCAATATTAGCTGCTTGCAGTGTGGGGAAGAGAGGTCAGTGGTGGGAAAAGAGACCACGTACACTAGAACCTTGTGCTTTAGACAGTCACTTGAAAAGTACCAGTGCTGTATCACAGTAGCAGCATATTTGCTGTATTTGTCAAATTGTCACTCTTCCACAGGGGAATGAAGGCTCATAAATTGGTCACCAAGTAAATTGGATTTTCAAGACAACTATATATGACTCCATCTGCCTTAAAATGTCAAGCCCAATTGTCAGAAACGCTTTATGAAGGAAGAAACATAAGAATGGCATAATAACTAACAATTAAAAGAGCTACAGTTACTGAATCAGTTTGAAATGCACCAAAATACATAAAACAACCCTAAAGTCTGCAGCCAAAAATAACAGCATTGGGTGCTAGCAGCTCTCTAGAGAAATGGAGAAATTCCTATAACTGGAGTGTGCCTGTGATAAGTGACAAATACCATGTAAAGCCCAATTTTCTGCCTGAGCAGTATGAAGTGCAAGACGCTACCAGGAACAGCGCATGAACTATTGAAATTTAAAATAAGTGTCCAATAGATTACTAAAATGTATGCTAAGGAACTGACAAAATTCCAGGTGTGTATTGCCTCACTGAGCATCTCCTATGGTTTGTTATTGTTAATAAGCAGTGGCCAGCTGCTTTTCAGCAAGCAGCTGTAAATCAGTCTCTTGATTGTTGGAATCTTCAGAAATTTACTACAGAACAGCTTTCCCTTCATCTCTTTCAACAGGCTTTATTTCTGTGTTTCTCAGAATGGTAGGTATTTCCATGTGCCATGTTTTGTACATGCTTTCTCTTGAATAAAGATGAGGATGTGAAAAACTTGCCTGTTGCCCATCAGGTGTGTATCACACCATGGTGTTCCCTGACTGTTAATTGCAAGAGCTACGAAGGCAATGTGGCCTTGTGCTGCCTTTTGCAGCATGTACTGGACACATGATGTTCCACATAGTGTTTAAATTATGCCAGGACAACAAACTTGGTAATCCCATGCTTCAGAATTGGGAAGGGACTGATCTCCATCTGCCCACTGCAGTTCTGTGAAAAGTCTGGGTGCTGTTGGCAGCATCTAGTGAAGCTGCTTGGATGGTAAGTCTGGAAGTTGCTAATTGAGCTAAGTCTGTCTCTGTCTCTTATGGAGGTTGAAAAGATGCAAAGGACAGGGATGCTTAATACAACAGCAATATTTGGTAAGTACTTTGTTAGATATTCAAAAGGATTTGCATGACTGTTGTGGAGTCAGAAGAGTGTGGTATGTGTTTTGGACTGTAAAGGTACCATCTTTTTATCCTTTGGGCTGATAATACAAAATGTGAAAGCTCTTAAGGAGATAATGCCATGTGTATATCCAGTAAAATTAGTGAGGGTGATGTGGGGATCAAATAAAGTTTCAGGATTGTGGATGGTACTTCAGGTACCCAAAGCACATTCATTGGAGATGGTCTTGGATGTACGATTGGCAGCATTAAAAAAAGGGGGTTACTGTGCATTTCTGTGGTGAAGCCCTGTAAAGAAGCTTTGTTTTGATAATGAAAAAGATTTGCCTCACTTATCAGAAAAAGGTAGATGTGGCCAGTGATGAGGCATATTGGATATTGAGCTGCAAAACTCTGTATGAATGTTCCTGTATGGCCACAGAAAATGAGTTGTGGATGAAAAATGTGTATTAGTCTAGAAAGTCTGGTCTTTGCAAACATGAACAAATGTTTTAACCATGATACTCCAGAGGTTTTGGAATGTGGGACTAGTGAAAGTGATGCAAGAAGGTCATTTTTGTAACCAGTTTTAAAATGGCAAGTAGCTTTTTTGCTTTGTGGGAGGGAGATACGTTTGTAAACCACTTGTGGATTTAGTTCTGGTATGATTTTGGAGTGATGTTTTATACAAGTGATTGAGATGGGGAGTAATTGTGAAAGGTTACTCTGATACATTTGGAACACGTGGCATGAGATTTCTCTGTGCAAAAGCACTTCATTAAACTTCAGTTTTACAAAACAGATTGTTAGATTTAAAGCTTTAACTGGAGATTTGTGCAGTGAAGAGCATGAAAGCAGTTTGCTTTTTTGTGTTTTAGTCTGGTGAAATCTTGCACTAACCGTCATTAGTGTTGAGCTTAGAAGTGTCACATGGCTGTTGGGCTGTGGTCCAAGAAATCAGTGGTTAGACAAACTTTGTTCTGGAATGTTGCCATGTATCCCTCTTAGTAACAGGGTAAAAAAGCAGTCTTTTTTTAATTGAGTGGTGGGCTTACAAGCAAAAGGAGTACCTTGCAACTGCAAGGAAGATAGAAGAGTAGACTCTGCATAAATGCTTTGCTACTATTTAATAAGGTCTTTGTTAAGGTGGGGAGTTTGTCTTGTTGAGGAACTCGTCTTGCTGGTGAAAGCTGTGGATCTATAAACAAGAGTTGCAAGTGAGTCAAACTAACCTAGCAGTGGTTATCTTGCCACAGCACCCACACTGCTCTGTGAGTGCCAATGTTGGTGTGATGCCTGCTTGAAGTACTAGATCCTAGTGAACTGGAATTTCAGTGTAAGCTGTGCTGTCAGGCTGCCATTCTGCAGAGGAGTGTGTGGCCGTGGCTGCGGCCATATTGTGTGCTGGTGTTGGAGTTGCCATCTGGAGCAGACAAGGTCTTAATTGTATAAGTTTGCCATATAAAGTTTGAGTATGTGTTTTGCCAATTAAAAATCAGCACTGAAATTAAATATCAATTGGTAGAGAAAGATGCTCCTTAAGACATTTAAACATGGACACAGTAGAGTGAGCAGGGTGTTGGTTTGACTTTGCCCGAGGAAAGGTATTTCAATTGAAGGGTGTTTAGCCCTGACTTTAGTAGTTTTTCTGCATGCCCCCTCCCACAGTCTAGAGGACAAAGTTTGAGTTATAATCCAAAGTATGAATGAATTTACAGATAAATGGTGATTTCAGGTGAGTGGAGCACAGATGGAGGCCTTTGTATGCTATGTAAATGCAGGTGTCTGATGATTTGCATTCTCTGCTTTTTGGTGTTACAAATGGTGTTTAGAAGCATTTTTGCTTGTCTGCCATTGTCTCTTTCCCTTGGAGGATATAAATGGGGGAAGTAAAATTACAATGATGAATTCCATTTTCTTTTGAACATCATGTGGGTTTTTAGTTGATAGTCCAGTTGAGCTATCAGGGCTATGAAGACAGTACTTCTCTGCCATTGTCTCAAACTTCCTGCAAGCTCCGGAGGACAAAGTGGTGTTTGATGCTCAGAAGAATGGCTGTATTGAGTAGGACAAAGTCTGCCTCGTTCAGTATTCTGTCTGAGGATGACCGTATAAGGAACAGGAGAAGGATAGAGAGCCTTTCCAGCAGTTTTCTTGGGAATTTCCTGAGGAGATTTTGATTTGTATTTGAATACTACTTGGCAATTATGACCTATGTCCATTTAAAAAAGCTTTGAAAAATGAATGATATGTGGGCTGTAAAATAGATGAAGTAGTGGGTATGTTAGTAATTGTAGGGATGATGAGATTAGGACAGGGCTGAAGTAAAAGCTTTTTTTTTTTTTTTCCTCTTTGAAGCTGATGTCCCTTTCAATTCTCACATTAACTGAAAAGGTGGTAAGTGGAGTTCAGCGAAGGCCCCAGTGCTAAGCCAGCTTTGCTGTTTAACTGAGGTATGTTGGAGGTGAAAATCTGAAGTACTGATGTGTGCTCATACCTTCAGTACCCCTGAGCTACGCTTCATACCTCAGGCTTCTCACCAGAGCAGTAATAGCTGCTTTTTTTCCCCCTGAGATTGGAGTTCTCCACAGCTGAAGGAGCACTCCTCCAGCAACAGTGGTACTAGTTTTATAGTTCCAGGTGAAGAATGATTAAAATCTGTCCTAAAATGAAGTTCAGTCATTTTTTTATCTATATGGAAAGGTGGAAAGAGATGAATGGACTGAAATAAATCAAATGCTTAGTCCTTACTTTGAAATTGGTAAGTTGATTGAAAAGGTATTTTTAAACTGTCTTAAGATCATTAAAGCTGTGTACTTCATCTTACCCTGACAAAATAGGAAATAATTTGCCCTAGTCTTAGCTTGGTTTTTTTTCTATCGGTGAGGAATGTCGCAGATACCAGAGTCCAGAAAAAAAACATTAGAGACTTAAACTCTTTTGTATCTGTTGTGATTTAACCCCAGTTGGTAACTAAGTACCACACGGCTGCTTGCTCACCTCTGCCCTGGTAGGATGGAGAGGAGAACAGGAATAAAGGTAAAAGCCATGGGTTGAAATAAGAGAATTGAAATGAGATACGGTAATTGAAACGTTAAGGGGACAACAAAGAGAAACCCCAAGACAGACAAATGATGCATAATACAATTGCTCATCACCTGCTGACTGATGCCTAGATTGAGAAATGATCCATGACTTCTGGCCAGCTTCCCCCAGTTTATATACTGGGCATGATGTGCTATGGTATGGAATATCCCTTTGGCCAGATTGGATCAGCAGCTGTCCTAACCATGCTTCCAGCTTCTTGTGCCCCTCCTCACTGGCAGAGCCTGAGATACTAAAAAGTCCCTGACTTTTGGTTATTGTTAAGTGGTGCTTACCCCAACATCAGTGTTATCAGCACTGTTCTCATACTGAATCTAAACTACATCACTGAATCAGCTATTAAGAAGAAAACTATCCCAGCCAAAAACAGGACATGAGAGCTACTAGAAGTGTTTTGGTTAATTTGTATGTGGTGTCAGTAAACAAGTTCACAGGTTTATCAGCCAGTTATTTAACTAGTCATAAACTGAGAAAAGATTTTTTTAAAAAAAATTGACCCTGATAGAGTCAAGTTTTCAAAATGAAACTTTCCTGTAACTCTTCTTACTTGCTGCTACCTTTTAGATCCAAACTTTGAAAAAAAACCCCTGTATGTTCTTACAGGATCAAAGAGACACTTAACTTTATTTTCTGAAAGCAGATTGACAGCCTAATGCTCCTCAACTGTTCTCTACAGATCAGAGAACAGCAATTTATTATTTTCTAGTGCCCAGTTGCTAGGTACAATTAAAACTTTGCTTCCCTAAAGAACTAAACTATTGCTTCTAGCAGCACAATACAACTGCATTAGTTGTACCGTATTAAATTACAGATTTGTTCAGATTTGAGCACAGGTTCTGTTGCCTGCATTTCCCCGTGCAAAGCAATGAAGGGATACCTGGTTACTGCTGCACAAGCTGGAAAGGATAAACTTATACATGTGCTGAAACTCTATGTTAGGTTAAGATCAGTGTCTCTGAAGGCCCATGTGGAAGTACAGATTAGACCTTCCAAAAGAAGATTATTGAAAAGTAGCAAGCACAGCCTGAGGTACTGATATAGTAAGAGTTCCTCATCCTTGTACTCTGGTCTGAAGTTTGTACTGTAAATGAGAATTTCCTTAGGGCAGCATTCTCCAGGTATCTTTAAAAAATTTTAGAAAACAGTTGTATACAAAAGGTGGTACTGTCTGCTCTTGGGATCTGCAGAAATGCTGCATTTTTGTAGTCACTTCTGCCTTGTACCTGGCAAAGACTGTAAATGTGTGTGTGTGAAGGGGGGTAAGATTGCTCTATTCTTACAAGGACCTTGAAAGACACAAGGTTATTTGGGCTCATCCATGCTTGAAAGGATTTTTAGGTTTGGTTACATGTTAAGTAGCCTGGAACACTTGACCTGAAAGCTGTGTATTGCAACTGCTGTATCAGGCACTTTCCTGAGTAATCAACCATGTCATTAGTAGTGAACTAAATAGGCCTGGGACATCAGCCCAATCCCTGGCAATTGATCATCCATGCCATTAAGGGTTAATAGTCTGACAGCTAAAGCCTGGGCAGCAGGCCCATTCTCACATGTAATATTTGGGTCATGGTTTAGAGGTTAAGGTGAGTGAGAGCTTAGCTGGGGGAACACAGGCTGTGCTCTCCACATTTGCTTTACAGCTGGATAACAGCTCATGATCTGTCCCATCTGCTGTATGGCTGAGGCCATTGTGTCTGTGGTGTGCTGTGCTCTCCTCTCCTGGGAAAGATGCCCAGAGCTGGAGAAGAATATTCTGTGACCTACTGACTTTGTCTGCCTTTGGAGATGGGCTTAATGCAGTAAGTAACTTACATGGGGTTAAGTAGCTCCCAAGGGTCCCTTTCCTTGTTCCACCCTTCAGCTGGCTTTTATAAGTGTTCAGAGTACTGGAATCCTGATGGCTGCTAGGCAGTTCAGGGATGTAAGGGCAGGGCTGGATAGGTGTCTGGGGTGAAGGAAGGTCTAAATACAGCAGTAAGTTCTCTATCGACACTTTCATTTGTGGCTGTGCTCGGCGAGTTGCAGCTTCAGCACTTGGCCACCTCGCACTGCGCAAGTGGACAGGATAGCACTACTGTCCTGAGGTGACTTTGGGACATTTTAAAGGTGGATACTGATGAGGAATACTCTCTGCAGCTCTCTTGCATGAGTTCTTCTCATAAGCAGAGTGCACGAGGACATGGAGGAAACTTCCTTCTCCAGCCTTTCCATGCTAATTTGATGAAAATGGGGCTGTGTGTGTGATAACTGTCTCATCACTTTGCTGAATATCTTGTCTCCTTTTTTTTTCATGGACCTTTGCCAGACACTGACCTAATGGCAGCATTCCTCTAAGAGCTTTAAAGCATCAGATGCTTAGGGTAACAGGATGGAAAAGGCAGCAGTTGTTCCTTGTACCCAAGAGTAATAGCAATAGTAAAGCAGTATTTTTTTTTTTGTCAGACTGGGAAACCTCTTCCAATAGTTTCCTTACCCTTGATATGCTTGTGAACTATTTGTATAAGAAGCCTGTGGTTTATAGGTCTATAGTGGGATGAGGAATATGTGATTAGAGGGAATCTGTAGGAAGAGGAGCATTTGCATGTATACTTCTGCAGGAAGTGGGAAGGGTTTGGCATGAAAGGAACAAATTAGTGATTGCATGTTCTGCTTGCTGAAATAACAGGGTATTTGTACCATCAGACTGAGGAGTTGAGACCAATATTTGGTCTCCAGTAGTGGGTATTGGCTAATGGAAAAATGCAAAGATAGGGCAAGCATAGATATGATAGTATGTTCTGGAATGCTCCCCAAGCCTTCACTAATTTTTATTGTGAAATTTAAATTGGGGTGATATCTCTATCTCTGCATTTAATAAGTTTAGATGGGGATTTCTTACATTAATTACTTGGGGGGGTGTATGGAAATACCTACAGCTTCATCTGACAATGAATTCCCCAACTTAGTCATGTGTGTATAAAAGTAGCTCTTCTTTGCTTGGCTGTCTGCCTGTTTGATTTGGCGCTTCCTAGTTCTTCTGCTGGAAGAAAGAGTAAGCAGTTATTCTCTAGGTTTTCCCCATGGCACTTCTGACTTGTAGACCAGTATTAGGTTTCCTTATTTGTCTCTTGTCCATGTTGAAGGTATAGGTTCTGATTAATTCTTGGCACTGCTTTTTTGCCAGTAAGCATAGGGCATTTGTAGTTCTTTGTTACAAGGCTGGGCCTGTTTTCTGAGTGATAGTCAGTTTGGGATGGCTTTGAGTTGGCATTTCCACATACACATGAAGTGACTTAACTGTTTTCTGTGCATGCAAAAATACTGCTCTCCTCCTCCACTCCTCTTTCAATACTTACACATTAACTTACAGTGTACTGCAAAATACATTGAATTCTACAATGATTGGTCTGAACCCATGGCTGATAAACAACTGAGTTAAAATCCTCTAACTTAAATTGGAAAAAACCTAAAGATATTATTGGAATGTGAACTAAACTACATTCTACTACTTCTGTTGAGCCTTTCTCTTACATTGTCACCTCTAGAGTGTTTAATTTGAGGGTAGATGTACCTGTGTGTAGGGGGGTGACGGTTAGTGGGAAGAGGAAAAAGCAGTGATTGGTATTGGAAAAGACTCAAAACATAGATATCTTGCAGAAATAAGCAGTTCAATACTTTTTCTTTCACTGATGCTGTTGTTATAGCACAACAGCTATATACAAAAGCTGTAAGGCTTTTGTATAAAGCAAAAGAGAGAAAAGCAGTTCAGAATGAATTTAAGACCTTGGGTCTATACATAAAATTAAACACCAAAATAATTTCTGGGAGAGCCCCATCCTTCCTCACTGCCAGGCTTGTTCTCTGCCTGCAACTATCTGGGCACATATTTAGCAGAATGCAGGTGATGCCAACCTCAAAAGCCCTGAGATATATCATGTCAAGTCTGTAGGAGCAGATTCCTCATCCATCTTGCAGAACTAGAATAATGAAAAATTAGTCACTTTAGGTTTTGAATTCAGTGGCCAGGGAGGGGAGGAGTTTTTCCAATCTCAAGACAGAAGTATCAGTAAGTCAGTGGATAGAGCTGGATTTGTGAAGATCAAGATAATTAACCATATCATAGTATGTATCTGTCTGCTCAAGCAGTTGCTAGTTGCCCAGACAGCTTCTGAATGTCTTAGAGAATGAAAACTCCACAACCTCCCTGGGCAACCTGTGACAGTGCTTGGTCATCCTCACAGTGAAAAAGTGTTTCCTGATGTTCAGAGAGAACCTCATGTGTTTCAGTTTGTATCCGCTGCCTCTGGTCCTGTGAATCATACTGGACTTGCAAATGCTTTCTTGGCTCCTTTTATTTTCCTGACTTAGAATAAGTGGAGTGTTTGAAGAGTTAGCAGGGTCAAAGTTAGAACTTTTGAAATAGTTTAAATATAAGAGGGATTAACCTTGATTTTGTTTTAATAAGTGCTACCCCTGCCTAGTTTTGGAAAAGTCAGAACATGCACACAGGATATAACTGGAAAGAATGTTAAAAGAAAATATTACCATTACTTAAGCCTTTCGTTGCTGAAATCATGTGACAATTTTAGATCGTAAGTTACTTTTATAGAATGGAAAAACTCTCAAATCGGCTTATTAAAGACTGAGATAGTCATATATGAAAAGCTTTTTTTTCTTTAGAAAATTTCATATATGTTATTTATCTCCTTTTCATTAATTTCTGACTTGCACGTTTCTCTTAATAGGTACAGGCCTTGTATTTTATAACTCAGCCTATCTCTTAAGACAGAATTTGACTGATAGGATGAAGACATTTAACTGACTTTTAATTAAACAAGTATTTCCCCAAATAGCCTTATTTTACCAAGGATCTTGCAGGGCAAATAGGCCAGTGGCTAGCTGTGCACTACATGGAATAAAATGCAGAATGCAATCTTTTCCTGAACTTAGATATCTTTATAATATACAGATATATTAATAACTTGGCAGTCTTACCAACAAGGCTAAGAGCTGAGAATGGCTTGAAAAGTATATTGTTGAGAAAACCCCAAGAGTGGCTCAATCATTTCAGAATTGTGCTGTGGCAGGTGTGTGTAGCATGGGGTGGTTGTTTTCATTATTACAAGTGGTAACATTTGCTGTGTGACCAGTGATCTGCCCCTCTAGTGCTGTAGCTGCTGCGTTTCATAGCTCAAGTGTAGCAAATTCTACAGCAGAGTCTAAATTTCCAATGCATGTGCACCTTGGAAAGGCATCATAAAAACTGGAGGTAAGATTCCTGTTGAGTATCCTAGAAGATCTTATCTGTGCTACTCTGTAGTTGGTCCTGTTGTAATAACTGTTTTTACTGTGGATGTGCTGGGGAGGCTCAAAAGTCCATCTGTGGCTTCAGTGTGTTCTACAATGGTTACAACTGGATGAGAAGCAGGCAGGGGTTTCATATACCAGGAAAATTCAGGAATTAGCACAACTTATATTATGGTGAGAAGCTGTCAAACTTTCGGGCACGTGCAATGAAGCTCCTCATGTAAATCTAAGTCACCAGATAAGTGCCTGCAAATGTTCTTGGCAGGGTATTTTTTCAATTGATGTTCTATGTGACTAAAAAGAAAAAAACCTGATTTGATGAATCTTTTACTGAGCATACCACTTTTGTCCTACTGAATTAAGGCTAATAACTGAGCTATATTTGGAGGAACTGTGTGTCAGACTTTCTGCTTCCTGCTTTCTATGTAAAATTTCAAAAGATCAAATAACTGCAACTCTGACTCTGGGTTAGCTGTGATTTTAAGTAAGGGTTCAAATCTGTTCACTGCATTTATCCTAGTCTTTTTGTTGCTTTTACTTCTATAAGTGCATAAAAAGGTTTTCCCCTAAAAATGGTCCTGGAAGTGGGAATTACTTTCTCAGGAGTTTGCCACCTATAGTTTGTCAGATCCACTGATTGAGAATTATAATGAAACCACAAGAATTTTCACCTCAACATGAGGAAGAACAACTTTATGTTGAGGGTGGCAGAGTACTGGAATAGGCTGCCCAGGGAGATTGTGGAGTCTCCTCTGGAGACTTTCAAAACCCACCTGGACGAGTTCCTGTGTAACCTGCTCTAGGTGGCCCTGCCTTGTCAGGGGTGTTGTACTGGATGATCTCCAGAGGTCCCTTCCAGCCCTAATAATTCTGTCATTTTTCATTAGTTCTGGAAAACAAATCCATTTATGAAATTGAGATAATACTCTGGACCACATTTGTATTATAAACGTAACACTGAAGCACCTTCTGTAAACATCTGAAAATAACATGTTTGGGTGCAGTATTTTCACTGAAAAATATTCCCCACTTATTTTTGAGAATATTATTGTCATTGCCCAGCTGACAGCTAGGTTTTTGGTGTAAGTTATTAACTTTTGAAGGGAGAAAAATACTTACATTTTTATAAAGAAAACGATTAAAAATATCATACAGATTTACACAAAAAATGTTAGCTTTTGTTTTAGTATTTTTTTTTAAAAGTTTCATTTTTTTAAAAGGTGGTGAAAAGTTTGAGTAAAAATAACCTTTAATCAAATTTTCAAATTAAAAATTAGCTGGAATACATGTTAGTGCATAGCTGCCTTGTATTTGTTGCTATTTCAGATAAATCTGTGGAGTGGTCCAGCTTTTAATGAAGTTTTATGGCATCGAATTCTTGAGGAGATTTTTCTCTCGTATCAACGAATACAAGCTGTATGTTTCACATACTTATACACCAGCATGTGAGCATTTGTTGACACCGAACTAACCCTGTAATTGTCCGTGTTTGCTCCACTGCGCAAGTTTAAGTAGAGCACTGGAGATATGCTGGAAGTGTTCGACCGGGCTTAGGGCAGCAGCCGCTGCTCAGCTTGTGGCTGAACTGCCTCTGGGGAAGTGACTAATACTGTGTGTGCCTTCCTGCCTCCCTTTTGCTGTCTTTATCTGGACACACAGGTCTGGCAGAGCTCAGTAGGTTAGCTTCCAAGTTTCTCGTGTGGGGTGTGCAAGTGCGACGTGTTCAGCACTGGAATTCTGAAGTGTGCAACAAGGATCCCCAGCACGGAACCCGCGTCTGACAGCGCTGCGCGGGCAGACCCGCATTCCGCTAGGGCCGGCAAGAAAGTTAACTACCAACGCGGGGCCGGCCGCCCCAAAGGTGGCTGCGGAGCAAAAGCCCTGTTCCTCGGGCTGTGCTGCGGAATTCCGGCGGTGGAGAAGTGCCTGGCGCCCCAGCCCGTGCTGCTGCCGGTGCCTCCCCACCGCCCGGGCCCCGTCTAACACGGCGACTCACGGAAACTGCTGTTCCCCTTGGAAAAACTCCCTCCGCCCGGCGGCTACGGCGGGGCAGGGAGCCTGCCCGAGAGGTTAGTGCTGAGCCCAGGGCGTCCCTCCGAGCAGGCGTGAGGCGCCTTCCGTCTCCAGTGCGGGAACGCCGAGCGCCGCCGGGCTCTGCGCTGGCCGGCAGCCACACAAAGCGTGGCCTTCCCTCCCCTCCTTTTGTCTGCGTGGCTTTGTCTACTCCGTCCGGCCCCCCCGCCCGTCCCCGGAGGCCGGGACTCCCCCCCGCCTCCGGCCGCCGCTGTTCCCCCCCCCCCCCTCCCGCTTTGTGCCACCTGCGCGCCGTGGGAACGGCCGCTTGCCCAATCCCGGTCCGGCCGCGGCCGCTCCGCCGGCGCCGCGCCCGCACAGGTGCACAACGCGGGAGGCGCCGGTTAGCGCGCCTTCCGCGCGCAGGGCTCCTCCCGCCGCCGCCGCCTCCCCTCGGCAGCGCTTCACCCGGGAGGGCGGGAGCGGCGCGCGCCGCTCCGCATGGAAGGCAGGGAACGCGCGCGGGAGGGGGGGGCCGGCGGGGAGGGCGGGCGCGCGCGCGAACGGGGCGCGGCGATATAACCCTTGCGGAGCTGCCTGGGAGACCCCGGGGTTTGGGGCTGCGCCAGCGCGCGCGGCGGCGCCTCCTCCTCCTCCCTTCGCTCTCCCCCCGCTCCGCTCCCGCCCGCCCTCCGCCCGCCCCCCCCCTCGCGGAGTGGAAGGGGCCGGGGCTGGTGCCAGCAGCAGCAGCAGCAGCGGCGTGAGCGCTCGAGCGGCCGCCATTTTACGCCAGCTCCAGCAGCAGCACTGCCCGGACACACCGCCGCGGGAGCGCGGAACGGGGGCAGCGCCTCAGCACGCCGAGCCGCGACCCGCGCCCCGGGAGACCCTTGGCACACGGCCGTTCACCCCCCCAAACACACACAGGTCAGCCCGGCCGCGCGCCGGCGGGATCGGCGCGGGGCGGGAGCGGGCCGGGTGGCAGAGCGGGGTGAGGCGGCGCAGGGCGGGAGGCGCACGCCAGGGCCCTGCAGCTCTGTGGGGCCGGGGCGCTGCGCGATGGGTGGAGGAGCTGCTGGCGCTGCCTTCGTGGCCGCCGCTGTCGGGCGGGAGGGGGACGGCCGGGCCGGGCCGGTGCCCGGCCCCGGCGAGAAGGTGGCGGCCGGGGGCACCACCCGGGTCGGGCCGGCGCGGGGCGCGTGGCTCCTGCCTCATTGTCCCGCCGGCCTCGCCGCTCCATTCATTGCCCGCGACGGGCCGGGGGGAGCCGCGGCCTCGGTGCGCGGCGTGTGCGCGGGGATCGGGGCCGCCTGTGCTCGGCGTGCCCCCGGTCACGTCGGGAGGCGGTGGGCGACGGGCAGCGGCGTTTCCTGGCCGGGAAGCGGGGCCCTGCATTGTTCCGGGCAGGAGTGTGGCCGGGGGGCGGCGGCGGGGCCGTGAGGCACCGCGAGCTCCCGGCTGGGTGGTGAAATCGGGCCCGGGGTGTTGCAACCCGCTGTCCGGGGGGAATAGGGTGAGAGGTAGGGAATGGCTGGGGCTCGGGGCGGGGGGGAGCTGCTCCTCCCGCGGGAGTGTGGCGGGGAGGGGGGGAAGTCGGTCACTGGAGGAAGTTGTAGGACATCTGAACGCGCGGAGCACGTGTTTCCATCGGGCTCATGGCCGCCGCCGCCGTGGGTGGGTGCGGGCTGGGAAGAGCGCTTTGTTCCTCTCGCTTGCCCGGCCGGCACGGGAGTGGAGGCGGGAAGGGATCCCGGCCGCGCCCGGGGCCTGGAGAGGCGGCGTGAGCCGAGGGGCAGCGAGTTTCCAGCGGGAGGTGGAGGCGGCAGCGGGTGTCAGTGACGGGTATCGCGGTGCATGTGGCAGGTTTGGTTGTCCTTCCACCCCCGCTGTTGGCTTTTTGCTCCATTTCTAACTTATTCAGAACCTCTTAGGGAGTGTGTTAAGAGAGACAGAGAGAGGGAGGTGAGTCAGAGTGTCTGGCTGGGTTGTGTAAAACCTGCAGTGAAAGCTACCCCACCCCCGCTAGGCAGTGGTGTTAGGGCTTTCCTTTGTGTTAGTGCTTCTTTTGAGGAATTTCGTGCGTCTTGCAAAACTAAAAAAAAGTATCAAGGAAGTGATCTACGGTTTTTTATATTTTTTTCATTATTTTCAAAGAATAGGGCAGTCTGTTGCACGTATTGTCACTTAAATTGTTCTACCTGAAGATATATTTAGCTTAATTTTGATGCTTATTGCATTTGAACAGATATCTGGAAACATGGCTACTGAACATGTTAATGGGAATGGTACTGAAGAGCCCATGGATACTTCTGCTGCAGTTACCCATTCTGAGCATTTCCAGACATTGCTTGATGCTGGTTTACCACAGAAAGTTGCTGAGAAACTAGATGAAATTTACGTTGCAGGTAAGATCTAAGACTTGCAAAAGCACGTGCACAATATTTTATTGGATTCTGCTGTCTTTGGGCTAAAATAGCAACTTTTTGTGGTTTCCAAAAGTATGGGAACTGCAGTCTTGCCAAAATCTATGGATGTTGTATATTCAGTGCTTTAATTTGTTGTAGTGTTTTTCAGAGGAAGGTCTTGAGCTGGACTGGTTGGGCTGAGGGGTGGGAAGAAGTATGCAAGTGACCAGAGCAACAGCTGGAAACATGATTTTTAGGAGGAGTAGGTGATCTGGTCTTTGTGCATTTTTTACCTTAGGTATAGGCAGCTCTAAGTAATTAAAGCCTCAGTACGCATCTTCTCATGTAAAAGATACTTAATGACATGGTGTTTGGGCTCATGGATGGAAAGGTTATTGTATTGGTTTTCTCAGATGTGACAATAGCTAGTATTTTTAAGCTTGATTTTTGGATTGTGGTGGTCATTTTTAGTGCTGCAGTATATTTGTGTTTATAATCTTCTCAAAGCGTACCAAGGTATCATTGCTAGGCAAGCTAAGTCAGATTTTGATAGGTTTTGATAAATTCTTCTAAATTCAGCTTCAGGATATTGAAATTAAATTTGACCTGTGAACATTTGAGTTTCACAGAAGTCAAATGAATACATAAAAGCAGTAACTTTTACTCTGAATCTTAACTTTTTTGCTTTTAATTAAAGAAAGGTTAAATACACTTAATATTTAACTTCAGGAGAACTAAGTGGTTTGTTAGGTATAGTAACTTACTTTAATCAGTGATTGATTTAGAGGTCTCTAAAATGTGTTAGATGTGTTAAATGTGGTTTTAGAAAGATTACTGCCCAAATATAATTAGTAATATTTTTCCTTTTCTCTAGGGCTAGTTGCACATAGTGATCTAGATGAAAGAGCTATTGAAGCTTTAAAGGAATTCAATGAAGAAGGTGCACTGGCAGTGCTTCAACAGTTTAAAGACAGTGATCTCTCACATGTTCAGGTAATGTTAAGTAATTTAGAATATAATTGTTGAGGGATAAACTACTGATTGACCGGCAAGAGATTTGTTTAAGTCTCTTCAGTTATCCATGTGTGATATGTGAAATGAGCACTGTACTAGTTCATGGTAAAATGAGATACAAGCTTGTCATGTTTTCAGAACTGAAGATTCTATCTTTTGCAGAACAAAAGTGCCTTTTTATGTGGAGTCATGAAGACATACAGGCAGAGGGAAAAACAGGGGACCAAGGTGGCAGATTCTAGCAAAGGACCAGATGAGGCAAAAATTAAGGTATGTCCCTAAAAATAAGTTATGAGGTCTGCCTGGATTTTTTAAGAGCTGTTGTGACAGATACCTTTATTGTTTTGTAACTGCACTTTTTCTTAAAAAGGCTATTATAGATTGTCATTATTAAAAACTGTCGCTTGCATTTTTGTCTTGCACTTCTTTCGTTTCAAGTGGAAATTTAATATATTGTTAATTGCTGAAACTGAATGTATATAAACATGAAAAAGATTTCACAGTCTGCTATAGGTGTTGTTTAGACAGTTACACTATTTCACAGCTAAAATTTTGTGGAAACCTGTCAACATAGTTCAGAATACATAAGTTCAGCTACTGATGCTGGGTTTTTTTGTGGTTTGTTGTTTGCTTTTCCCCTCCTTTCAGTTCAATGTAAGGTAACTCCACAATAGGGAGGAGATACCACGTGTCTGAAAAAACAGATTGTAATGGATTTAGGATTTAGCCCACTTCTTATGACATAATCACTGTGCTCATAAACTGTACCCCTCAAACTGTCCTAATAAGGGATAAATTATTTCTTGGACTATGTCTGCTACTAGCAAGAGGTTCTTGGCTCAAGAGTTAAGCATACAATAATTTTATTCTAAAATTCTGTGATTAGCAATTTTATCAAAGATTGAGGGAAGGAAAACCATCTAAGCATGCTTAGGTGATGCCATAAAAACCCCCGAGAATCTTTGTTCTTTGACATTTCATGTGTAATGTGTAAAATGAGCATCTTATATTACAAATAATTATGTATCTTGTAAAATTAGAAAATCTTTTTTCTCCTGAGTTTGAGTCTGGGATGCTATTAATTATAAATTCAAAAAAACTGGTGCAGTTTTTGTCACTACCACATAAAACAACAATATTATGAGCACTTTTTTAATAAATTCAAGTAGCATAGCTTTTACTGCTGATGGCTATAGCATTTAAAATAACTGCAATTTTCCAGTTGTGAAACTGCTAATATTTGACTATAATTGCGCTTTATGTGTAGAGTTGATTTGTCTTTGTACAAAATTATTAAGAAAGCCTTGATTTCACAGGAGTTTCACATGCATTTGCATACTGAATTTCATCTAACATTTTAAGCTGCTAGTATATATGTAACTGCATGTAGTGCTTCTAGTGAGGGTTACTTGTCCTGGGATGCTGTATGCGCCTGCAAGGAATTTGGAGGGGGGAGGATAGGAGAAAGGAAGTAGTACTACCATGTGAGTGGTTGGATACCTGGAGCAGTCTGTGCAGTGTTCCAGGGGTGTAAGCACTTAAACATGTGTTCTTTAACTTCACACTTATGAGTAATCTCATTAAGTGAAGGGAACTCTTGTGCATAAATGTCTGCAGGATTGGACATGCCAAAACAAGAAGTGGCTCAGACTAAGATCTTCCTAATTAAAGGGAAGCTCGCTGTTGAATTACTTCTTTTTTTGGGGGGGGGGGCAGGAGGGGGTGTGCATTTTGTTTGGATTTTTTTTTTTGTATGAAAATGAAGGAATTGGGAAAACTGTATGTGACTCTCTAATTTTCTAGCAATGTTTCTTTACCTGATAGTTTTGTTAATTGTTTTGCAAGTTTCTTGTTCAAGTGCTAGCAGTAAGTTTGCTTGCCTGTGGGATCTTCAAAGCAGCACAGTTTAAAAGGAATTATAAGCGTGTCTGTCTGTGAATTTGGGGCAGCTAAACTTGCTCAATTTGTATCTGATTTTAAAGTTTTAAGTTTCTTACTTGAAGGCACTGTTGGAGAGAACCGGCTACACCCTTGATGTGACTACTGGACAGAGAAAGTATGGTGGACCTCCTCCAGAGTCTGTATATTCAGGACAGCAACCTTCCGTTGGTACAGAGGTAAGAAGGGGAATATGTTTATGTAGATGTGCTCTTACTGATTGCAAATATTTTTTTATAAACAGAGCTCCCTATGTCTGTTGTAGATATTTGTGGGCAAGATTCCGAGAGACTTGTTTGAAGATGAACTTGTTCCATTATTTGAGAAAGCTGGGCCTATATGGGATCTCCGCTTAATGATGGATCCACTAACCGGTCTAAATAGAGGATATGCTTTTGTCACTTTTTGTACTAAAGAGGCAGCTCAGGAAGCTGTTAAACTGGTAAGTTTTCTTGGGACTTTCTGTTTTTTTTTGTAAGAACACTCTGACTTAGAAGCAGTTGTCCTGGTCCTAATGCTTAAGTGCTTAAGATGAAACTGTCATTGTTAGATCACTTCATAAATGTCCACTAGGTGTTCTTAAATATATTTCCATGTTGCATATATATTTTTACTGAATGCATTAGGGACAGGGGGAAAAAAAAAAGCTCATGGACTGCTGTTTTGGTCCTTTTAGGTGCTTTATTATTAGCCACAATTGTATTAGCAGTAGTGACTTCTGAGCTGTCTGCATGTGGACGAGTTTTGGAGAGCAGTGATGTTGGGGTTGCTGCGGGCAAGGCAGCGCTGGTCAGGGTGTCTGTGACTCCTGATGTGCTTGTGCACCAGCAGGGGGCCTGCACTGGAAAGGTACTTTGAAGTCAGAATTTCATAAGATATTTCAGATGGGAAAAAGTGTCTCTTCAGCGTTGAAGGTCTGTTCTGTTTGCTGCAACTGGCTAGAGAAAGTCATAAATCCTGCCAGCTTAAAAAGTATTTCCTCTGTTTTACACGGAGGTGTGAAATAGTTTGATATAGGATACTCCTAATAAGCTTTTCAGGTTTTATGCATGAAGTACCCATCCCTAAAAGAGAAGGTGGCGAGAAACAGTACCCTGATCCTCATACCACGCCTTTGTTTTCCTGGTTAAGTTCAAGTTGAATTTTTTGAGCTATTTGCTACTACACTGATATGGCCAAGATCAGCGTGTGGTATGATTTCCAGGAGTACTAAGCACAGTCATTCTGAAGTGTACTGATACTATATTGCTGTAGTAGGCTTAACGTACTTTGTTTTGTAATAAGGTTTGTCTTAAACTAAGGTGCCCAGTGACATGTTAATATTAGTTGGTGGAGACAAATCAAGCTGAAAACAGGAATGTGTTTTAAGAAGGTGTACAAATGTCTGTGAAAGTGGAAGTACAAAAATAATCTGGCATATGCTGTTCAGCTTTTTAAGTAAGAACAGTTGGTTGTTCCAGCGTACAGTCAGATATGCGGGGATAACTGTGCATTCCTCTTTGTACTTCCATTGTTAACCTAGGTGTTTATACTGTGTATGAACTTCTAAGAGTTAAGCACATGACTTAGCAAAGTAATGAATCAAATCACATAAGTCCTCAGAGGCACTTAGTAAATGAACAAAACAGAATTTTTCTTCACTTAACTGGATTTTGCTTAAAGGCAGCGTGCTCTGAAAAGTCATTTTTGTTTCCATAAAACATCATATCCTAGCCTCAGTCTTCCACTAAATGGTACAAGGGAAGGAGGTACTTGGTGTCCCTTTATGTCTGATCTTTGATATGCAGGAAGAAAGGGTATTGTGTTTTTCAGTTAAATAACCACTGAGGATAATATCTGAAAAGTGTTGCAATTGATGGGGCAGTCTTTCAGCCTTTATACTAAACTTGTTAAAAGTAGGGTTAGTTTTAAATTGGATCCTGTGACATTAGTTGGTGTTTTTTCATGGTTCTAGCCATAGTTGAGTGGCTAGTTTAGTGTAGTATAAGTTTCCCAAGTTATCTGGAAGTGATTTGCAGAAATATTAGCACATTGTGACTCTTGAGCTCAGCTGAAAATTGTGAGTCTGTCACTTGTATTAGTTCCACATGCAATGGGAGATTGCTGAAAGACTGCTTAGAAACACTGAACCCTTGGTTCTAGCCATTTTCATATCTTATTATTTTAACAGGTGTTCTTTTCGATACTATCTGTACTCTTTTGATGTGTATACAGCTTATTTCCCAGCTTTCTGGACTCTGTGGGATAAGGATTCTTCTGTTATTTTCTGTCTTTTTCCCAGAGGCATTTTTTTTAGGACTCTGTGAAGTATAGAAAAAATGAGACTAAAAACCTGTAGGCTTTTGAGTAATAAGAGACAGCTATGTTTTTGTCAATACCCAGACTGCAGCAGAGAATAAACTGACCTGTCTTCAGGCTCTTGGAGTTGGTGTAACATACTTTGCATACAGTTCATGTCTGTGTGGCTGTTGTATGTATCATCCACAGTCTTTATAACAACTTAATGTAAAACGGAACTAAAATTTTTAGATACACATATTGTTGACTTACTGTATTCATTAGAAGAAATCTTGAAGTTTTAATATGTTGAGACCTTGATTTTGTTTATGCATATGCATTTTTAAACCACTTAAAATTAATTTGTGTTCAGATTTGTAAATCTTCTCAGTATCAGGCAATAGTATCACTCCATTTTTTTCTCAAGCACAGCCAGAACTATTTTAAACACCATTTAGGGAATTCTCCTCTTTTTTATGTCCATTACTTAATTCAGTGTGGTTAACCCTTTAAGTAACTTTCAAACTTAACCTGGTTAAGTAGAAATGGCATCTCAAATGTTAACACAAACACTCACCATCAAAGTATGGTGGGTTCATTTTGGAGGTTTTTTTGAATCTCAGTAATATTTTTTCCCCTGTTAATACATTTACTTTGCTTTATACTGTTTAAGAATTACAACTCCAATTGTGTTCTTTTGTACACACATTCAATTCTCCCTCCTATTTCATAAGAAGTAATTAAAGTTTTTCTAAAGATCCCTGCATGAATGAGGTTACTGTAGACATGTACAAGATAAATACTTTTGAGGTGAAGCTTGTAGGAAAACATACTGAAAAGTATAGTAGCATTCAGTGTATTTTTGACTAGAGCAGGTGTAAGCTTGATCAAAGTGGGGCTACAGGTGGATTATGCAAATATGCCATTTAAACAGTCTGCCAGCTATGCTTAGCAGTACAGCTTGCCATTTGCTCCTGGAAATGAACTAGAATTGGTAGTGAAAGTTTAAATGGATAAAGTGACAAGACAGACTGTATGCACACCTTTACTTGTTTGTAAGTTCTTATAGAAGTCAGCAAGGAAAAAATAAAAAACTGTTTTATTGTCTAGAAAGCAGCAATATCTGTTACTGACTTCGGACATTGATTCAGTGGTGACAGGAGGGGGAAGCAGTATGCTGACATAGCTGATTTGGTAGCCTGACTGTTTTGGCACTTTACCCAGATCATAATCTGGGCCTGTTTATCTCTAAGTTTTCAGATGGTATGCGAACTATTTACCTGAAAATCACCAACATGATAACTTGGTATTTGAGAGCACCTAATTGAAGACTGTTTTCTATGTGTTAAGAGAAACATGCAATGGAAAGTAGTAGTTAATACATTGTAGTATGAAAAAACTACTAGAAACTATTGCAATATGCAGAATATATTAATTTTACCTTGCTGCCATGAGTTGTATGAGAGACTCCTTTTGGATTAAATATGTAGCTGAACTTCGGTTTTAGGGTTTAGCAGGAACAGTTAAATAATATGTTATCTGTATAGAATAGAATAGGAATAGAATAGAATATTTCATTTGGAAGAGACCTGCAACAATCATGTAGTCCAACTGCCTGAGCACTTCATGGCTGACCAAAAGTATTGCTATCATGGTCGTCATCAAGGGCATTGTCCAAATGTGTCTCTTAAGAAACACTGACAGCTTTGGGGCATTGACTGCCTCTTTAGGAATCCTGTTCTAGTGTTTGACCACTCAATAAAATAGGTTTCCTGGTGTAAAGAAATGTTTCCCAATGCACACTTCAGTTAAAAAAGAATTAGTTTCACAGACTAATAAACTGTAAACTTCTTTAAAGGTGTTTCTTTAAAGAACTTCTTTTGAGTTACTGTAATCTGTCTCTCATTAAATGTGTGCAAATCTGTTTATTAGCAATGATAGTATACATACAGTCTTCCTCTGCAGTTGTTTCCTACTTTAAAGTCAACTATTCCTCTGCCACATAGGTAACAGATATGAAGATAGAAGTCTTTTGCTGTGTCCTGCTATGTTTTGAGACATAATTATTTGTGAAGATGTCACTCCAAAGCCTTTTCACATGTACAGTTGTTCTTTTAGCTCGCTTTTGGTGCAGTTAACTAGCTTAGAAAAGTTTCAGTGATGTAATCTTTGTTTGCACAAGATAAATATAAGTAAACATCTTCCCACTGATTTTATTTCACAAAAAGCAGGATAACTTGCTTATGCAGGAAGATTTACCACCAAACACAAAATAACTCATGGAATAATAGCTAGATTAAATTTTAAAAAGCTGTCCTGCTACTTGTCAATATGATGTTGACCACAAAATACAGTTTGTTAGCTAAAGAACAGTCCTTTACAGGGCTTCCAGTTGGAAAGGGGTTGATGTACCGCCAGTTGACTGTCCTGCTGCTTATTTGGATGGTCTGTGTCTGCATCTCAGTGAAAAGCATTTTTTGTCAACAGGTGTTTACAGTAATACTTTTTTTTTTCTTCCTTAAACTGCTGACTTGTTCAGGGTATATTCTAAGTCTACTATGAGAGAAGCATTTGAACAGAAGTCTTAGTATTTCAAGTCAGTAAAAGTTAGTTCTTGCTGTTTACTATCTTTACATGTGTAATCTTTATGCTTTGGAAAGTATTTGGCAGTGGCTCTTGTACATTTTGTGGAGAATACCTGATCACAGCTCTTTTCCTTTTGTTAACTATGGAACTTTAGAAGGGAATCCGACTTTAATTGAGACTCATGTCTCGTATTACACACAAATCAAGAATTTATAGATAAAGTCTGTAGAGGAACTTGCATTTTTTTTCTGCCCTGTTGTGAAGGGAGAAGCCTTGACCTTGATGACTTGTACATAAGATTTACCTTTTATGGTTCTACATGAAAAAGTCTCTTAAGGAACAAGTATTAAGAGACTTGAACAAGAAGGGAAGAATAATTGTTGGCTGAAATTGTGGCGAAATCTTAGAGAACATGGGTATACTTCAGAATAGGTGAATATGCATTGTAAGAATGTGTTAAGATGTGAAAACGTAATATATTGCTCAATGCTGGGTTTTCAAGACTTAAATATTTGGTATGCTGCTGTTGAAGGGGAGCAAAAGTTATTTGTAAGTGATGAATGTCGAATTATTTTTTCTTGCAGTACAACAACCATGAAATTCGTTCTGGAAAACACATTGGTGTGTGCATCTCTGTTGCCAATAATAGGCTTTTTGTTGGCTCTATTCCTAAGAGTAAAACTAAGGAACAAATTGTTGAAGAATTCAGCAAAGTAACAGGTAAGTCAGTAACTATGTTTTGTAGAGTTGGAACGATGTCAAATGTGATGGGTGATGAGCTGTCTTCACCATCTTTTGACTTAAAGTCGAATGATGATGAATCCAAACCAGCACCGCTCAGCATTTGTCTCAGCTTTTAGGTGTTGTGGTTTTTTTTTCTCTTTGTGCTGAGGGCTGAAATATTTCTGATTACACTGGATGCATGGTTTCAAGTTTTACCTATAAGTGTATAATGTTTAAGAAACCGTTGAAAGAAATTTGAATTTGAAGTTTAATAATTTCAATACTAATGGATGTTTTAAAACTTCTCAAGGCAAAACCGAAGCTAGTTGAAGAATGTAGCTAGTTCTATGTTTTAGTGATCTGATAAGGATCTGTTTTTGATAACAGCATGTGAACTGGCAAAGGTAATGATGACTTTCTCTGTTACTGAATTATATACTTCAGATTCTTTAGGGCAATTAACTTTTTTAAAATCATGCAAGTTTTGTCTCTTGTTGTTTGGACACACATGAAAAAAACACCCTGATAAGTGGTGTGACTGAGGGGTTTAAGAAGAGAATTGACAAAGCACAACTTTTGGCTGCCCTTAACTCTTCTCCACTCAGTTGGAGGAAGGATATTTTTCCCTAGCTACTGAGCTTTCTTCGCTTGATAAAAATAGAACCTAAGTCGGGATAGTCTGATGTCTCTCTTTGAAAATGTCAGTCTTGAGAGAAGGGAAACTACAATGTACATAGTCTCAAAGGTTTAGTGTGTTCCTGCTTTTTTGGAACCACTTGTCAGATGCACACTTGCCCGAAAGATAATCCCCACTTTATAATGCACATTCATTTATTGAAGACATAACAAATAATTATTTTATTTAATTTCAGAGGGTCTTACAGATGTCATATTGTATCATCAGCCTGATGACAAGAAAAAGAACCGAGGTTTCTGTTTCCTTGAATACGAAGATCACAAAACTGCTGCTCAGGCCAGACGTAGGTTAATGAGCGGCAAAGTGAAAGTCTGGGGAAATGTTGTTACAGTGGAATGGGCTGACCCTATAGAAGACCCAGATCCTGAAGTAATGGCAAAGGTAATAAAGCTATAAGGGGACCATAGTACATTTAAAGTGCTGTGTTCCAGATGAGTTACTTCCTGGCATTAACCTAAGATTAAATAACATCTTTCAGCCTTCTTGACAGAGATGATGTGAGATGATAAAAATATGAATATACTCTAGAAATTGTGTGAATTTAAAAACTCTTTATGGCCTGATACTATTTTGTGCTCCCAAGGCTGAATAGTGAACATTATTCTTGCCAAAATGACACGTAGGATGATGTACTTAATTTCTTATCTGGAAGCGATGGTGGTGACTCCAAGAATTAAAATGGCTTTGTAGTTTAGTATTTGGAGGGACAGAAATCTAGATATGATCACAGAACAAGCCTTAATTCTTTTTAAGCCTGGAACTGTATCATTTCAGTGTTAGAACATGTCAGTGTTCAAACGTACACAAATGTGTTTTCAAAGTTGCCATTAGTAGTTATTTCTGAGAAGTTAGGCAATTAACTTGTATTTGGAACTCTGTAGTTATTTTTAATTTGGGGGAGTTAATTCCTTAAAATACCTAGACTAGTAATATTTTGGATTTCGAACATTTAGGTGAAACTGAAGTCTGGAGTGTTAACATTTTGAAGTATGTTGTAGCAGTTGTTTTATTTATGTGCGTGATATTTTGCCAGAAACAAATTACCTGAATTTTTTTTTTCCCATCAGATATTGCCCAACCCTGTCTTTTTCGGTTGTGTTGTGTAGCTGAGTTGTTTAATGGAAACTCCTAGCTAGCCCATATCCTTATCTCTTTCTCTTTGCTTGCTTTTCGTCTGTGCTTTTACTCTCATCTGAGACACGTCACTTGCTGGAGTCCTACTTTGATGGACCTAGTAAGATAGCTTGGCTGGGATCTCCTCTTTGGTGAGCCATAAGGGAAAAGGGTTGGGGTGGGGGCTCATTTTAGGAAAAAAGCTGCTTTTGTAATACAGGTATTACAGAAGCTTTTGGACTATCCTGTCTGCAGACTTTATTTTTCTTGCCTGGCATCATAGACTATCAGCAGCAGGGGAAGACTCTTGCAGGTAAAATTTGTAGAAGGTGGCACTTCCTAAATATGAACTATGTGTTCAGTTTCTTGGCTCAAAAGAGAAGAGACCTAATCCACCAAACCGTTAAAATAAATGAGCAGGAACTTCTGGTGACATAACTGAATAGGTGAACAGGAAATGATAGGGATCATAGTCAGGTGTCTTTTCTTAGTAAGTTTACAGGTCTGGAGAGTGAAAGGGTAAAGAAATGAAAGCTTGATTGTGGTTTGCTCCATTTACTGTACAGTTTTTGAGTGTATTAATGCCTTGTTTTGTATTTGAAATGGGACATGAAAAGGGAAGAAACGTGGAAACGAAGGGAAGAAATACAGAAAATGTAGATAAAATCACTGCATACTTCTCTAGGGCCATGTGCTGAAGATGGGCATGAAGCTTGGGTTGAAGATGTATGGAAAAACAAGACTATATGGATTAGAGTACTGAAAAAGTAGAGAACATTTGGCTTGTATCTGAAGGCAGAAGTTGAGACAAGCATTGGTGTCTGACCTTCCTCAGTGGCTCTGTCCCTTAGTTTATTCTTGCATCAAGGAAAGTCTCCACTCCAGGCTTTCTTATCTACCTGCTCTACATTTAGAGAAACTGACCATATCTGGCACTTTTCTAAATGTTAAATTTACTTTCTGTTGTTTATTGCTGTCTTTCTCCTATGAGAAGGAGCAGTGCAGGTGCAGCTTCAGTCAATAATCTCCTGGATGTGAGCTGCAGGTTGGCTGTCATTGCTTCTGTCTACTGTCAGTCTGGAGCAAAGGGAAAGCTATTGACCCATGTCATCTTGCATGTGCTATGGTAGAAGGCTTTGAAGGAAATTGTGATTTGGGAGAAGTAGGTTGTTTTTATCAGAATAATCATCTGGTCAACAGTTTTCTTGTCAAGACTGCTAGAAAAGCAAGTCCATAAGAGCAAACTATGAGGAAGATGAATTCACCTTTCTAGTGAGAAGGTGAACAGTGTTCTAAATCTTGCAGAAGTAGCATGTAATTCGTCAGTATGTGGGCACCTACTAATTTAAATTTCTGAAATGTTTACTTGAGTCTTTTTTCCTTGGTCCTCCAGACTTCTGATAAAATGTTGTGGAGAATACTGTATACGTGAATACTTAAAATTTAAATGGGCTGTTAAATACAAAGTAGCTTGGGCATGATGAGGGATGAAGCTAGATTCTGAAGCTAGATGTATGTGCTGCAGGAGATTAGTACTTGTACTGACAGATCAGAGTAGAATTGGTCACGGTATCAACTTCTGGTCCAAAGTGAACTTTTTTCCAAGTTTCAGTGGTTGTGTTGATACCGTAATCTCTCCTAAGTGTCATTTTGTTGCCTCTTATCCCTGTAGTCTAGATAAATTCATTAATGTTTTACTTGATTTCTGTAGGATGGCTGAGGCTACAGAGGACGTTCCGGAGTGGCAGGTTAAGCAGCTAAATAAGGTCTTATGTTTGTGGCTGCCTGGCAGATTACAGGACAAGAGACAGGGCTAGTAACCGTTGGAAAATGTGGCCTGAAGTGTTTGTGCTGTAGGTAAGAGGAGGAAAAGGAGCAGATCCCAGAAGTTTTCGGGATCTTTAATCTTAAGTAGTTTTAAATGTGAGTTCTGCCGTTACAACAAAATGCTGGTGCTGGGTATATTACTTGTTAGGTGTACATATGGATTCTTGTATCTGTGAGGCTTAATGAAATGGACTTCTTTTTGTTTTGTTTTGTTTTCCTTCCCTCCCTCTTTCATTAGCAGTAAAAAATGGATTCATCTTCTCCCAACCTATGCTGTAACCTGCCTGGTAGCTTTGACATCATATTTGACTTGTTCAGCTACTGTCCAAATCAGTAACATGACTAAAAAATTTTGGCTGTTAGAGATTAATGGATTTGTCTACATGGGGAAAATTTAAATTAGTTGCTTTTTTATTTCTTTAAAAAAACATTGTTAGTGCATCTTGTAACAAAAAAGTGATTATTCTGTCAAGTTTTTAATCATGTCTGATATTATGTCAGTCATCATGAATTTATTAGTGAAGGCTAGCTAGGGTTCCTCATGAGATTCTTGCTTTCATCCTTTTCTAAATGACAAGAATAAGGAACATTTGTTTAAAGGTTTTTAAAACCATTGATTACATCACAAAACTTCCTGTAATTCATTTCCATGGAATAAGGTTAAGGGAACAATTAGGATATTTTACTAAAAATGATTACTATGTATGAGTTACAATAAATAATCTTACCACCAGACATGTAGGAGAAGCTTAATACATAGTAGGAAATAGCCTTCTGTGTAGAGTTAGCCATGACTTCTACCATCTCCTGAGAATCAGCAAGAATAACTATTGCCAAAGACCAGAGTTGATACACTGGGTTATATTTACAGCCTGTAGTATCCCTTCTTCCTAACTCTGCATCCCGTCCTAGTTCAGCTAGTGAGTGAGACAGATTTATGGAAGTCTGCCCTGTTTATTTGTAACTTAATTACACAGTAATTCTTATAGAAAGGGTGTCTGGGTTTATTGAGTTCCTATATGTGGTGGGAGTAGAGTATAGCTCTGCTTCAAAGATTGAAGCATGCTTTCTTTTGTCGTTTTACACCTTGTGTTATCTATGTTGACCTTCAAGGTTAGGAGCAGGAAGTCTGTACTGCCCCGTACAGTGTTCAGTTTTCGTCATTGGCTAATTTGAAACCAGTAGGAGCAAAGGGGATGTGAGCAGAAGTTGCAGGTCTTTGCAGCTGATTGGCAGCTGCACTGTAGGAAGGTGAGAGTATGAACATTCCTTGACAGTAGGAGGTGAGTAGACTGTCAGAGCGTGGTGCCAGCATGTGGAAGGAACTCTTCACAACAAGTCGAAGAGGCTTGTAAATTGTGAGAACACAGATGACATCATGTAAACATGCTAATGTCCAGTCATTTAGTGCAGCCTCGGCGTGTACTCAAGGTTGAGTCTTTCAGTACTAACGGGTCACTAATAGGTGATTCCTGTTGTCCAGAGTACGTTGTCTGCTCTGTTAAAAAAGGGTTTATTTTAAGCCTTTGTCAGATAGCTCTGTATTTTATCATATGCAGTTGGTGGTTGCTGAAACTTTATATTGATGATTAGTCACTGTCAGGTAACAGGGTATGTATCAGTAGCAGAAAGATTACTTGCCTTTCTGATTTTAGAAGCTGGATAGCACTTTGTGTAGCTTAAGAACCGTACTGCATGCTTTAGCGAGCTGGGGGAGGGAATAGACTTCCAGAGTTATTTGGAGGTGGCTGTTCCTCAAGGGAAGGGCAAAGTTTGACTTGTGAGAAAGTCCAAGGGTGACTGGGCAGTGTCAGCCTTAGTATCCCCCTCTGTCTACATTCTCTCTTTTAGTAGTGGCTTCAGGTCCCTGAGTGCCCCACAGGCAAGCACAAGATGTAACACCAGGTATTTGGTGTAGCTATAGCATATGAACCACAAGTTAAGCAGCTTGAAAGCTGCAGGCCTGACACCTCTGACCTAGATATTACAGTGATGACTGTTCTGCAAATAACTGAACAAAAGTTTGTCTAAACAATTAAATGTTTTGATAAGTTAATTGTTTTGTGTGTAACCAATCCTGGTTGCCTTCTTTCAAGTTTGAAAACATTCTGAGGTGAAGATTGTTTCTGTTAGGATCCTTTTAAACGTTAACGCAAATTGGATTGACTTTCAGGATACTAGTACTTATGTAATCATGTTTGATAACGGAGTCAGTATTTCTGTCAGGGAATTTTGGAGCTAACTCATGCTGTATGACTATATAAGTGTACATATTCATGTATATGTATATAAAATGCTGTACAGAAAACGTAACAATGTTTTCAGTACTGCCAATAGCAGTAACTTGCAAAGCTTCATTTTGTGTTTTCAAATTAGATCATACTTCTAAGTACTTTTTTTGTTTTCACCCCCTTAGGTAAAAGTTTTGTTTGTACGCAATCTTGCCAACACTGTAACAGAGGAGATACTAGAAAAGGCCTTCAGTCAATTTGGAAAGCTAGAGCGAGTGAAGAAGCTAAAAGACTATGCTTTCATTCATTTCGATGAACGGGATGGTGCTGTAAAGGTAAGTGAATAGGACTGTAACTGTGTGTGTGTTATAAGTAATGAATAAACATAACATTTAGAAGCTGTGTGCTGCTTTTAACTTGAGAAAAAGGTTTGTCTGGAGAAACAGTAACACATTGTCACTGATAACTTTATCCTCTCTGGGTGTCTCTTAGGATGATGCAGTTGATTGCTTGAAAAGTGGATTTTAGATGCATCTATCCTAAGTAATTCCGCCGATGAGTTTCTAAGATAGTCATGTCTTATATTTGAAACTGAAGTGTCAGAAGTCAAATGACTCTTCTCACCAAATTATTGGTAGAATCTAAAGCAGTTTCTCTAGGGCTGGTGATAAAATCTTAGGTATTTTTTTATTTTTTTTGCAGGAAACACTTTTTTTTTCCCCTCACGCGAGGTGCTGGACAATTGAATAATTGTCATTTTTGGATTTTGCTAGCCTGGTCTTGATGTCATCTCTTGTTAGGAAGGGAAAGTGTAATTTCCCTCCTGCCTGTAGTGTTATCTGTTTTTTATGTTCTGTGGGAGCATGCAGGATACAAGGGCATTCAGTTTTTCATACATATCCATATGCCTTAAAGCAGATGCTTAAGAAGATCATGGAAGGAGTCTTGATAAGATATGTGTCCTATCAAGGTTTAGCTATGCAGAGTACCTAAAAGTGGTAGAATCTTTAGGATTTCTCTGCTTGAAATTAACTTGTAGCAATTAGTGTGACTCCTGAAAATTGTACATAGTGGGGGACGGTAGGGAAGAATTTGACGGTTTGCTATTTCACTGTTTTTCGGAGGAGGAGGTTTGGGTGGTGGTGGGTTTTTTATGTGGTTTTGGGGAGGAGGGTTTTTTTGGTGGTTGTTTTGTTTTTGTTGTGTTGGTTTTGGGTTTTTTTGTTTGGTTGGTTTTTCTTTGAGGGGGTGTTTTGGGGAGGGTTTTTTGTTTGTTGGTTTGTTTTCTCCTTGTGGTCAGTGAAACTTGACTTCTAATTTTTGGCTTCTGCTTGAGAAAGAAAGTTATATTTATTACAGGTAAAATAAAGGAATAGAAGCATATACTGATCTTTAGTTTTAGTACTGTTTGCATTGTGCTGACATTAGGAATTTATTCATCTATTACAAAATCTTTACTTTCTGAAGGACAGTTCTGTCACTTCTTTAATTGAAACAGCTTGCAAAGATGGAAGCCTGTTTAAAGTTTTGAGTGGAAGATTCCTAAACTGATACACAAAGTCCTGGGTTTGAGAGCCAAGTTTAGATGAAATGCATAACTCTGGAACCCATTATACTATGCTGTCTGATTGTTTGAAAATTTTTTCTTAGCTTTATACTGTTAATTTAGCTTTGGATAACAAATTTAAAAATGCATACTCTAAAAGATAGAATAAAATTAATAGCTTTGGATATGCTTGGAAGTATATTTAAAGTCTGGTTAATTCCTTCAGGCAATGGAAGAAATGAATGGCAAAGATTTAGAGGGAGAAAACATTGAAATTGTTTTTGCTAAGCCACCAGATCAAAAAAGGAAAGAACGGAAAGCTCAGAGACAAGCGGCTAAAAATCAGATGTAAGTTTAAATGCATGCACTTATGTTGAATTACTTCTGAAAGACATGTACACTCCTGCCAAATTAAAACATCTGGTTATTTTAGTAGGTATACTATAGTGTATACAGGTTTTCTGGCTTCTCTGAAAATGTTGGATGTGTTTTTATTTGCATTTTACTTAAGATGTAGTAGTGGTGTTGGTGAGAATTCAGGTACTGTCTTGCTCTACTCATTGAGTGTGAGGGCACTGGAGGAACTGTCTGAAGGTCATGAAACATACATACATACCTCTTTTTATTCTCAACTTCCATTGGTACAGCCCCCTGTTTAGTAAAGTACTCCGTGAAAGGATAATCCTAATATTCTTTCTTGTCACTTCCAGAAGATAGATCTGCCCACAGAGCTTGTGAACCCTTACTGATAGAGATTTTGCACTAGTAAATGCTGAACGTGGGAAAAAAAAAAAAGAGGCGTTCCTTGCTAGTGTGTTCTGCTTAATGTTCTCATGTGTTTTTCTTCTTGGACATGTTCTAGCTTTCTTAACCATATTCCCTCCCACACCTTATTTCCAAAAATAACTTCTGCAAGTGCTGTTGTGCAGCATCCAAGAAGATGGAATAGTGAGGTTGCAAGATTAATAGAGATCTCCACATGGTGACCTACTGTACACATGGAATTGGTTAAGTTTGCCCTGCTTATAGGTCTCATAACTTTGTTAGCCCTTTTGTTCTTCCTTGGGCATCTGGTGTTACTGTAAGAAGTGGATTTCTTCTTTTTTCTTTTGCCTCTCTTCTCTGCCAGCCAGGACTTTACTATTCTGCTTAAATCTTTCGCTGATATAACTTTACTTTTTTCTGTGTATTCTGTATCTTGGCAACACCACCATAAATACCTGTTTATTTAATTAAAGTATAAAATACTGTTGATATTGGCATAGATTCCCTCTCTATGCAGGCAGTTGTTTGCATGGTTGGAGATATGCTTCCTCTCACTGAATTTGAGTAATACCAAAAAAACATTCTCACTGCAGTATACAAACAGATTTGCTAGCTCTGTATTCAAGATCTAATAACGGCCTGTCTCCAGTGATGAAGAGGAAGATTTTCTGAAAATGCACTTGATCAGTTACAATCCTGTGTGATTTCCACCCCCCACACACACCATAACTGTTCTCTGCGTATTATCTGATACCCAGATTTATTACTTCTGGATAGCATACATGTATTTATAACACTGGAATTCTTCTGGCATGTGTCATCTCTGATAATAATGTGCTGTATGTTGTCTGCATCCCTGCCCCTTTCATTGTTTCAGATGTGCATGTCTCATTTTGTGGAGATAGGTAAAGTAGAGCTGCCCCTCTTGTTCCCTTAGCTAGAGGTATGGTAATGCCACCTGTGCAGTAATTCTTTCTAGTTCTTTCATTTGGGAATTCTCTATGTTTCTTTGTTTTTCTGAACTGTTAAGGCAGTAGGAAAGCAGCAAGTTTGATTAAACTCTAGGCATTTTCTGTTTTTGAGTATATTGTTCATTAGTGGATTGTAAAAATACTTTTCTTTTTCTGGATACTTCCACATTACTACAGATTCAATTTGATTTGTACGTTAATGGAGTTAGTGCATATAAGTGACTATTCAATCAGTAAGAAGCATTTTACATGATGCTTTTAGTATTTGAACCCCCTTATGGCTGTCAGAAGTAGAATTCTTAATCTGTATAAGTTCCTTTGTTTTGCAACACATTTGAGTTCTGTTAGCCATGTAAAATTGTGAGAAGAACCTGAATAAAAAGGGCAAAGTGATTGTGAATGTTATGAAGTTTCCATCCTGATTTTGGAGAGGATAAAAAGTCTTGACAGTGACTCACC